>NW_017306336.1:2138435-2190321 GCF_000935625.1 Nanorana parkeri
ACTGAGCCCATTCACACAGGATGCGTTGGCCATTTTTTCCACTGCAGCCATTTGCTTGTCATGGATGGACACTATTCACAGCACCACATTGTGGAACACGGTGGTGTGTTCTGACAAAAAGTATGGCATACAGTACTTTTTTTAGTGCAGCAGGATGTGACGCGATACAACCGCCTCATGCCCCGCTGTGCCCATACAGCTGAATGAAATAAAGTTCTAAAAAAAAAAAAGTACACAGTGCAATATGGTGGGATCAGTGCATCAGCACTGTGCCAGCTACCGCACACCAGCTGCTGTGTGTTTTAGCAATGTGGATAATGTGAATGGGCCCTAAAAGAGCAAAACTAGCGAATAGACTGAAAGGGTGAGTATAAAGGGGCAGGAGGATAAAATGTGCACAAAAGGTGGTTTGTATAGTTCAGTGGTCCCCAAACTGTGGCCCTTTGCATGCTTTCAGGGACATTATTAAAAATCGTAGGGAACCATATTGCCTAATCACCCTCCCCCTGCTAGGCAAACAACAATGTTGTTACAGTCAGGTAATAACTTTCAGTGTACAGATCTGAGTAAGCATTGCCCTGTTCCTCTTGTCCTGTGGACAGAAAAAAACCAGGGGAAGAGGAGTTCATGAGAATTTATAGTTTGTCCTGAATTTGTAGGAAATGGATTAATGAAGGGCATCAAAAGTTTGGGCTGAAAAATTGGGGGAATTAAAAAATGGATGGATGATATAAATGAAGTTGAACTGTAAGGGACTTTAAGAAAAAATCACCAGGGTGTTTTATAGGAAGTGGTGAAAGTTGGGCAGTTTGGGCTGCTACAAATTATTTTTGAAGATGCAAGACTCCAAGGTCTCACATAGTCCTGTGGGTATAAACAAGTGATGTATTACATCACTTCCGCATTCACCTGTCAGTCATCTGGCTGCTATAGCCAGAGAGAAGAAGCTGATAAAGCAGATCTCTGCTTCATCAGCTTCTTTTGGGGTCCACAGGTGATATTAGGGGTCCTAGAGACCCCTAATATCTCCATAAAGAGGACCTGTCAGTG
This sequence comes from Nanorana parkeri, assembly GCF_000935625.1. Classification (NCBI taxonomy): domain Eukaryota; kingdom Metazoa; phylum Chordata; class Amphibia; order Anura; family Dicroglossidae; genus Nanorana; species Nanorana parkeri. Next base: position 2,139,486 of record NW_017306336.1, read on the forward strand.
TGCCTTTGCTATTATATAGGGGGTTGTTATCCCCCTATATAATAGCAATAACAATAAGTGCAAAAAAAATAAATATAAATAAAAAAAAATAAAAGTAACACATAAAAAAGTAAAATAAAATAAAAGTCACATATAAAAAAAGGGGACGGTGCCCCAGCGCGCAAAAATTACAATTGTATATAATGTTCCTTATCATATTTCATTAATCCAACATTTCCACTCACCTTTCCTAATAGTGGTGGCTATTCCATTCATTAACTGGGTGAGAGTCTTATTATGGGAAATGTGTACATCAGAATTACAGACAGCGTTACCACTCAACAAGTCAAATTTTCCAGCTTCGTGACGAAACTTTTCCAGCTCTCGGGAGAGAAGATTGAATTGTTCACTCTGAATCCGACATTTCTCTTCTAGCTCGCGGACCTTGGCCTACAAAATGGAACAACTAAGTGAACAAAAATGGTTCATGGCCATTAGTGAGTATGCACCAAAGTTACAGTTTAGAAACAGGGAACTTGTGGATTAAGCCAGTATGGATAGAAATGCCATTTACTGATTCCCTTGGAACCATTACCACCTCAAATTAACTAATAAAAGAACAAAAAAAAGATAAAAGAACAAACAATGCTTTGTCCATTCAAACTTATTTAGAGTGACACTAAACGCAGAAATTAAACCTTAAAAATACATTTAAATATCTTATACCTTAACTATTAACAAAAGTGTAGCTGATTTGTGTATGACTCAGCTGTAGATCCTCAAATCATTTCTGACTTCATGCTGACACTGTCCTTCCTTCTGGAGGGTGGCTACTTTGTTCTCCATGGTCCCTGTGGTTATAAAGTATCCACCGCTCCAAACTCCCTCCTGTGATGGAGAACAATATCAATACAAATTAATGATCTAAACATGAGATTGCAGTTCATGACAGGAGTGAGCTTGAAGAGGTGGCTACTTTACAACACACACAGGGACCATGGGGAACAGAAGTAGCCCCCCTTCCAGAAGGAAGGACAGTGTCAGCATGAATTCAGAGATGATTTGAGGATTTACAGCCGAATGATACACAAATAGAATATGTTTTTGTTAATAGTTTAGGCACTTGAATGCATTTTTAAGATTTGACTTCTGAGTTTAGTGTCACTTTAATAATGCCAAAACAACCAAACAGAATTCAGTACACTGCTGTCAGATCAATGCAATAAGTTTTCTAAGTATCTCCATTGGTTTACTGTAGTGTGTACATCACTATGCCTTTTTCAATAAATATGTAGAGGAGATATATGAAATTCAACATCTTTACAAATCACCTTTTTTTTTTTATAAATGGAAGAAATAATGAAAACCTTACACTAAAGGAAATCTTGTAAGGGTTTGTAAAGATTTAAACTTTCATTTTTCTGCCTCTGGTTCTCACCTCTCCAGTGGCCTGTTTCTCCTACCTCTCCTCCGTTTCAGTGCTGCTGCCTTCAAAAGCCTTTCTTGCATTCATCGCTTCCATGTTGGATATCTGTGTCTCCTGTCATGCTGTTGTTTCGTCCTCCAACCCCTATTGCACTGCTGAGTTCTGCAGTGATATATATTCTGAGGAAGGAACCAGCCCATGGGGGCACAAGTGTTCCACACTCCCAGAAGTGTTAAATGCTGGTTTAAAAGAAGTTTTTGGAGCCTGCAGCGTGGAAATGAAGCAGAGGTAGGAGAGACTGACCATTGCAGAGGTTAGTATACACTGTCTTCTACTAAAGAAACTGACTGGGTCTCATTAAGCAGCACAGCATATGAGAAAAAAAGGATTTACTGGGAATGTTTCTAGTAGGGTTAAACAATATTATGTAGCTGAAAAGCATAAAACACACTAAAGTCTGGAACTAATACATATTACACTATGAACCATTGGGAGATTTTTTTTATAGTTATATACTGTATTTAGCATGGTGAAATTTGTCAAGGCGGTGTATGAACCTTAGAAACATTATGAATTCTACAGATGAAGTTGTAATTTTTTCACTTAGTATTACTGTAATATATAGAAAGGATACAAAACAACAGTGACTATAGTTATGGTACACAAAATACCTCAATTAGACAGGTTAATCACTATGGTTTCCATATACTATGGCTAAGTACACAAATCTACAACCCCTCAGAAATACAGTAAATAATGCTTGAATTCAGGTCACCACCACACAAAGCTACTCTACTTTAGCCACATGTGTTTGGTGCTGCATGATATCCAACAATATTTTAACAAGCAGCCTCCAATAAAAAATCCTGCCAGTGAGTTTGAAGTTATGGATGGAAAAAAATATTTTATATTGATAGATATTGTACTAAAAAGCCTTATCTAAAATATCCACATCTACTGTATTTATCTATTAAACAAGAAGGTACATTTCTGACATAGTTAGGAAACTCCAAAGACTACAAGAGGACAGTCCAACTGTACAATATCTTAGCATGGAACAGATACAGCAGTCCAGATGACAGAATTCCCAAAAGCTGTGTTTCTTTTTAGAGTCCTTGAAAAAATTATTGCCTAGTAAAAAATGTTTCTCACAAATAAATAATTGTATTCAATATAATAAACCTTTTAGAAGTAAAAAAAAATATATATGTAGCACTACACTAAATGGAGGTTTGGGTTTCCTAACTTATTTGATATGTACAACATTCTTGCAACAACTTGTATGGAGCTCATCCTTGCTAGCAATACTGTGAAAAATGCTACACATATATGATCTATATGCTTTTATGTGGATGACTTTACCCGAGGCATTAAATAGCTCTGATTAATGCTGCAGTAGCACTTAAAGAAGGCAAAGTGACCGAGTCTCTTTAAAGCTCCCAACCACCAAACCACTTATAATCAACTTCACAGTGTTCTCCCACTGCTTCTTTCTCCATGGCAGCCACCACAAAATATCATGTGCTTTTGAGTTAGGGGGAAGCATGTGCCCTCCTCCAATAATGCAGTAAATGGGCCTAGTAGCCGATGGCTAGGCACAAAAGCAGTCACATTACAAAGGAGTGACATCATTAAGCCTGTGTAAGCTCTGACTCCATACAACAAGGAGTCAGAGCTTAGGGTATTTTGCGGCGCCTGCCACAGAGAAAGGAGCAGCGTGGAAGTGTTGCGTAGGTGATTATAAGTGGGTTTGGGAATGGACATTTGAGAGGCTCTGGCCCTAAAAAAGAGACCACTTTAGCAAGGCTTATAGTGTATGTAAAGGCAACCCTTTTAGGCTTGGATAAAAAGGTATAACGTTAGACCCTCTAGCAAGGTTTTACTGCCATCTGTGAAAGTGGGGGGGAATCCAAAAACTTTAGAGATGCCATCAGAGCAAGAAATAACAATAAATCATCCAATGTGGACAAATGTTCCGAAGACAAGATGAAAATCCTTCTCATTTCATGTTGCGCCTTCAGGACAGGATGTCCCTAATGGGACAAATACATGGGTTGTAGCCCTTCGTTACTCTATTCAAAACTTAACAAATCTTTACCTTTATATGCATTTCAAGTACTACTGCAGCTTGATAAAATGGCCAATGTGTAGCCCCACTATAAAAGGTTGTGGCAACCCCTTTGAAACTTTAGTTATAAAAAAATATACTGTATACAGTATACAGAAAAAAATACCATTGTTTATTGGCCACCTATGCTTTGAACCAGTACCTTGTTCCATTGGTGGATTAAAAATAAGTTTACATTCATTAACATTTTAAATGACCTATCTATGAAACAGATTGTATAGGGAAATATGTTATTTACTTAATATAACCTGTGTAGCTAAAGTTTCTTGTTTGCTGGGCTAGGATAGTGTATGGAATAAAGTTTTCAAACTGCTAACTGTAACATCTAAGTCTATACAGTTAAAGAAGAGTATATAAACACTGATGATGAGGTGGTACAATCAACAGGTGAAACTTGTGAAATCAACAGGTTTAACCAAGAGGCAAAATTAAACATATATTTCTGGACTGTTATATGTAGCTGCATAACTTTGGAGTGAAAGTCAACTTTCACTTAAACAGACCAGACCAACCCTAGCCACAATATGCTGATACGGGTCAGCTGATATAAATCCAGCTTATTGATTGTATATGTATGGTGATCTGAATTCAAAAGTACATTATATAAAGGTTGTTGAACCATTCTTATATACCTTTTTAATGCCTTAAGTATATATAGGATTGGGACATTGTGGAGTTGTAAGGACAAACAGAGCCAGGACAAAATAAAATGAAGAGACACGAAAATGTATCACAAAATGTTCTGACAAAATCAAAAGGTTTTGTATATATGGCCAAATTAAGCAAGTCATTTTATCAAGCCCATCTGGCTATTTTATTTACAAAAAATACTAAGACTAAAGCTGGCCATACACCTATAGATTATCTGCAGATTTTCTATGGTCTGATGCAAAAAGTGCAACAGATTCCTCCATCTACGCTAAACTGTGTGGATGGAGCAATCTCCCACTGGGCCAAGCTTCAGTATCTTGCTAGTCGGCCCCGCTGGCTCTCAAAATACCTGAATAATCTGATTGGATGCATAAAATCTGCAGATAATCTAAAGGTGCATGGCCAGCTTCAGGGTGCTTTCCAGGCTATAGACTGAACCCCTGCATTTAGCCCAAGTAGTCTTGCGCTGTATTTTGCTTTTCAAATAGAATAAAACTGCTCTGTGTCTGCAGTGTCTCCAGCTACAGAAACAACTACTCATCAACAGGAACAACATTTAATGGTTCTGCCTTATGGACATTAAAAAATTAGACAGTGGGCCTTATGTATAAAAAAATAAAATGGAGCAAAGAAAGATGACACAGCTACATATAGAAACAATTAAACTGTAGCTATAATCCAGGAGAATTAACAGTAACATTTTCTTTTCTCTTTTTTTTTTTAAATTGGGCCCCTTATGTCTATTGACAAATGTTGCTTTTTGTTAAAAGAACTAACATTATTAAAACAGATCTCCCCATCATCTGTTTCCAGATAACTGTAACATGCAGTAGATGCGTTTCATAGTTTATAATGAAAGACCATGCAAAAAGCATGCCCAGTGTCAGTTGTGAATATTAATGGCACAAACCTGTTATATTGGGTCAACTTGGAAGACAGGGATTATGTACCAGCTATAGTACTACTGGCTCTGTAAGTTCATAAAAGAGAAAATGGTGACGTTAGTGGGAGCCTTTTAATGCCATGACTGGCATAAAAGGCACTTGAAAATGGATATGGAAAAGTCTACACACCACATGGGGGTTTATTTATAAAATTGTTGCTCAATCCAACTAACCAATTGTTAAACAGCTGTCACTTTCTGGTTCAGATTAGAAATAGAATCAAAGCTTCAATTTTTCTAGTGCTCCAATTTTTATACATAAGCCCCAATGTGTACTGAGCCAGAGCCATTTTTAAGGCTACATTTATTTAGCATGCCTATAAGAATGATTCAACAACAGGGTACATGCACGGGTGAGGGAGAGGGCAGATGGCAAAGGCAGAGCCACAAATACACATTTCAAATACCTGCATGCTGTCCAAAGTGTTCTGGTGAAAGGCAAAGCAATAAGTCCAGACAAAACAATATCAAAAATAAAAGAAAACTCCAAAAAATCAACAACAAAGTTTTGAAAAAACAAGAAAAAAAAAATATCACCTTCATATTGCATGCACAACACACTGCTGTACATCACAAAATGGCTGAGAGTCTGATAATGCCAGCATGAGTAATTTTACAAAAAATAAGTATTTACCATAATGCATTGAGGTTTCTTTTTGATAGTTCATTAATGATCACTCTTGTAAATGTTTACATTTCACAAAAGTAAAAATTTTGATCTATACTGACTCATAATACCCCGTTTGCCTTACCTTTACTACATGCTGCAGTACAAGCTCTCTATATTACAAAATGTAGCTAAAGACTGTAGGCAAACAAAAACCAGACTATAAACCATATTAAATATCACAGACTAGAGATGAGCGAAACTGTTAATATAAAACTTTGTGGTACATCAAAACAGATTTGTTAATTTAATCAGATGTTTAAAGCATATGTTTGTGGCATTTGTTTCTTTCTTGGTTAAAGACAAAAATTGTTGTGTAAAGTTCCATCAGCATAGTGCTACAAGTATGCAGGCTAATAAAACAACATGAAGTGGGATCCCATTTTTATAGAAATATCAACAAATATGGCGGTAAGTGTGAAGGGGTTAACTTGTTACTGTGAGTTATACCTGGGGATAAGGGAGATTAAATGGTACAGAAGTAAAAAAAAAAAAAATCTAATAATTTTTTAATTAATTCAAGCATTTCCATTTTCTTTAATAGCCACTAATGTATTTAAATAGTTTCTTTTGAATCACTTTAGAAATAAAAGTTGAAACAATACTTTACCCAATGTGCAACATCCAAATAAAGTCTACCTGCACATAATGACTGACTTTACAATTGATGAATCCGTTTGATAAACAAGAATGTGGGATGTCTCAGTTTTCAAATGCCAAAGGAAAAACCCTTTTTACTATTGTAACTTCGGTAACTAGGGATTGCTTTGGTAAATAATCAGAACAAGGGGAAGCTATAATATTTAATGTTCTCATTGGGGAACAGATTTCCAGCAGGAGAACTGGCCATTGGGGCTGATTTACTAAAGGATTTGAGAATGTCTATACAAAACATTGTGTGAAGATTCACTTCAATAATCCAAACGTGTGAAAAGAGAATCTCTGTTTACTCATTTCATCCTCACATGATTTGCCCCTGTGGCCTTCTATATATTGGGCGCACTACCAAGACACTACGCTGTCGCTTTGGACAACATCACCGATATAGTACATTGAACAGGGTTCTGTGCACCACAGTGTTCCACAACATTTCGCCATGAAACACAATAAATCTACAGTAGGCCTAGCAGTATTTGCAATTGAACACATCCTATGCAGCCAAAACCTATCCTACCCTGCCAAAAGATTTTGCAAGCTCTAATCAGGAGACATACTGGATCTATTCATTAAACGCACAAAACCTTAATAGATTAAATGAGGAACTAGACATCAGTACAATCTTATAATTATGTGATTTTAATACATCCAACCCAGTCCCTGACATGTCTAAGAGTCTTGGTATTATTTCTGTACACTCCACTTTGTACACTCTTGATAGTTCCTGCTCTCACTGTATCAACCTGATACTCTGTAGAACCTGATATTCTGTATGCACTAAGTAATCCCTTATTATTAGTTTATATTTACATATACTATGTTCTGGTACTGTTGATGCATATAAGAAAATGAAGGGCAAACTGTTACATATTGGCAAATATACGTAAAATGACACATGATATAAAATAATGATGATAATAATAATGAAATGTACATGGATCTAACACTAATGGACACTTGGAGGGCTGCGGTTATTTGTTTGTAACTAATTACAAAAACACACATCTACTGATACCTGGGTAACTGTGACCAAAAAGATTTGTACACATAAAACTATACAATGCAAAAGTTTATCGCATGAGATATCAATCCACGAAATATCACTAGCTTCTAGCTGACAACATTTGTGAGGTTATGAAGCCATTTGAGGTGGAGGTAAAATATCAGTTCATAACAAATTAACACAGACAATATAAAATAACAAATCTACTGCAAGGAGTTTGTATGCGCTCCCTAAGCTTGCGTGCGTTTCCTCCGGGTACTCGAGTTTCCTCCCACACTGCAAAGACATACTGGATGTTAATTGGCCCTCGTATGTATGCAAGTGAGATAGGGGCCTTAGATTGTAAGCTCCTTGACGGAAGGGACTGATGTGAATGTGCAACTACGTAAAGCGCTGCGTAAATTGTCAGCCCTATATAAATACACGTAGTAAATAATAAAATAAAATACACGTATGCAGTATTTATTTTTGTGCATTGAACATTTAATGCGAAAATAACTTTGAGGTGAAATAATAAATTAATGTATAATATCTCATACAGCTAAGTAAAACAAATCTAAGCCATGTTAACATGATCTTGGAAATTGTGAGTTCTTTGGCTAACTGATGGCATCAGAACTTACTGACTATAATACATTTAACACATTCAGTTCTATTAACTATTATTTGTAAATTCTACTAATAGAAAACAGATACTTTATTTTTATCACAAAAATGCATTTAGCAACATATTAACATCTCTGTAGCTGTATTTATTATTATATGGGAGCTTCATAATTAAGTTGGCCATGTCATTTACTTGGAATATGAAAGCTAAATTATGAGCATTTATACAATGTTCTTTCAAAATAAAATGATAGATTCTTAGGTTAATCTGTATATCACTTAATTCTAGTCTGGTAGGAAGCAAGAAACCCCAGTTTAAATAGTTACAAGCATCAGTGCTGTAGGGGAGGAAATCAATTTTAATATATATGATAATGTCACTTGTAAGTGAAGAAATTGACTCCCAAGAGTAACAACTATGTGACGATCACATCTTCACCCTATGAAATTCTCAAGTCCATTTGCATTCATATGTAGACATACACTACAATGGATAATCACTTGCCCTCAATACTAAACACTATGGGATTGATTTATTAAAGGGAAATAGACTGTTCACTTTGCAAGGAAAGTTTTACTTTGCAGGGAAGTTTTCCTTTAGCTTAGTGAATGTGGTGAAAATTCACTTTGTAACTATTACCCAACCAAGGAAAACGAAAAACAGTATTTTTGCTTGCACATGATTGGATGATGGAAGTCAGCAGAGCTTCACCTTATTTACTAAGCCTTTAGTAAGTCAAGTCCCTATGCCTCAAATATGAAATGTCAGTAAAATGCCATGGTATTGGTATTACATCATAACAGGGTTTGATGTGTGCAAAAATAATGAAGTATAATCTTCAAAAGACTACATCGACTGTCTATATTAAGACACAAGAACTGCATATCATCTATTTATACCAGAGGCGTAACTAGAAACTTCAAGGCCCCAGTGCAAAAAAACATGAAGGGTCCCCCAACCCCCTACCGCCATGGGTAGGCACTATAAACAGGCACAGCGTGATTATCAGGAAGGCCGCCGTACGAGTACTCGTCAAAATGCCCACTACTGGCACTGGTGCATCCCTACTTAATATAATGTATTGCTGGGACTTGTAGTCCTGCATAGTTGGTGCTATTCTGCATTGCTGTATAACCATTCTACAGCAATGCAGAATACCACCAGCTATGCAGGACTACAATACATTACAATAATAATTGAATACCACAAACAGAAGTATCCAAGTTACCTAAAGCAACCTCTCTTATTCTAGCTGACATTTTTCTACTGCAAGGTAGGAAATGAAAGAAATGGTCTTACTGGATGTCATGAAAAAATCCAACTCAAAGAGAGTTTAGACAACAGAACTGATACAAACAATAAAATGGATGCCAGTGTGATCCTGGGTGTGGATGTAAATGTTTGAGCATGCATCATCTATGACCAGTTTCAAATGTATAGATTCTAACAGTAAATTACACTTGTCTGGTAGTTGTTTCTCACCTCTAACAGCTGAACTGCACCCTCATGTTCTTTCTTGGCTTCGACCTGGGCCTTGAAATAACAAAAAAAAAAGAGTGAAACATTAACTTTGATAAGGCTGTATGGAAAGAAAGGATTTTTATCACTGATCTGGTCCCATAACCGGGTGTTGAAAATCAGCAACCTGTGGAAAAATACATAAAATCTCAGCTGAGAACGAGTCAGATGTTAGAACATCTGTTATGCTTTCTTTGCTGATAAAAACCCTAATTTCCTCCCCTGACGGTACAGTTATAAAGCACTTATTGTCCTATTCCAATAAAGCAGTGTAAGAAATATCAGATAAAAAATCTCGGCACCATCTATCATTGCATGTAAAATCAATTGCTGCCTCAGATCACGGTATACTGAAACAGAACGAAGATTAGTGTACATTTTCTTTGACCAATATTTAGCTTAATTTAAAAAGCTTCCTGTAAACAACTAAATGGGGGTGGAATGGCTCAAGGGTCTTGATGTGCAAGTTTTATTTGGAGAATAACCCTACCTGGAGAATCTCTGAAACTCTTCACCACAGCAACCATTTAGTTGTCAGCTTTCAAATCAAGCAAGGGATCTGACAGTTTACTATTATTTGTACTGTATAGATTACTATATATTATTTAGACTCTAGAGTATGTATTAATATCTTCTGTATCACCGCCTTAGGTCACATAGCACTGTACAACAGAAATGATTAAAAAAATTATAAATAATAAAAATAATATACCTAATGCTAGGTATAATAAACATATAAAGCAATAATACAATGCAACAGAAAAGTGATCTCTGTGCACACAAGCCTAAAGAGACTCTGTCATTAAAAATAACTGCTGATGGTATAAGTGTACACACCTAGAGGTGGCTACACATACCGGCAGCAGCATCTACTTACCTGTTAGCTGTTATGGCTGTATCCTGGACTGTCCTATAAAAGCACTGACACTTTCAGGATGTGAGCTAACTGCTCCCAAACATCCCCTAAACATTGGCTCATTGCTGTGACAAGCTTCCTTATTAGCTGAATGGAACATTTGGAAAGTAGGATGGGGCTGAGAAGTCGCGCTACATCAGGAAGTAGCAAAGCTGTGTCTGTCAGAACCGCTGGTGATACGGTCATGGCTGCTAGATGCCCACACTTTATGCCAGCAGCAATCATTTTGTTAAAAGAGTAACGGCAATAATATTTGCAACTGTTCTACTTTTGCATTAAAATGTGCTATATCAGCCCTTGAGATTCGGAGCTGATAGTCTAGCAGTGGAGTTGGTGGAAAGTTTTTTGTGTATATGGGGAACTGGAATTCCAGGTTGTGTCCACCCTTGCCAGAAACACATAGAAGCATAACACTTGGATATGTGTATGCATATTACCATACTGGATCATGGTTGTCACCAGCGAGCACATTTATTATAGAAAGTGGATATCTCCTGCCTTTTAAAAAAATTAAAGATCCATTAATTTTTATCATGCTCCACCAGCTGTGGACTCAAAAAGAAAATGGAGCACAGCACACATTTGTAAAGCACATTGATGTACTTTTTTTTTTTACAACCATACCACTGCTTTTAAAATGTAACAAAGTTATACTCACCTGACCCTCAGAGCCAGTCGGCTGTCTCAGCACCACCCCCCCCAGCCTGTCTCCTCCACTCCAGTAATGGTACATCCCTCTGTGTCCTCACGTCCTACACACTGTGTATAGAACGTGATGACTTGGGGACCTTAATTCGCTGCAGCGAAGGGAGAGCAAGGCTGGAAGGATCGGTCTAATAAAAAGTTGGCTCCGAGGATCAGGTGAGTATAACTCTTTTATTTTCCTCCCGCGACGAAAACGAGCGCTTCTTTAATTTAAGAAAAATAAAATACTCCATGCGTTAAAGTTTTTTGCTCTTAACTATATTCTATTAGTAGCTTGATCAGCGCATAAAGCCCTGATTAGACCTGACACTCCCTCTCCCAGGTCTGCTGTGCAGGGGATTACAGGATATACATGTAAGGACAGATTTCTCTGTGTTGAAAGACACTTTTGGGCTTGAGTGGAAAAAAGAAACTCTAACAGAAGCTGTAACAATTAACAGTGGTAATATAATGATTATTTTTGTTGAAACATGATTGATTAAGCCGAGATTTGCCATTTTAATGTCTTACAATTTGTCCCCGGTTATTAGTATAACCTTAAAAAAAAAATGAACAGCACGATGAGAAAGGTCGGGAAGCAGTTTGCTGATAACTGTAAATGTTACTCTGAAGACAGAAATAGCTTTGATATTGATTTGCATCTTGATTGATCTCTTACCTTCTGCAGAAGCTCAATCTCCTGCTGTTTTGCATGGAGAACAGCCAAGGCTTGGTCATGCTCCAATTCCAGATGTTGCCGCCGCTCTGCAGCCTCTCGCATATGCTGTGTACAAGAACACAAAAAGTTAACCAACTGTGTTTGATGTCATGAGTGAGTTTTAGAAGCAAGTGCACACTTCAGTAAGAAAAGTTACTACTATGATTTTTTGAAGGAACACTAAAAACAATAACAAAATAAGAAGAGAAAGACGAGTAATAATATTTCCCAATTCTGCCGTCTCCAATCTTCACTCATATGCACAGCTACACAAGCTGAAGGATCTTCAGCATCCAACAATTCTGAGCGTATCAAATCCCTGCATCTTCTGTTCTGCATTGTGGTTGCAGTGATGCAGGGGACGGCAGGTGGAACCAGAGCACACAGTGGGAAGGAAGGCATCGGAAACACTCTGAAGATTAATCAGTCAGAGTATCTCCACAAGAGAGCGAAGATTGGAAGCAGGGGAGGCAGGACTGATAAGCAGTATTCCTCTTCTTTTAAAGGGTCCTTTAAAAAATTAGCAAGGGAGTTGCTTTAAATTAGAATGCATTTTATGTATAACAGATCACAAAGCAAACAGCTTATGTAGTTGCAATGCATTAATGGGAGCCGTTTGTATTTCTTTCCATCCATTCCTGAGATTTACGTATACCTGCTAAAGAGAATGGCCTGGTTGGTGACCTATTTTTTTTTCTCCTGCAGTTAAGCAATACAGCTTGGTCACCTCCAGGTTCCCAGCCTGTGACTAAACACAGAAGGAGCAGAACCAGTCTGATGAGGTCATCTCTGCCCTCTCCTCCTCTTACCTGTGTCTAGTCCCCAGATAGCAAGTAATTGAGCTGCAAGTTTGAAAATGACTTGCTAAACTATTGCAGACTTGCCAAGCTTCACAATTTTGTTGCACAATTACAGCAAGCCTGCATTGCAAGTCTCCAGACCAGCGAGCTTGCAGAGCTCTTGCCAAGACCTGCAGGGCTCTTGCTGTAGACTTGCCAAGCAAATTTGCTACAAATTCAAAAAGTGTCAACTAGAACTTGTGCTGCGAGTGCTCTGCAAGTCTACAACTTGCCAGGAATGTGTGCAGCAAGTTAACAAAATTGCAATTTCACCCCGCCACAAGTTTGTGGCAAGTTATCCTTGCTATCTGGGTCATCACATGTGAATCGAAAAACCCCTGATTAGCCCAAGTTCTCTCCATCCATCTCCCAGTCTGACTGCTTTTGATCACAAGACTGAAATCAAGAAAAATCCAGGTACTTACACTCGTTGCACTTAAAAATAAATGTAATGATTTAATTCAATGAAAACAAAAAAACTGTACTTTTCTTTTTTTTATATATATCTGCCTAGAGTTTTGCTTTACATTTATGTTTTTATACTGCTGGTTTTATCTCCCTTTTATTATATACTTACAACCTTTGTTTTACAAATAAACATTTCATACATGACCAAACAAAGTGATACTGCTTTACATGTGAAAAGGTGACAAGAGCTCCACCTTCTGGCTGGACAGAATATATGTTAATATGCAAAATAAAAATATAAACAGAATCAATATTTGTTCCCTTTAAGGAAAGCCTACACAAACTAAAGTGGATGGGAAGATTCCTTCTTAATTCCGAAATGGCTTCTGGTAAGCAGCTTCTGGGATTAATACACTCTCTGTGTTATTAAAGTCTGATGATGATGATGATATTGTAATCATTTTGACAACCTAACCCAGCACGGTTTGATAACCTTGTATTACAAGTGGATGTAACAGGAATAGATGTCACAGGCATATAAAAAAATACAGAAATGTTTTAGCAGTATAGATTGATGTGGCCAGGCAAATGAATGATTATTTCTGGTTGGCTGCTGCATTTTGTACATTGAGGTTGGTCATCAATATTTAAAAGTATAAACAAACAAAAGAGCTGTGCTGTTTGATACCCTATTTTTATGTCATAATGTCACTGTTTTTACGGATATTTTGGTGGCTCTTCTCTGATCCACAAGGAGAGATGGAACCATTACTGTGCCATATGTTTAGACATGTATAATATATATAAAACAGAGTTAAAAAAAAACCATTATAAAGTGACCTTAGAGTTGTGTGAATATTATATTTTATTTAATTCTATAATTTGCATAATGACATCTGTTTAAAGATGACAATTTGCACTGCACCCACTTATTCAGTTCCATGATCTTTATATATAGAAAGACGATATAACTGTGCCCCAAAATCAAGTCATATTGGTGGATTAAAGATATAATAAACATATTTATACCCCACATAGGCCAACAAATCCAACATTGTTAGGTTGAAGCTCTGCAATAAATATAGTCCTAGAGTTCCAGTGTCCTCAAGCTTTCCATATCTCACTGACAGAATTTGAAATAACTTTTTTGTAAAGATGTCATCATTTATTGCAGGGAGCTGTGGATTCACAAGTCGAGAAGCAGGTCTTGGGAAATGTTAACATTACTCACTGGATGTGAGAGATAGAAGTAAAAATAGATGTTTTTTTACTCAATAAAAGCACACATACACAAAGATATTAGACATGCTCTACATTATTTTACTGGTAAAACTGGAGAGGAATTTTAACTGCACTGTTCACATTCCAGTTGTTAGGATCCAGAGCAGAGTTAACATCAGGTTATAAACCTGTAAATGTTCGTAATAAAATATTTTTTTTTAATTAAACTACCTGCATTAAAATGTCAACACCAACAGGGTTATTCACAAAAAGGGTGAAGGGTTAGGAGAAGGCAGGAGAAGTGAACAATCTAGGCCCAAAATAGCCGATTTGGAAAAGTTCTCCAATTCCACTAACTTTCCAGTTCAGCTATGTTGTCCTAGATCAGGGGTAGCCAAACTCCGGCCCTCCAGCTGTGGTGAAACTACAAATCCCATGATGCATCTCTCTCCGGGAGTCATGTCTGTGGCTGTGAGAATCATGCAATGCCTCATGGGATTTGTAGTTCCACCACAGCTGGGGGGCCGCAGTTTGGCTACCCCTGTCCTAGATTGTTCTCTTCTCCTGCCTTCTCCAAACTCTACACCCTTTTGTGAATAACCTTGCAAGTGTTTGGACCAGTCACCTCCTTCTTTGCAACCATATATTAAGGACAAAGCAACAAACCTGCTTTTCCTTCACAAATGTGTATGGCCTCTGTTACACATGTGTAATAAATATCTTTTATGTTATCAGTACATAACGGCTACATTGCTATACATGCCTCTATGACATCATTCCAATCCTGCATGCCCTTGAGCTCTGTAACAAAACCATGGCACTATGTATGGAGACTAGGCTATGTATGGATACTTTCTTTTACAGTGCTGGCATAGTGTACTGGTGATCTCTCAGTGTGGGGGCAGTCCCACTGCAAAGGCAATTTTTTCTAAAACCTGGAGTTCTTCTTTACGAATATTTAAAGTGCTCCTTTTCCATTCCACCTTTTTCAAATTAAACTAAACTCCAGGCAGTTAAAAATGACTCAAATGAATGCAGCACTGTAATCAATAATACAATATTAAATTGATTTTATAAATACAAGCAGTGTGAGTACCTTAATTTGACTTGGTATTGGCATCTTACTGTCTCTATACAGCAGAGCTTAGACTGAAAGAGGAAGAAGCAGTACAAGGAGTCAATCAGTTGTGCTGCAGTGTAGCAGCATCCTGACAAAAGGGGAGAGAGCAAAGTAATATACATATGAGCTCGATATGGACGGAGGTAAGCCGGTGGATGTGGTATATCTGGATTTCTCAAAGGCTTTTGATACGGTACCACACAAACGCTTGCTACACAAGCTGAGGGCTATGGGCATAGATGAGGTGGATTGGAGCCTTTTGGAAAAGTAGATGCTTGGGCAAGAATTAAAAGAAATACTTTGCAGGGCAAAAAAACAGTTTAAGCATTTTAATAGTATTTTAAGTGTTACCTAACTGCAGCAGAGAAAAACTTTTGTTTGCCTGGAGGTCAGCTTTAACCCCAACATGTCCAAATTCAGTCTGGTGGTTGGCAATCATTACTGTATTTGGTTGTGGATGACTGCATATTTAGTATTATTTATTCGATTTTCGTAAGATGCAACAGATACATGGACAACTTTTATATTCAATGAAATGTTGCAGCACAAAAATATAGTAATCCTGGCAGGTAATCAACTTTATTTACGATGATCTTTAGTTGTTCAGCACAGAGCTGCTTAGAAGAAATATACTCAACAAAGTTTGTTTTAGCTCAATTTAGACTTCTGTTGAGATAATTACAGCCTAAAATATGAAGACAGGCAGAGACACACCTTTATCTCTGAGCAAGCAGAAAGTTAAAGGACAGGATTTGCAAATGGGGACTAGTAGGCTATGGTTTAAAAAGTGGCTGATTAGAGACATTATGTGTACACGTAATAAGCAGCTGACACTTGATACTGTTGACAGCCCTTGATTAAAACACTTTAAAAACAGTGGAAAACTACACATTTCATGCATGACAAATGTCCTTCCTGCCATTGTGCATTAGACATCTGTAGCATGACATCCCACGTAATGAATGTCAGTATATTTAACCTAGTAAATGTAGCAGCAGAGAGGAAGAAGCAAAAAGCTACCCCTAATGTCCTGTTATATGTATTATTCCTTATTATATGTCCAACAAATACTTATGTAATATTTGAATTAAAGTGACACTAAACTCAGGAGTTAAAGCTTAAAAATGCATTCAAGTACCATAACTATTAATAAAAATTTAACTTATATGTGTATCACTCGGCTGTAGATCCTCAAATCATCTCTGAATGATACTTTTGTTCCCCATGGTCCCTGTGTTGTAAAGTAGTCACCGCTGCAAGCTTGCTCCTGTGATGCACCACCATCTCACATTTAATTAGCTAATTTGTATTGAGATTATAGTCCATCACAGGAGCGAGCTTGGAGCATTGGCTACTTTATAACACACACAGGGACCATAGGGAACAAGAAAGGAAGGACAGTGTCACCATGAATTCAGAGATGATTTCAGGATCTACAGCTGAGTGATACACAAATAAACTACATTTTTGTTAATAGTTAAGGTACTTAGGTTAAGGTGTATTCTTAGGATTTTAACTCTGGAGTTTAGTGTCACGTTAAGGCATAAGCAATGAAATATCAGTTGTGCCTAGCATTGGACTCTCCCTCTACACACACAAGCAGATGATAGAAACTTTTTGCATACCCTAGAGGAAGATTTATTCACAACTCCAAGTCATATTAATTAAGAAAATACAATCTTATTTTTTTTTTTTTAAAGCATTGACCATTTTAAATAAGGGAAATGGTCAAATACTTTGTGTATTAAAAAATAAATAATACTATTATTAAAAACTTAACAAGAACATGTTTATGCTTCACAGGTTTGAATATGAACAGGATATGCATATTATATCTGAGGAAGGACTGATTGTTAAATCTGAAACGGTTGTATTCCTATGTGCGGACTGATTAATTTATAAACTTTAAGGTGTTGCAGACAAGCATTTTGGATGGTTTCCATATACACTATATTGCCAAAAGTATTGGGACGCCTGCCTTTACACGCACATGAACTTTAATGGCATCCCAGTTTTAGTCTGTAGGGTTCAATATTGAGTTGGCCCACCCTTTGCAGCTATAACAGCTTCAACTCTTCTGGGAAGGTGTCCACAAGGTTCAGGAGTGTGTCTATGGGAATGTTTGACCATTCTTCCAGAAGCGCATTTGTGAGGTCAGGTACTGATGTTGGACGCGAAGGCCTGGCTCGCAGTCTCTGCTCTAGTTCATCCCAAAGGTGTTCTATCGGGTTGAAGTCAGGACTCAGTCAAGTTCCTCCACCCCAAACTCGCTCATCCATGTCTTTATGGACCTTCCTTTGTGCACTGGTGTGCAGTCATGTTGGAACAGGAAGGGGCCATCCCCAAACTGATCCCACAAAGTTGGGAGTCTTGGTAGGCTGATGCTTTAAGTGTTCCCTTCACTGGAACAAAGGGGCCAAGCCCAACCCCTGAAAAAAAAACCACAATCCCCCCTCCACCAAACTTTACGCTTGGCACAATGCAGTCAGGCAAGTACCGTTCTCCTGGCAACCGCAGAACCCAGACACGTCCATCGGATTGCCAGACAGAGAAACATGATTCATCACTCCAGAGAACACGTCTCCACTTCTCTAGAGTCCAGTGGTGGTGTGCTTTACACCACTGCATCCGATGCTTTGCATTGCACTTAGTGCTGTAAGGCTTGAATGCAGCTGCTCGGCCATGGAAACCCATTCCATGAAGCTCTCTACGCACTGTTGTTGTGCCAATCTGAAGGCCACATGAAGTTTGGAGGGCTGTAGCTATTGACTCGCCAACAGACAGTTGGCGACTTCTGCGCACTGTGCGCTTCAGCATACGCTGACCCTGCTCTGTCATTTTACATGGCCTACCACTTCGTGGCTGAGTTGCTGTTGTTCCCAGTCTCTTCCCCTTTGTTATAATACCACTAACAGTTGACTGTGGAATATTTAGTAGCATGGAAATTTCAAGGAAAACCTGAATCTAATGATCTAATGATTTGGAGGGGTGTCCCAATACTTTTGGCAATATAGTGTATGTGAACCATACACTGCAGTCTGCATGCACATATTTGGGACTATACACGATGTTGAGTACTAAAGGTTGGATTTTAGATATAATTTAATAATATAACCCTCCAAATGGTGCCCTAATTATCTCAGTGGGTACCAGAAATGATCGATAGACAAGGGAACACTTTGAAGACGGGAAAGAAACGTTTTTTTTTTCCAGTCATCACAACACAAGATCTATGCTTCCAATTTTATTTCATCCACAGACTGTACTACACTCCCTACAAAATGCACAAATTGGGCCTCAGTCACTCAGACCAGTGCCATCATTGCTCATTGACCCCAGGGGATGTTCTCCATGTCTATGCTTTAAAATTTCACTTTATTGGCAACAAATACACTCTCTGATAACACAGACTTTGGGCTTTGATTTATGATATCTTGCGGAATGCCACCTGCTTCCAATACTGACAAACCATATTATGAGGAAACACCTTAGCGTTGATACAGCTTTTGTTTCCAATGCCAAAAAGGATCTTACTGAAATGAAATGACACTTCTCCCTCCAGACAAAAATATTGTCACTGACATTCTGCCTAAGTACAAACAAATTTACATTAGCAGGGCATGTCCAAATAATTTGAAAAAACTGGAGGGCCGTGGTTAATGGCAGATCAAAACCTGGTCATAATCTACATTATGTAATGCCCTGTGCTTGGTCTTGTTAAAAATGCATTATTGTAGTTCAACCTCTTTAATGCTTACAGGATTTACAGGGGGAAGAAAAGGAGACAAGCGTGTAGCTGAGATGTGTGAAATAGGTTCAAGCTGTAACATGCTACTTCAATGTTCAACTTTGTTGCAGAGATAAATTGTTTTGTGATGCAAAATCATAAATAAAAAATTTAAATTATAAATACAATTTTAGTAAAGCCCCCTAAAGGTGCCCATACTGTACCTTACTATTATCAGACAAATACCTGCCCCGATTATCGAAAGGTTCAATCAGTGGTAGTTTAAAAAAAAACACCTGGACGACTTGCGGTAATTGACCGCAATTATTTTCGTTTGCGCATGCGCAGTGTTAATTGTACGACTTTTGACGGACGGAAACGCCACCAACCATGCGAACATCGTACGATCGATCAAAGTTTTAAAACATGCTTGACCCTCAAAAGTCGTACGATTGTACAGTACTATCGGTCGGGCACTCTATTCACACGTTACGATTGTCGTACGAAAAGTCGATCGCATACGATTATCGTACGATAATCGTAAGGTGTTTGGGCACCTTAAGCCTCGCCCAACATCTAGGGTTGATAAAAAAAAAGCAGGTGTTCAGAGGCTCCATTTCAGCAACCAGCAGACTCAGCTGGCTGAGAAAGCAATAGTGCACCTGTTCTGCTCAGCTGAATAGACGTCCATTGGTTTGCCTTATGGTCTAATGTATGGGCAGCCCATAGATGTACATGCAGATCACTAGGGTAGGCATGCTACTGCACTCAGCTGAAATGGGAAGAAATAAACAAACAGCAGCACTGTAGGTGTAGCTGCTGCTGAGATAGTTTTAATGCCACAATGGTTATGCCACTGCAAATAGTAATTTTGCTAGGGAAGATCTTAATAGGAAATGGGGGAATCAAATAAATAAAATAAAGTCTCTGTAGGCATAAATACTATGTAGTAGGTGTAATACTATGTAGTACTCCCAGAGCATCTGTGACAACTCATTCCACAATTAGAGGCAGATATGTGATTGCATTAAAAACTTTTTTTTTTTTAATATCAGCTGATACCATTGGACTCATAGAAGCATTGGGACCATCAATAATATTAAACACCTCATGCAGCTGGCCAGTGATGAGCCCTCCGGCCGATTTGAAAGAATTATTTCAGGTTATATAAGGCTAGGCCTTGTTCACACCAAATGCAGAGCAGATCCGCTCATGTTTCTGCACATGCAGTGCAGTGGGTTGTGCTGCACTTTTGCTGCGTTCCGGGCTGTTTTTGGTAACAATTTTTTTTAAATATATATATATATATAAGTTTAACATGGGCTTTCAGTGCGTTCCAGGCATCTGCATGCATTTTTGATGCATTTGCATGCGTTCCAGAGCAGGTAAAATAGGGCTTGCTACAATTTTTTCACCTGCTCTGGAACTGCACGCTGCGATGTGAACTGGAGCAAAAAATACCATTGGAATACATTGGACGCAGTTTTGATACGGTCTGCAACTGCTCTGCTCTGCACCTACTCCGCGCTTGGTGTTAACAAGGCCTAACTGACAGAATAGAGAAAACTGCTCTATTGTTTGTAACTAATATTGGTCTGTAATTATTTACATAAGTGTAATAATGTCTATGATTGGAACCACAATTATGGGAGATTGCAGTAGCTCAGAGGGTATGACATCGCCCTGCAATAATCTATTACAAAGGAGGCTAATTTATGTATCCTGAGTTTTTTTTAATCTTACTGCTAAGGTCATCTAGGCCTGCAGCTTGATCTGGTATTCATTTTTTATTACTTGCAGAAATTTCTTCAAAGGTTATGGACAAATTTAGTATGTTCAAATCAAATTAACAAATGCAGGGTAAACTTCATATGGCAAAGCAGTGCCACCTCTGAGATATTCTGCTTAAAACCAGGTTTATGTAAAGATTCTTTATTAATTAAACTCATTTTATATAATAAATATATGAGAAGGGTCAACTGTCTGAAAAAAAAGTTCCCACATTTGATTACATGAATATCATTACCCGCAGTAATCTGTTTAAGCTTTTTGCCAGCATTCAGTTGGGCTTGTCAAAATGGATATAAAATTCTTGCTTATTCTACCGTAATGCTTCCTCTGCTTTATCCTGCAGAAAAGTTCATTATTCCACGCTAGCAAGTTCCTCTAATAGATGTTGTTTTTTTTTTCTTATATGTTTTTTTCCACGAGATTTGATTTTGCCAGATTGCTCTCTGATATGTTGTTTTGTTCATTTTTTTTATATGTGATCATATTATGAAGACGATTTTATTTTACAGCTTGTTTTTGCTGTCCATCCTGGGATGCAGAACAAGAACGGAGGTACCGAGCAGAATAGATTGTGCGGAGCTAGCAGTGACAGCTAGCTCCGCCCAATAGTTTCCTATTGTTCGGCGGCTCTGCTGCTGTCAAAAAAAAGAAAAAAACGCTCCCGGCCGCCCAGGAGAGAAGCACTGATGTGTCTTTTTTTTTCTTTATTCTGACACGGTCGATGTCAGAATAGAAAAAAAAAGAAAAAGAAATGTTCCCATTAAAAAGCATTGGGACATTACTATTGGCTATTTCAATTTGCAATAGCCAATAGTAAACTAGCATTGTTCCCGCCCTCAGCTGATGGACCTGATGGGGAACTGCAGCAGAGGGCGGGTACAATGCTAGTTTACTATTGGCTATTGCAAATTGAAATAGCCAATAGTAATGTCCCAATGCTTTTCAATGGGAAAAATCGTTTTTGTTGTTTTTTTCTATTCTGACATCGATCGTGTCTGAATAAAGAAAAAAAGACTCAGCGGTGTTTCTCTCCTTGGCGGCCGGGAGCGGGAGAGAGTTTGCTGTTTGGAGATCAGTGTCCCTGGTTAGCAGGTAACCAGGGACGCTGAGGCTCAGCCGAGCCGATGCATATGCGTTCGGCTCGGCTGAGCCGCTCGCCCATGATCGGGAGCTGTACGGGCTATTGTGAATAGCCCGTACAGCACCCCTTCGGTTCTACTGAACCAAAGGGGTCCTGGGGCCGAAGCTAGCCGAAGGATCGGCCGAAGCTACGGCCAGATCCTTCGGCAGCTTCGTGAATAGACCCCACAGTGTTCAAATCTAGGTTACAACTGATAACGAGATGTTAAGGCACAGTGCAGACAGGGTTACATTAATTAAATATTATGTTCCCACCCAGCTCAAGACCCTCCTTGAAATTAGAGAGAATGGAAAAAACTTAAGTTTGGAAGTTTTCAGAATAAGACCAAGTAAAATGTTTTTTAGATATGCTATGGGAACATAAAACAAATATACTATAGTTGTTTTCCACTTTGGCTGCAAATGTGAAAATACACTTTAAGCCCCTCTCTCTTATAAAATGTCTATGCCACAAGTCGGTCAAACTGATCTTCTACAGAAATTGCTCTCTCCTTTTGTATGCAGCACATAGGTATGCCTTGATTGTTGAATGAAGACATTTCACACAAAAGGGGTTTCTTCTTCACACTCCGTTTGCATTATTTTCTGCTGTAAAAATGTTATTGATTTTCCCCAGGATATTCACAACATGCAATCGAGTCTTTATGTCATCTCATTACTAAATTGTGTTAGCTGTAGATATTAATGCGACTGATGGTCAGTACTGATCATACAAAAATGTAAATACATTTTTTTTCTAATTGATTATATGGTACACAAGTGGCATGCATCTCCCTAACCCCAAACAAAATGTCAACTTGGAAAACTGAAGATGTGAGTAACACTGGGCAAGCTATGTAGTGAATCATCAATACTTATTTTAATAATGCTTTATAATCTGCAAGTCTTTCCTGAGAAGCCAGCATGAGCTGCATCTTGATTACTCCTCAAACTAGTCACCACGACAACCAGTGAATGTAGGTTATGAAAGATGTACCATCAAGGAAATACCTGCAGCTCATAGCATGAACTCCAAGCAACTCCAATGACTTATAGATTAAGAATTCTTCTCCGGCAGGATATCAAGTTCTTCATTGATAACAGTGCATACACTTAACTGTTGCATTACTGGAAGCCACACAAAAACCCCATAACACAAATATGATTATGAGAATTGAGAAAAAACATGGTTATACAAACAAGTAAATTAACAGGGTTATTCACAAAAGGGTGAAGGGTTTGGAGAAGGCAGGAGAAGTGAACAATCTAGGACAACATAGCTGAACTGGAAAGTGAGCTGAATTAGAGAATTTTTCCAAATCAACTATTTTGACCTAGATTGTCACTTCTTCCGCCTTCTCCAAGCTCTTCACCCTTTTGTGAATAACCCTGTAATTGTTATCTCACTACAAATCAAAGCAAGTCTGCATTGCCTTAATGAAAGACCCTTACCACTGAAGTATTAGTCGTTGTTGCTAATAGTGATTGGCACCAAGAACATGTGAAAATTGTGAAGCTCCCCTGACTCTCAATAAATTAGCTTTTAGCTCCGGCACTGTTAGATTTAGTCAGAGAGCTACCAGCAAAAACAGGGGCACACCCTTACACTGACCCCATCCCCTAGTGGGCATAAGGGACATGTCACATTAGCGATCCCTAAAGTGATCGAAGTTCTAAGCCACACTCTTACAGCCATTGAGACCAAAATGATAAAGAGGTGCTTGTAGTGACAGCAACAGATGGCACTGTGAAGAGAATGCACAAGTAGAAGAGAAGTCACCAGCACTCCATAGCATCACTGTGTTACAAAATGTTGGATCATTTGCTTATGTGATATATTGTGAATAAATCTAAGCTGATTATTACACATCTATGGAGTGCTGGTGACTCCTCTTCTACATTAGCAACCCTGCCAATCATGCCAATCATGCAAATCAACAGTAACAGGACTGCAAAAAAGATTTTTCACCTCGCGTTGCACTCTTGCTGGTCGGAACACTGCAGAATTTTGCCAGTGATGGAGGAGTAATAAAGCTACATCTCAATGGTTCAACCAGCAAGGTAGTGTTGAGTCTTGGCAATTCTGTCACTAGCAGGATCTTGTTAATGTCACATGACCCTAACATTAACCCTCCATTCTGTAAACTTTACCCCTTGTTTACATATTTATATCTACTGCACTGAGATTGTCAGTGCCAAAGGCTAACTATCCAGTGTTGAATGATGCCAGCATCAGAATCTCATTAATTCCCCCAACAGAACGTTTAAAGCCGAACTTCAGGCAAACATCTAAATACACACAACATACATAAGGAGCAGTTGCATGTCATCAGGATGACATTTTCTCATAAAATTAAGTAATAAACTGCTGACATCACCCTGCAGCCAGCCTTTTGACTGGGCAGAGAAGGTGTACTATTGTATTTGCATGAAGCACAGCTGATTGGCATCCAGCGCTGATCCTCCTTCTGCCAAAATAAGTGGTGCTGTGCATGAGAGTGCAACATGCTGCAACTACCATTTTCAGAAGGATAGGATAACAAATGGTAGCTCCCTAATATAAACTAAACTCCCTAGACCCTGACCCTACTATTAAGCACATCTAACTCTTAAACTAATACTTAACACTAAGCTAACTTTACAGCTGCATATTTACTTTATAGTGCACTGGCAGCTTCCAAGCTCAGTGGACCCAGTTATTCTTTTACCGGAATGTAAAGGAATAACTGACAAGCTCGGCAGTTTTTCATATGCTTAGGAAGCCCTTTGGACCAATGATTGATGCAAGGCACTCCTAGGGATAATCCTGTGTGGGAATAAATTTGAGCTTGTAAACTGTATTACGTTGGCTGTGTTTCCTTTATATAAGGTAGAAATTCAGCACCTGGAACAAAAACAGTCAAGATGTGGTGCCCTGGATTTCATGCAAAGGTTCTCCCAAGTGGGATAGTATTATGTAGTGATTTATATCAGACTGGGCTGTCAATGCAATACATACGTAAAGTTCCTATTGTCTGGTACATGCTCAGTTTGAAAAGATTTCAAGTTTCATAAGTTCAGTCTAATTTACAGTATTCAGTGCATTACTACATCTACATCTGATTCTTCTGATTTTCATTCACGCTTATTCATGTCACATTGTTTGACGCCAGCTCAATCCTCTCTACAGTAAACACGAACAGTATGGTAGTAACAACTAACACCTTCAATGATGCAGCAGGGGATATTTGTATTTAGTCTTAAACTTCATCCCCTTGCCCCCTTTTAAAGTTGCACTTTAACTGCTTTGTATGTGCTCACTATAGATTTAATTATGTAATAGTATATTATGCAATTATAATAAAAAATAAACGTGGGCATGGTATTCAGTAAAACATCGTAGCAAACAAAAGTATAGGAAGGTAATAGGAGGAAGTGCAGTTAGGACTCGGTGGAGTACTAGTTCCCCTACTCTGCCTGCCCAGTCCTTGTTTGTTTTTCTTTCATTTCTTTCTGAGATCTGATGTGCATTGGTTGGTTATTATTTTAAACTATGCCTCGTTACATCAAGGTGGCTGGCATCCAACTATGCTTAGTTTAGGTTCTTTACTATAAGGTTTAATCTGATCGGTAA
Source organism: Nanorana parkeri (assembly GCF_000935625.1). NCBI lineage: Eukaryota > Metazoa > Chordata > Amphibia > Anura > Dicroglossidae > Nanorana > Nanorana parkeri. The sequence continues at coordinate 2,165,221 of NW_017306336.1, forward strand.
GGTTCTTTTAGGCATATGATCATTTGGTCGAAAACGTTCTACATTTGCTGTAAAAGGAAGCTAATCACAGTACTATTAATTCAAGCTGTTTTATCTTTGTATTTATATTATTGAAATAACCTCTTTATTATACAAAGAAACTTATAATAAAATCATTTAACATGTCCTGATGTAAAGCTAAGAGTTATATTTTGCAGATTCCGTAAGAATGTCAAAATTGACATTTGTTAACACATAAAAGTGTGTTCACTTATAAAACAAGTACACTGATATAAGCATTTGCTGTCTGCCTGTCTGTCTAAAACTCTCATCTTGCAACCTGCTATAATTCTGGTACACTGTTTTTACCTGCAACAGTTAAACTTATTTTCATATTATCTAGATAAATTTACCTTCCTTGTTTAATCAGAGAACTGGTGTTATCTTTATGACACTGGCCTGTATCAGTGGCCTGTGTAAGTGTGAAAGTTTGCTCTTTCATCCATTTGTCTCTTATCAGTTCTTAATTGATTAACTGGCAAACACCCATAGTCCTATAAATTAAGATCAAATTATGGGGAAGAAGGCGCTATGCCAGTATTAGACTTTTAGGTCTTTAAGGATTGCCTTGATTTATCACTCTTCATAAACCAATGTCATGCTTCCTTGATGACTTCTCTGCCTGGCTACCTTACTTTCTCCAGATCAAAAACATAATATAAAAAAATCTGGGCTTTTCAGATATCAGCGATGAAAAACACAACTTTATGTTTTTCATCCCTGATTTCGACACCTTAAAAGCACCAGATTTTTTATATTGTGTTGTTGAATTTGTATATTATTGGTGTGGTGTCTTGCCCTTTGGGGGCTCAATAATATTTTCTACTTTCTCCAGAAAACTCTACTTCCTTGGCCTTCAAAACTCTGCTGTTTTTTGGCGCTCCTCCTACCACTTGTTTAGTGTCACCTACAATCTCAACCTACAATCTCCTCTTCCTTGGCCTTCAAGACTCTGCTGTTTTTTGGCGCTCCTCCTACCACTTGTTTAGTGTCACCTACAATCTCAACCTACTATCTCCTCTTCTTCTCTTCTTCTTTTTGCAAGGGCTCCACAAGGCTCTGTCCTTGGACCCCTTCTACGCTATAGCTACACCACCTCTCTTGGTCAGATGATAACTTTCTATGGCTACATTATGTGAACACTCACTCACCATGTCTATATTAAATGAATCTTTGCTCACGTAATCTGATTAGCACAGGAGTACAGTTTGCTCTGTAACAGCAAAGCTTCTGTAAAGGAATTTGTGCAAGAACCGGACTAACTCCCAAAAATAAGTGGTCTTATAAGTGCTTTTTAATGAACACCATGTAACACTCTATATGCTTTAATATCTGTTATCCCAAATAGAGTTAAGGCTGAACTCCACCCTTATCTTTAGTGTTGCATAGTTGTACAGATTACTTTCCCATACTGAAATTGCTTACTCTGCTTTCAGTGCACACTATAAACTTATCACAGTGTACATTAGAAGCTGCAGCCAGTTAGATAGAGCTTGCCTAATTTCATAGATGAGGATATCAACATTATCTAGCTCTTTCCTCCCCAACCTTACTGCCTCTGACCTGCCCCCTTTCAGGATTTCAGTTCTTTCAGTCATGGAGGCTCTGCATTTTATGTGGGTGTTACCTAGGAAGTTATGCAAATATAGTCTGCCTTGGAGCACCCACTTTTCCAGACTGATATCCAACCATCAAGGCATTTTGATACTTGTATAACACCTCCCAAGAGCCAGCCAACTGCTTGCATCAGGGCTGAGGGTTCCTGAGAGGTGTACTGCATGGAGTGTGCATGTTCTTCCTGTGTGTGTGGTTTTTCTTGAGGTATTCTGGTTGCCTCCCACACTCCAAAGTCATGCTGGTAGGTTAAATGGCTCCTGTCTAAATTGTGTTTGCATTGGCTCCTGTCTAAATCATGTATCCTATGGTTAATTGGCTCCGGTCTTAATTGTGTCTGCATGCAAGCTAGGGACCTTAGATTGTAATTTTGTTGAGGGCAGGTAGTGATGGGAATGTATAATGTAAAGCTCTGCATAAGTTGTTGACATTATATAAATACCTGCAATAATTAAATAAAAATATTCGCCTCTGACTTTCCCCATTCCCTTTTCATGCTGTACACGTTGCTGTCATTAATTCCACCTGCCTTTAGTTTTCTTCAAGGATCATATATAATTTATTGCTAACGTCATTTGCTCAATAGGGAATCATGAGAACCTTTAACACAACAAATACAGTGTAATTACTAGAGCATGTCCTGCGTGCTTTTATAATGTTATCTGCTTCTACCTATGTATATTTTATAGAGATCTTTTTAACTATTTTCTGAGAAATACATGGTTGGCCTAGCTATAATAAGACAAACAATTATTTGACCAAAATTTTTTTTTTTAAAAGAAGAAAAATACAGGCGGTGCAGTAGTCAGAAGGAGGCTTCTGTCACATCTCTTAGTACATAGATAAAGAAAGACACTGCAAAAATGTACTCGCTTTTCTTTATCAAGTATATGTGAAAGCCTGCTCACATTCTAATTAAAATTAGGGAGATGGATTATTTCATGTCCATGCTTGCTGTTGCACACATAGATCGAGCTCAAAACATTTCTAACATTGTCCCTACCACTTTTAACTAAAGTGAACCTGTACTTTGCCTCTACCAGAGTAATAGGTTTCTGGTATAAGAAGTAAGCAGTTAGAGCTAACCATCTCTTCACCTCTCTATTCTGCAACTAGTCCTCTGGTTACTGTCTAAAAATTAAAACTTGAACAGGATTATATAAACTAAGACTAAAACCACCACCCAACCTCCCCACACCCATGGGACAGCATTCAAGCTCATTGCTCAGATTATTGGCCTCTAAAATATTGGAGGCAGGGGAAAATATAATGAGTGCACCATACCTAGAAGAGTAGACGTACCAGGTTCTCCTCTGGATCTGGCTTTAGAGCAGGGTGAGAGCAGTACAGGGAAGGTAATTTCAAGCTGCTGATGATGCCTCTTATTAAGCAAACATTATGTTTTTCTTTATATGGGCAAATTACAGGTTCTCTTGAGCTCTAGCCCTCAAAATGACTCTACTTAACTCAGCTGTTTGGCTGTGCTTGTGTAGTTATGTGGAAATAATACTGTACTTGCTTATAGCATACTGAGTGAGAAGTGAGAATTATTATTGACAGCAGTAAACACTGGCAATTAGCACTGTACAGTATACCACTGCAATGAATGAGGATGATTGAGATGATGTGATTATGACTTTTTAGCACTGAGACTAAGAATAGCCCACTATGCACACAAACGGCACTGATAAGAAGTTTCCAGCACCAGAGCTCTCTGGAAATGCTGATTGTTGTACCCCACAATACATTACTGTACTGAATATACATCCCTGCTTGACGGCTGTGCAAAAGGCAAGCAGACACAAGGGATTTTGGAAGGGCGTGCAAGGCAGCATGGGAGAGAAAGTGAAAGGTCCCCAGGATGGAAAATGGCACAAACGTTTTGCAGCTATTCACATTTCGGCAAAATGGCACAATCCAGACTGAGTCCTGGTTCATGCCAATAAAGTAGCTCATACCCATCAGTGAGCTCATCAGATTTGATAACATTAGTCAGAACAATCACATCTAAGTAACACAACATGATCTCACCGTTAGGACCTGCTCTAGGTTCTCCAGTTTGGCTTGGAGCTGGTACTTCTCCTTCACAGCCAAATCTCTTTCTTTGGTGACTATAATGAGGGTTTCTCGAAGCTGCTCATAGTCCAACTTCACCTAAAAGAATAGAAAGGAATTTTTTGACTTGATTATGTAATGATTTTCATGGGAAAAACATGTATATATTTACAGAAGGTAGAATAAAGTATACAGGTGGAATAGAGGTTTATAACATGCATATATTGCAAAGTTGTTTTTCCATGATAATAAACGTATTGTCTCACAACAAAAATTATGATTTCCTTTTCATCCTACTGGTAACTGAGTGTGATCAAATGGAATGGATACACATTAGTTGTATAGATATGCAATCATCTCATCTATATGTATTCCCCTTTTAGATATCCTTTTGCCACAGCTGGAATATATTGAGAAGCATTGAAGGAGCCATGGGAGCTGAGCCACCAACTGTAATTTGCACTGAACTCATAAATGAAAAAAAAACATTGTTCACTCAGAATGTTTAGCACATCAATTATTTTTCAAATTTACTCAAAAAAATGATTATAGACAAATATCTTAAGCACTGACACAGTGCTGTTTGTTTCATGCACAGTATCAGATATAATAGCAGATCTGTACACACATGGGGACAGTGTTTTCTGTCAGTTTGCCCAATCTTTCATCACACAGTTCTTAAGACAGACAGATTTCACATTATATCTTATCTTTGCTCTCTGCAAATGCCTTTCAGCTTCAACAGACTCTTAAACCTGTGTTATGATAAATCAGTTGTTACACATGCACATAAACATTTTCAGACAACTCTGTTTGTATTTGGTAAATGAGACAGGCAGTTCATTGCCCGGGACAGACTAAGGCTGCTATGAGGAAGGTTCTTTTGGTTTGTAAAAACAGTGATACAACTAAAGCTTGACTCCAGGCAAGCCACTTATCACACAAATAAAGTTCAATTATAGGAAATGTTATACCTGCCAAAGGATTGGCAATTCATCCTGTCTTGTGATCCAAGCATTTCAGCCACACAGCATAGCCAAATCCCTGAACTGCACTGCAGTAGTAGAGCAACTTGTCAAGAACCCACTCTGCGGATTGGACAATGAAGGAGCAGCAGCACAAGCTGAAGTCATCACTTAGCTCAATCTGTTTCTCCTCCTGTTAGCATGTTCCCTGTCAACATATGCTCTGTGCAGAACACTGTCCCTACCTCTCGAATCCTGAATGGCAACGTGCACAAGATTACAGAAAGTTTGTACAAAAGCTGTATTAAAAACTATAATAAGGACATAACTGCATTAGTTGGGTATTGATATGTTTGAGATCCAGTAATAAAGATTAACCCTTTGTTACTAGATAAATACAGCATAGTTCCAATCCAGGGGAGCCCGTAATGCTAATTCTAATGCTGAACTAATGATGCAGGAGCCAGGCTGTGGAGCCACAGCAAGGAGATGCAAGAATCTGACTGTTTGTTTTTAACTTTTTAATCTAATGACAGTGTCAATCTCCGCCAAAATGAATGAAGATAGCAAAGAACAGGACACATATTCCTCCCTCTAACTAAAAAACATTCTATTATATGGCGGCGGTTTTAAGCCAAATGGTAGAATGGTTTACCAGGGACCACTTGAAACTTTAGGTATCTATTAAGAAAGATCTGCCCCTCTAACGGCCTTGCCATGGACAGTACCACCCTTGAGAGCATCTTCAAATAATTTACCTACCTTAGTGAACATTGTATGACAGGTATGGGATTGGGTGGTGCAAACACAAGGTGTCCTCATATAGAGGCCCAATGACCCCGGTATTCAGTAATGTTGAATTTCCAGCAGGCATGAAGTGTTCCCGATTTCTTTGTTGGAGCGCTGAAGCACTTTGACCAATTTTAAAGGGTCTGCACTCATGTGGGCTTAAACCAGTTATAGAACTGACTATTCAGGAAGAACATGAAATGTTCAGGTGGCTACAGTATCTCCAACTCAAGCATTTGTTTTACAATTATCAAAGGCTGGATCACTGACATGAATGTTGACCCCAATAGAAGATCTATGTTTAAAGGGCAAGGAATGGTCACATATGATTATCTAGATTATATAACTTACTTTTGCTGAGTGTGTATCCAACACATTCTTTTTTGTGAGGGATTGGGAGAGAGAGCTAGGTTACTCAATAGAGGATTCAGAGTGGGATAAGGCTTTCTGTTTAACTTTTAAAGCCAGCGTGGACAGCAGGAGTGTAATTATAAGATCCTGACAAGGTGGTACAGATGCCCAGCTATGGTAGCCAAGTTTTGTTAATTGATATCCAGTAAATGCTGGTGATGTGGTGATGGACAGGGCACGATGCTCCACATTTGGTGGGAGTGTCTCCGGGTGCGCCTTTATTGGCATGCTATTTTTTAGATTTCTGCTGTGGTCCTGGGAAGACAATGTTTAGAAACTCAGGAAGCAGCTTTGCTCTTGCTGATCCCGGGTTTGTTTTTTTTTTTCCAGTGGGGCGGGCCTTTATGCCTAGGCTTTAGAAGATAAATGTGGCTCCTACTATTAAGGATTTGATATCCAAAGTAAATTCGTTAATGCAGATGGAAGAGGTCTTAGCTAGAAGAAAAGAGGTAGATTTTGACTTTTGTAATATATGAAATGCATGGTTAGAATTTTTGGATTCCCTTAATTTGAACAGATACTTATCCTGTTAATTGTTTTGTTTAATAACTTTTTATAGTTTATACAAAATATTCATACATTAAAAAAGTATATAAGAAGGCATCAACATACACATATCTCATTTACATACAAGTTTCACTTCTCATCGTCACCACAACTTACAACGTCCCACATTATATATATAATTCTTACATACATACGTTAATATCACCCCCTGAATTCCCTCACTTTGCCATTTCCATTTGCTTAATTTCCCCTTACTGTCTATTGGAGGGAACCGGAGGCTACAGAATTTTTAATTTCCCATTTACCTTGACTCAGTCATCTCATACCAAAACAAACACTCCCCCCTCCCAACAACAACAAAAAACCAATGTCTGATTGTATAATTTTTCACTTTTTCTTTCCAACATATTTCTACTCCTTTCACCTAATCTCATATGAATTGCTGACGTTACTTCCTCCATCCTCATAATAAAATTAACTTCGCCGACCCACTCTCTAATCTGTGGCAATGCTGAAGATCCAGTGCCGCGGTATCACTGTTCTGGCTGCCACTAAAAGATGTTGCATTAGGCCTCTTTTACCCTTGCGGATATCTCCCGGTATAATTGAGGGCAAAGCTATTTCTGGTGTTTTACTGACCAGTTTATTTCAATAAGCTTCTCACATATAATAACTATGGTTTCCCAATATGGTCTAATCTGTTCACATGACCGCCAAATGTGTAGCATATTTCCCTCTTCGTGGCCTCACCTCCAGCATTGCTTAGATATAACTGGGTATATTCTATGCAGGGTAGTTGGGCACCTGTACCATGTTGGAATTATTTTATAATTTAGTTCTTGAGCTTTACTCAAGATACTAGATCTAAATGTTAAAGCAAAGGATCGATTCCAATCCTCTGTTGAGATCTCATGTCCTAGTTCTCGTTCCCACATTCTAGTATAATATGGACGGTTAGAATTTCAATTGCAAGTATTGCAACCACCGTCCCCTGCTACATCCTCTGTACTTATATCTGATAGAGGCCTCAAGCCATTTTTCATTAATGCTTGAATAATTGGAAATGGTTTCACGTTGGTCCACTTAAGAAACCTTAATAATCTCCTGCCAGGGGAGAAATCTGGATTACCTAAAATAGGTGTAAGGGGGCCCACATAAGATGATACTTTAAAGAACCTAATTGCCTTATCCCAAATTACCAGCAGATCTCTTATTAACAGCAATCTTAACCGGACGTCTCTCTGGGTTCACCCATGGGATCGAAAAATAAAGGTATTGGAGTAGCATCCTGTTCGATTGCTACCCATAATTTGGTATTATTTTGATAAATCCAATCTAACATGCGTCTCAGAACTGCAGCCATATGGTATAGTTCCATGTGTGGGAGCCCCACCCCTCCCTCATGCCTATGCATAACCAAAATGTCATACCGCAGGCAGGGAGAGGATCGTCCCCACACATATTTAACAAAGATAGATCTCAATAATTGAAAAAAAGTCCTTGGCAATTTAATTGGTATGGTTTGAAAAAAACAGTTTCCCCTGTATTAAATGATAAAACATTTATTATTACCCAATTTTTTGGTAAAATATAAAAGACAGGGGTCACGTCGGTTAAAAAGACACCAAACATGTCAAGCCTTAAAATTGCGTGCACGAAACCTCAAAAAACTATAATACCCAAAATTGGCCATAGTCGACGCTTTAAAAGCTTTGACCGCTCATCAGTTTAGTGTTATCAGTGATTGATGGCCCTAAAATGATTGTTCTCACTGCGACGTTCGTGGCAATATGTAACGCAATTGTGGTTTTCGCGCGCTGGTGCACCGGACGCGTACTTACGTTTATATGTGCGTAAACGTGGGGGTGGGAGACTTAAACATTTTGGGTTTTTTTTTAAACTTTTTTTATATGTGACTTTTATTCGTTTTACTTTTTTTTATTTATATATTTATTTTTTACACTTATTGTTATTGCTATCACATAGGGGGATAACAATCCACCTATATAATAGCACAGGTACACTGACAGGTCCTCTTTATGGAGACATTAGGGGTCTCTAGGACCCCTAATGTCACCTGGGGACCTCAAAAGAAGCTGATGAAGCATCTTCTTTTGTTATTGTTATCGCATAGGGGGATAACAAACCACCTATATAATAGCACAGGTACACTGACAGGTCCTCTTTATGGAGACATTAGGGGTCTCTAGGACCCCTAATGTCTCCGTCTGGATACGGCAACCCGCTAAGGCAGCAGTGCCGTCCGTTTTTTTTTTAAGGGGCGGGCGGCAACTGGTTAAAAAAGGTCTGATAAAGTTTACGTGTATATTGCTTTTAAAAAAAATAACCTTTCTAGTTTCTGGTGACCCGATAGTAAAGTATGGGAGTTTTTTATATTTGGTGGTGACTCTTGATGGTTGAGCAAATAATGTTAATGATTAGGTTAAAGAGCGTAAAGAGCAATATATTTTGGAGAGGAGAGGTACATCTTGTGTAAAGCTAGGCGCTGCTGTATATTTCATTGAAAGATTGTAAGTGTTTTGAATTAGGAGATATAATGAGAGCCATGGGGTCTATGTGGTTTTTTTTTTTTGTGCTTATGATCGTGTTTGACTGAATTTGTTCATTATTGTAGATGCTTGTTATATGTTATATATAATGGAAATGGAATAAAAGTTGATTAATAAAAATACAAAAATAAATGTTTCCTTAAATAAAGATAGATAAGTATTATTAGCATCTAGCCTGGCAATGTGTTCGCATTGCAAGCACACTAGTTACAATATTTCATTTAGTGCTTTTTCATGGCTTACCATTTTAAAGTATATCAAAAAATTAGGAAAGTTGGGTTTTTTTTGGGCAGCCGACTGACAACTTACAAACCAAACATTTTTTAGAAAAAATTATTTTATTTGATTAAAAGGTAAATAGAATTGATAAATTGACAACATGATTCCCCTATAAGCTCACTCCACACTAGTTAAGTTCATTCATATAAAGATAACATTCAGAAACTTATGCAATGAAACATGATTGAAAAACATGATAATTAAAATATTCATGAACACAAGACATGATTGGTATAAGGAAGGGTGATGGAAGAGCTTGATTTTCTCGACGTTTCGCGCTAAATAGCGCTTCTTCAGGAGATGGAGAGGGAAGTTGTCTATGCAATTTAAGAAAGATATATAGAAGATATAAACATCATTGAACTTCTAACACAGCCACTTGAACTTGTCTAGTGGTATGGTAAACAGGTGGATATATGTATGTAAATATATCACCTACCCTTGGAGTCTGTGTGCGACCCGGTCGTTCCACCCGGCTCAGACGGTGAGAGAGTAAAAGCATGAGGCAGGGGGGAGAAGGAACAAGAGAGAAGGAGAAAGGAAAAATGGAGGCCCTAAACCCCAGTGGAGGCAGACCCAATCAAGAGATGGCGGAGGTACCTTGTTAGAGAAGCAAAACAAAAATTAAAGGATACCATTTGGGGCCTCAAAAGGAATCATAAAACTAATCTGAGTATCAGTGGGAACCACCCGCTGTACCATATCGTCCTTGCTGGACATAGTGATTGAAATAAGTACATACCACTGCTCGCAGAAGATTGGAAGTGGATGCAAAAAGTTGTCGGTCAGCGCCGTAAGGTAGCCGTTCCTCTCTCGATATCGAGCCCCCAGCAGCCAATACAGCCCTCTCAGGCTGTACACTGGCGCTGGGGGCTCGCGTGGGTGCTAATAACGGCGCTCCCCTGGTGACGTCGTTGCGTCGTCACCTGGTCCAAACCAGGAAACGCCCCCTGTGCGAGTCGCCGGGGAGCGTGGTAAAAGAACTGGCGCTCTAGAGGATGGTAACGTCAATGAAACACATTAACGGGTCGTTTATAGTTGGTGGAGGCCAGCACCCTTTCTGCCAATCACTAGGGCCGGGGTCCCCATCTGAATGTATTAAGAGATAAAGAAAAAGAAGAAGAAGAGGAAGAAAAATAATAGATATCTGAGCATCAAGATAGGAGAGGGAATAAGAGTAAGGAAAAGGAGAGACAGGGGAGCGTGGGATGCACACATAATACATCTTAAGAAGGTATAAAGCAGTCCAAATGGTGGACCCTCTCCTAGGAAAAAAAGGAGGGATTTGGGAGTCCAATAAGGGTCCCACCGAAAAAACTTTCACATATGAATTGCATTTATAATAGCTCTTTGGTCACATATGAGGATATAGATCAAACATTTCATGATATACATTTAATATCTATCATCAAACTTTCATAGTATTTATTTTAATCCATAGATTATTACAGATGATACAAATTGGACCGAAATTGGTAGGTTGACAAAGAAACCATAAATAGTAGACATTTGTACATTGCATATATTTTTCGTTAATATAAAATGGAAACTGTAACAGAAATATGTGAGGGAGAGATCGCTGGAATATGACAAAGGTGCGGGAAAGGGGGAAGGAAACATTTCCCACACTCAATGCCAGTGGGTCGCCGCGAAGTCCAGTCAGTGGATCCCATCGAAAGAGGGGGTGGGAACCACTGTATCGAGTCCGCCACAGACCCCCCAAAGGGAGTGAAAAGATTCTATGAAAAATATCTCTTTATAGAGAATAGTACATATAAATGTATCCATATAAGTATGACCATCCATACCAACTGGTTTAACCCATAATAGCGGTACAGTCCGAACAATGGAGTCCATCTGGTTTGAGATGGAGAACACTGTTCGAAGTGCACCCCAACCCTTAAAGCAAATAGACTCAACGGAGAAAACTCCCTAATCTATGCGGGAAAGGTGTGTGGTAATATCACAGGATAAACATAAAGCGAAAAGGAGGATACCGTAGGGAATTGTCAAAACTGTACGGTGATCAGCAACAACAATGCGTGTAATAGCTACCAGAATGGCATGATAATGGAGACCACTATTAGACCCTACCAACTCCGTATGTGCCCTCCTTTCAATGAGTATAGCCCAAGGAGAGAAGGAAGGGAAAACATTTTCCGCACTAGATTTTGATGGGTCGCGGCGCAGTCCAGACAGTGGATCCCATCTGCGGGGGGGAGGGAGGACAAAAGGGAAGGAGGGGATGGGGGGTGATGAATGGGGGAAAAAAGACGGGAACCATTGCGAGGAGTGCACCACTTCCCATGTACAAATAATGACAAAAGAAGCAAAGAAATTATAATTACACATATACGCATGTATGTTTTGGTTTTTGCACATGACCGGATCGACGGACGACAGCGGCCCAGTGCAAGGAGTGCAATTCTCTAGCCTGAAGATGGAGAACAATTCTCGCAGTGGGCCACAGCCCATAAGTCAGAGGATCCGGCGGGGAGAAATCCCTCATCTGTGCGAGAAAATATATATACAAAATAGTGCCATCTAAAGATGGTAAAAAATGATGAAAAAGAGAGAAGAGAACATCGAAATGGCAGGGGCACACCACGCAGGACTGATAGCAAAAGCCCAGTTTAAAGTAACATCAAGCTTCCCTATTATATCACTATTCTCCTTTAACACTGCTAGGAAAGCTTTAGAATTAGTCTGCAGACCATAGACCGCTAAAGTGCTTCAGAGACTTCATTATATAGTTGTCTTGTGATGCCACATGACAGGGTAACAATTGCATGCTATCATAAATTGCTTCCCGTTTCTTAATTCAAATAACATGTGCATGTTCCAGAAACACAGCTTTCTAGAACATGACAGAAAGCCAACTGAGTGAAACTTGATACACACATTGTATAAACCAGAGAAGGTCATTTACATTTAAGAAATTACAATCAGATCATGTAAAAAAGAAAGGAAGCAATGAGGACCTACTCAAGTGTACAGGAAATGTCATGATACAGATGTAAAAATATTTTCTGGGGCTTAACACAGAGTGAAAAGGAACTCATAAGTCGAGGACAGGGGTATGCTCACCAAAAACTGCCAAGGACACAAATACTGTTAAAGCCAAAATCCAGGTTGGGCCTACCTCCTCCCCTGCCGCTTGCTTTCCTGTTGAAGCATCCCATGCCCTTTATTCTTGTATTTTTTTTTTATATACATACCTTTTTCCCATGTGTCTTTGGTCATTCTCTTGTGAGCAGGGACTTGGGATTCTCTTTGAGTGAGCACGGCAGTTCTATCCTGGATATTTTTTTCCCCATGCGTAGGAAAGAAACTGGTTTTGGTGATGTTGTGTCATGTCAATGTTGGAGTTTGCATGTACATTTTGGTTAATGGAAAGAAGTCAACCAAGTAAAGTTTCAAATTCAAGTGCACATAACTCTTCTTTCTTATCATGGGAGCTAATGTGGGTCAGAAGATGACGCTCCAAGTCTTGAAAATAGTGAAATCTCATTCAAGTGGCTTCCTTTTTCTCTGCCTGTTGATCAATTCTCCTTTTGCATTGCTAATGGCTATTCTGCATTTATTTCTGTTAAATAGGAGTAGGGTCAGGATTGACGCCAGCTCACAGTGGAGGGGGGGGGGGAGAAGGAGAGAGAGAGAGCGAGTGAGAGAGAAAGAGAGAGGGAGGGAGGAAGGGAGAGAAGGGGAGGGAGGGAGAGAAGGAGAGAGCAAGAGAGAGAGAGCGAGAGAGAGAGGCCGAGAGAGAGAGAGAGAGAGAGAGTGAAAGAGAGAGATCTGACCTACTTTTTAAAGTGAAGTTGAACTAATAGAAATAAGCATTGTTCTAACAACCTCCAATTTCAGTCTTACCCCACTTTTCTGTTACAGTTATGTTTTGCCTGATGTTTAAATATGATGCTGCAGCCCAGAATTGCTCTTACACACTCCTCCCCTTCACTGCAACACATGTCTGTGTCGGAACAATTGTGGTGAGGGGTGTGGCTGTTACTCAGCATAGAGAACAGGAGAGAATTTCCACCAAAAGGGTATTTTAAACTATTTGCAAGCAAAACTTAGTGACAAATTATTAGATGCAAGGGTGCAGCATTCTAAACAGAGAAAGAGGTGTGAAACTTTAACGCGACTTTAAATGGAATTTGAATTCATTTATTTGATTGGACCTATAATAAAACCTGTGGCTTCATATTGTTTTTGATTTCTATTATAAAGTCCATAGACCTTAGAGTTAGTCATACAAGCACAAATCAATTGCCATCAGGGCTAAATATCATCAGAATGCTCTTATACTAGCAAATGTATTTTGGTACAATTTGACTGGAAAGAGATAAGCATTCCTGAATCAGAATCAGAGCTTGGCGTCCTGTGGCCCAGGGCCCAGTAGAGGTTGTTACCTCTACAGCCCCAAATGTCTTTGCCACAGGGACAGACATCATTTATTAAGCCCTTTAGACCACTGTTTATGACCCTAGACACTTCTGTACAATTCCATGCCTGTAGTATAAAATAAATAAGGCTAGTCTGCATGCAATTGAAATTATTGTTTCTTATTGTTTAAGCCTGGCATGATAATATTGGGAAGAGAGCCTGGAAGGCTAATGAAATACAGTTCAGCGCGCCAAGCCAGAAAAAAAAAAACTTTGCCCTAGGTCCTGGTTTAATATTTCGACAAAATAAGGATAATTTTAGATGCAATTTTTGGTAGGATTTTTGCATACCTGCAATGGAAGCAAATGGGTAATAAAGATACTCAACAAATTTGAGCGAAGGTGGACTGAATGTTTATATATGGTTTATTATTTTTTTTGTAAGTATTAGCAGTTTATAAAAGCAAACTGGGGCAACATCTAATCTGAAACAATTAGAAAGAGGACTATGGTCATTAAAGCTTTTGAATTAAATGTTAAATATTTACACCCATAATTCAGGGAATAATAAACAAACCTTTTATCTATAACATTTTTAAGGCACTGGAAATGTGTAAATAACCTCTAAAATGGAACTCCAGCCTTTAGTAGAGATTCTCTATAAGCTGCTGACTTATGTGCCTTTAATTATCAGAGTTGCATTTATAACTGGCAATGAAAAGTTAATAACTTAAACAGACATCAACACTTCATTTCCTCTTTTGAGATCAATTGCTTGGAAAAAGACAGAGGGAGAAAAATGAAACACGGAATGCAATTACTGTCAGACTGTGAAATATTTTGCTCAAGGATAATCCTTCAAAATTTTCTCCCCTCTAAATACATCATTGTTTGTGCAGAGCAAAATGGTTTACAATAGTGGACGGCTTTAGCTGGCTAATGGATTTCCTCATGGTTTAAGTATGAATGCTCTTGCTATTGTCTTTCACAGCTCACCTCGCCTGTTAATGAATAATGTGCTCACTAGGAATGGTTGTGATGATGTTGTGCCATATTTCCAACAAAGTAAAATCAGCCAAGGCTTTCAATATCTTAATTAATTCTCTGAAAAAACAGAAATGTGTTAAACAAATGATGCCCAATCCTGGGACATAATAAGAAACCCTCATTGTTAAACCTTTCAAGCCCCTGGGTGGTACTTTGGTCACCGAAAAAGGTCACAAACACAAATAAAACATGTTCGCTCTTTAGCAATGTTGCTTAAATCAGCTTAAGGCATGCAATAACCCAATAAAATATATAATAAGCATGTTAGAAATGAATAGAACCATTCCATAAAAAGAAATTAGTGAAAATAAATGACAGTGCAGCAGTGATTCAGATAAAGTAACTTTTGGCACATTTTAGTGATGGAATAGAGAGCCTGGTTATCTTTAATATGTTACATTTTCTATTGCTGTGAGAGGAGTAAAACGAAAAGACTGGCTAAATAACTTGTATGTGCTAAATTTACTAAATAAAATGGTACAGCACAAGACGTTCAGTTCAACAATTCTGTACAGCATTTTTTTTTTAATCAAAAACTGGTAGCCTTCTCATGGTAAGCTGCTTTATCGTGGTGAGGAAGCTTGCATGCATCAGGGAAGCTGAAACATGCTGCCTAGATCTTCAATTCCCGTTAGGGTCACCCATAGCAGACAAGTTTTAGCAGAGATGCCACAAAAAAATCTACCACCTACCTTGGGCAACAGCAATATACTGTAGGACAATGTAGGATTATCACTGAGATGACAATGGCAAAGACGTCAACTGAAACTGCGTGAAAAGAGGAAGTGATCAACAGCTTTTGTACTTTTCCAATAAAATATGGAAAGATGGAATAAAATGAATATTGATATAATGCTAGAAGATGGGCCTCTCAGGTCAGAAGGCACTCAACATATCACTAAGAAAATGCTAAGTATTTTTCAAGCTACCGCTGGTGTGAATGACATGAACTAACTCAAATCTTTTGATTGTAGAGCCTCTGATGTTGGCAAAAGCATGTGGTAAAATAAAATCCCAAGCTGGTAAGATAGACTCATCATAAGAATTTTGAATGTGCAGAGTATGAATCAAGATTAGACAGCAGCATTGTTAACCTGTGGCGAGGGTAGCAGTAGGTGCACTAGCAGATTTAGATGGACTTAAAGGAGAACTATGGGGGTTAAGGCTTTTCCCAATAGTTCTCCTTAGGGTAACGGGAGGACACAAACTAGCGTCCTCCCGTCACCCTAGGCTCAGTATACCGCGACGCCGCAGCTGAAACGGATCCCGACAATCATGCCGGGATCCGCCCAGATGCGTGACTGACAGCTGGCTCTGCCTATAGAGGCAGAGCCAGCTGTACCCGCCCCCTCCCCCGTCCGTTCCGCCAGTCAGCGTCCGTTCCGCCAATCCAGCCTCTCCCCTGTCACGGCAGAGAGCCGTGACAGGATCGAGAGGCGAGCGAACCCGGTATGTGTTCGCTCACCTCCCGATCTATTGAGCCCACCTGTGGCAGTCTCATTGTCACAGGTCGGCTAGAACTATGAGGTGAGTGAAAAGCAGTCACCTCATAGTTCTTCTTTAAATAGCAAATTAAAAGTCGAATTCCAGCTAACATATTTTAAGCAGTTACAGCAACAGTTTTATTGTTTCCTTTTGCGATGAAGGTTTTATATGAATGAATAAAAGCTGACCGTTATATAAGCACCCCTGTCAGCGTTATATGGTTTGTCTCAACCGTCTATCTGTCACTTTGCTGGACTGCGTGGCCTGTTAAAGGAAGCTGAAAAATAACAGACTTCCTGGCCAGATCACGAGGTTAAAATATAGGGGGAAAAAATCCTAAAATAGGAAAACTAATGCAGCCACCACATGTAAGACTAGGTAAACTGCAATGTCTTACATTTTTTGTATTTGGGTTTAGATACACTTTAACTAGACATTGTGACAATGGAAAAATCATAATCACGTTTAAACATCAATGTATTATTATTATTATTATTACATAGTATTTATATAGCGCCAACAGTTTGTGCAGCGCTTTACAATGTAAGGAAGACATTATAATTACAATACAATTCAAGACAGGATGGTGAGGAGATCAGCAAACCCAAATGCACTGGCCTAGGACACTTTTCAGTTAGAAGACCATTCAATTTTCTATTCTGATCAGGAAAAACAGTAATGGCATCAGAAAAGACATTAACAAGCCGGTCCTTGGATAGAATGCCATGAATGACTAACTAATATCAATTCAGTTTCAGGCACGGATATTCAATATCAAAGTTATACAATCTCATGTCCCAACAACTGGTGCAGAAGTATAAAAAGTTAAACTATTTAATGACCAAACCCAGGCAGAGACTGACAAGACCTGCAGGCAATTAACTGCTAGTAATTGGTGACTGGCAAGAAAATACAGTCGGGCAACACGGTATTGG
This sequence comes from Nanorana parkeri, assembly GCF_000935625.1. Taxonomy (NCBI): domain Eukaryota; kingdom Metazoa; phylum Chordata; class Amphibia; order Anura; family Dicroglossidae; genus Nanorana; species Nanorana parkeri. The sequence continues at coordinate 2,182,302 of NW_017306336.1, forward strand.
AAACGGAAATGAAGCAGAGAAAGACTAATCAGTTGCTATGACTACAATGACCTCTTCATTACCAACACACTCTTCAAACAACCAAAACGATGTCAATACACCAGGACTTCACCAGGTGGACATTATAAAAATCAAATAAACCACAATCTTTGTGTCTAATAATGGAATAGCTCAAATTCTGATAGGAAATGCACAGACTATAGCTGATTGTGGAACAGATAATAAACTGTTAATGTGCACGCTTCAAGCAAAATTGAAGAACAACAAAACTAGTTAGTCTTCCAAGACACAACCTGGAGAACATACCAACTATGTCAAAAGAAAATGGCAGGAACAAAAGGAACAAATTTCATATGGTAAACATGATAAAGAACCCGGTTAACTGTGGATGGAAATTAAAAAAGTGAACAAGGATGAATCAGAGAAAAACTTGGGCAAAATAAAATTTAAAAAAATACAAGAAATTGATGACAGTGAAAAGTGCACAAAAGTGAAGAGAAACTATAGTCAAGAGAGATAAATATCCTGTAAAAAACATGATCCAGAAATCCCTGAAACCTAGGGTAAGAACTAATATTACAACATTTGTAAAGAGAAAGAATATGGAAACAAATTTAGAAAAACAAGGATTGATTTCTAGGAGATTAATGAAATCAAAAATAAATTTCAGCCTTGGGCATGTATGCTTAAAGATATCCATTAAAAAGTCATCAGAGATGGAACTGAGATCAAGCAAAGATGGAATGAACATAGCAAAGGCATCACTAAACAAGACATTTTTTCTGAATCCAGAGCCTTTAGTGATAGTAGATGAAGACAGACTTGCACGGAGAGTACTGCCAAAAAGGGAGGTCACAGTAATTAATAACATTGCATTAGAATTACTACAAGTAACTCAAGAAGAATTGTTTAAAGTGCTGATGAACTTATGCCAACAAGTCTGGAAAGCCACTCAATGGGCAACAGATTGGAAGGGATTAGTTTATATATTCCAACAAATTATCAAGCAATTTCACTAATTGTTAAGAGCATGTCAAATGCTCCTATGCCTGTCGCAACCACTCAGCTTCATCTGGCAGTTGCCTCTTGTAACTGCACCTACCACAGTCTAGTAAGCTGCAGACTGATCAGGCTAATCAGCCTGGCTGCACGCCCCACACAGCCTGGGGGCTCTGGGCCTGTGATAGTTCCATCATAGTCTAGTCTTGTCTTGCTCTATCTACACAAGCCTGTATCCTAATTTTGAATCTTAGTCCTACCTTGATCTTGAAACATAGTCTTTCCTTAGATCTTTAGGCCTGGTTCACACAAAGGGTTTTGTAATGCTTTTTCTGCCCTTAAAATCTATCAAAAAATGTGCTCCCCAAAAAATCCCATTCATATTTATAGCCCTGTCTACATCTGAGTGTTTTGTCGCAATAAGCAAAACGCTTGTCGCTGGAAAAAGTACATGAGCTCCATAGATGTAATAGGAAACGTGTGTTTGCTCATTCATGTCAATGAGCTACAATCTGCTCACAAAAATGCGCAATCTGATTTATGCACATAAAACACGCATAAAAATGCGCAAAAAGCGAACAAAAACATGCAACAAAAAATGTGCGTAGAAACATGCAAAAACGTGGTTACCAAGGTGTGAACCCAGTCTAAATCCTGTACCTGTTTTTTATTCATGTATCCCGTTCTTGTTTTGTATTTGTTTCCTGGTACTGCCTTGTATCTTGCATTCTGTTTGTCTTGTACCTTGACATCAGTCAGTACTACTCCTTAAGCCTAGGGGCCGCCTGTGACATTAATGGCCAGAGTGTATAGTTAAAGTCCTGGGGGCATGCGAGTACAGGTAGGCATACATTGCTTTATGGGAAAGGCGGCTGCTAAAGGTAAAACAACTTGCCATATACCCTCTGAGCAAGGTGTCTGCATCCGGTCTTGACACTGACATCTCACACCAGCAAGATTATGCTAAAGATTATTCCCCACAAACTAGAACTTTAGATTGAAAGAAAATTACCAGATGTACAAGTTGCATTCAGAAAAGGCAGAGGAACTAGATACATTACTGCACAAGCTGGATAACTGGAGAATCTAAGGAGTCCAATAAGGAGGTCCACATTTTTTGACTGTGTTGGCTATGTGAAATTATTCAATCTGTTCAGGAAAATGGATGCTCATGTACAGCTGAACTGATCTCCTTCAGAAAAATCTAGTTGTCTGGCTGTTTTTATGAATTATTGGATGCAATACTTTGAGTCACAGAAATAGTCAGAAGTCATTATTTGCACACTTTGTCTGTTTCATTGACACAAAATAAAGCAAGAAAGTCAGCCTGATAGCTAGGCAACTAACATTTTTGGAAGGAAAGGTCAGCAGTGGCAGCCTGTATGTTTATTTTATGACAGGTTTCCTTTAACATAAAAGTGGATTTAAAAATCCTGGACAATTTGTTTAGGTCAGACTGAGACATTAGACTGAACATTGCAGTAACATGAAGTAAAATATGTGTTAGCTGAGTACATGGTGACTAATGAAGCATAATATGGTGCCATTCATTTTGAATTACAGCCCACGGCACTTTACCAGTGCAACGCAAAAAATATATGTTACAGTGCACCACAATGCTATTTGCGTGTTGTGGTGCACTGCTTAAAAAAAAAAAGTAGGTGTGTTAAAAATGTCCATTGTTGGTAGCCAATTTAAAATCAGCGAGCCATCTTATCATAATGCGCATGTAAGGCAATATACTGTAAGCGTGTGAATCAAACTTAAGTCACACACTTTGATCCCCAAATCAAATAAATAGAATGTTCAAATATTTGTTTGGAAATAACACCCAACTCACAAATACATACATAATCTTCAGTATTGGACGGTAATCTTTTCTTTGCCACATGACAAAGGGCGTCATAGGTATCACATGATCAACAGTTTTTAAAGAGTAAAACAATTATCCAAGAGGATCTTCTTGCTTCAAATATACCATGCTGGTATTTCTCGTCAGCCTAAACCCTGTCAAAGTGATGGCCCAACAGCACCCTACACCTTTATAATTGCTGTGAGCCTCCACAATGAATGAGTCTTGGTAAAGAATTCTTATATTAGCTGGACTGTTGTCAATCTCAATGTTCATTCATTTGGAAACAGTTTGTGGAGAAGACTAATGATTTAGCTTCCAAAGCCCGAAGTAAAAAAGTGTTGTGGTTGCAAATCTGCAGGCATGTACAAGAAGGCAGCAGGCCAAAAAACTTTTACATATGTTTAATTACACAGTAATGTGTGATACATTAACGTTATTAGTATAGTATCAGGTGTGATGTATTAAATGCTCAGACTCACCTAGGGATTTTCCAGCTTGAGGGACAACAATCTAATCACCAGCACACTAAAGGTGGCCATACACTGTACAACCATCGCAAGACCTTAGTCTTGCGATGGTTATAAAGTGATTAAAAAAACGTACGATCTGCCCATCTTGGACAGGCAGATCGTACTCTCGATCATCGCTGAGCGGCGGGCTTCTGATGACCGCAATGCTGAACGGGCAGTGTGCGCGTGCGCACACCGGCCCGTTCGGCATTTGTCTACCGAGCACCGTTCAAACCAGGCGAAAAACCGTACGATTCTCGGCTGGTTTTCTAGCATGCTCCTTAGACAAAAGACGTGCGACCGTACAGTAGAAACGGTTGCACGTCTTCGTTCACACTGCTTGATTCTCGTACGATCGCAGAATTTCCAGCGATTCTCGTACGAGAATCGAGCAGTGTATGGGCATAACTAGGGCAGGTTAACGCCACAGTTAACTCTTTATAGATAGAAATGGTAGCCACCACCATGTGCTCTAATGGAAACACACACCATTAACAGCATCTGCTACTGCAATACTAACCTTTAATAAATGTCTGTGACACTCTCTGCCACACCTAGACAAGAATTTAACAGAACCATGGGAAGCTGCTGCTCAAAGCCTGCAATCTGCGCATCTCTTTGACTTCAGGTGGTGACTGATAGAGTTTGTCAAGGTTCCCCACATGGAATGAACAAATAAGCCAGCCACACTTTAATGACATCAGCTCTAACAATGCTTTATTGTTCCATAATTGCTGGTTAGAGCAATTAACGATTCAGCTTAATTATTTATTATTATTGCTTTAATTTTTAAAAAAAACAGTGCAAAAAAATCTTACAGAAAAAAAGTTATAAAACAGACATTTAGCAACAGTAAAACAAAAGGGATTAAAAGTGAATATTACTTAAGCAAAGTTTGCCTGGTCTTTGGTTCCATGCAGAGTAAGTCCAATCAGAAATATCATAAATGACCATTAGCATTCCTGGAAAGCAAAGGCTGTAGACACCAACTGAAGCAGCTTTTTGTGACCTTCTAGAGGGTGGTGCTGAGCCAACTCACACCCAATCAAAAGATCTGAGCCGTATAATTGAGGATGCTGAAGTGTTTAGTTATATTTTAGTACAGTGGTTCCCAAACTTTTTCCATCCGGGTACCACTTGGCAGTCCATGTACATAAACTGTACCCCCTATAGAGGTGGGCCCAAAATTAAGTAGGAGGTGGCGCTAATAATAAATGCAAAAAAATGCATAGTAACATACTATTTGCGGTTGTGATTCTGCATGTGTATGCGTCACTGTTTGATCTTGTTCTTAAAAGTACCTTTACCCCTGAAGAAGTGATGCTGCTTCCTGATGGATCTGGCAATTTAAAGCCGGCTTACCCAGGCCCGGATTTCCCACAAGGCCACCGAGGCCCGGCCTCGGGGCCACAAAATTAAATAAATACAAATTTAAAAAAATAAGAAGAAATAATTGAATAAAAAGTGATAAAAATAAAGAAACAGTAAAAACAAAATTGAAACTAGCCCCGCCCCAAGGCTAGGTTCCACAATACGCCCCCGCCGCCACCCTGCCATCTGGTTGCCATTCTCAATTGATGTGGAGGGGGGGTTAAATGTAGACGTGTTATAACCCATGCCAAATTTTTATTGCTGCCTTGATGACCACCACTGTGTCTAGCACAGAAAGTAATGGGAAATCTTAGTTGTCGTAGAAGGTGAGGGTAAACCTGTTTTGGTGACAACTGTCTAAGACATGATATCCACTTTCTTTAAAGAGACCTGTTCTTACTTCCTACTGTGTTTCTAGGACAAAAGGTGTCTATAGTGAAAGGAGATCACCCTTAAGAAGACACAGAAAACTATTTGTCAGGGGTCTTAACCAACTACCCTGCAATTACTATCTATTAGCCTTTGCTGAGTTATCAGCCACACAAAGTGCTTTGTTTCCAATTAACTGGCTGACTCGTAGGTTTGAAATATGGGGAGCAGTAAAGCACCACTGCTGTGAAGCACTGAAAAGCAGCAAGCAGAGCCTGCATACCTGTATGTAATTAGCACATAAAGCTGCCCCCATGTTAAAATATAACTACAAATCATACAGAGAAACATGATTTTTTAAACATTAAAACACACACTGATAACATTAGCTTAACTATTTCACATGTTTATCTAAAAAAAGTATAGTTTAAAAAAAATCTATCTATTCCCATTAATAAGTATAATTACTATAAGATTTCCTATTAGATTTTTTCAAGAATTTCATAATGCATATGTAAAAGAACTCAACATACTGGGTTTCTAAATGTATTTCCACATTGTGTAATGGAAACAGGATTAGGGAGGAGGCATCATGCTGCCGTTGAAATGGTCCTGTCAGCTTATCTAAAACTGTTAAAGCAGGAGTGTAGAAACAGCAGTCATTCCAACCGAGGTTCTGTCACAACCAATATCTATACAACACCCAGTTATTACATCTCCCCCTGCTCCTGGTAGCCGCAAGTAATTTATGACCCTATCCCAGGAATACGATTACAGTATGCGCTGGGTATGCACATGCCAGAGTTCATTCTTTGCATCAGAAATCTGCTTATTCTTCATAGATACGGAACATGTAACATCTATAAACCAGCATTAACCAATATTTGCAAACTAATGGGGCAGTTCAAACATATAAAAATACAACCCTTAGGCTGTTAGCATTAAAAAAGAAAAAAAGAAGACTGTTGTGAAAATCAGTGTGAAAGAGAGGATTCATTTGGAAAGCAATCCCCTGACAAGTTTTTTTTTAGATTATAGAAGATGGTAGAAGCATTCTTTTGATGCATGAAAAATGAGAAATGAAAATCTAACAGTGTATTGGTAATGATGTACCGGTTTCCTTTGTGCATGTCACAATACTCATGAGACATACAGCAATATCCTCTGTTTTCATTGTTTACTTGCAATATCACTATTATTCCTGTATTGGGAACTAGACATGTTTGCCAGCTTTTTATCATCAAGGGGACAGGGACCCCCATCATGCCTGAGCAGTTCCCACATTGTAGTCCTGACATAAACCCAATGCCGTGAAGAGATCCCCACTACTCCGCACATGAATCGGCAGATGCACCCGAGGACAGGAAGCAGTGGGCAAGAATCATGGGACATGTCGTCCCAGACAACTGGAGGAAATTAAGTGATGCAACTGCCCAGAAAACCTCCAGACATCCAATTGTAGCTGTAAATTCGGCTAAATTGACTTCACAGGTAGAAATATACCTAATTATCACTTCTGCAGCTTGCAAACTAAAAACAATTGTAGGAGATGGATTTGTTAATAGGCAGATGTACAGTACTAGAAAAGAAGGTAGTAAACCCAAAGTTGAGCTTTAAGTATGTACACTATGTATGTTTTTTTAAACTTCAAAGTCTAGCTTTTTATATACAGTATCAACCTATTTGTACAAGTAAACTTTAAAAGAATGAAGGGAAGGAGGTAAAATTAAGCAAGCTACATCAAGGAATGACTAGGAGTCAGCTTCACTACTACATACCTTTCAAAGAAAAATTACTAGTTACCAATGTATCCTCGCTTTTGCTTTAGAGGACGTAGTACTAAGGGTGATGTTATGTATACTTGGTGATTTTGCCCCTTCGTTGTATATTTATGGACAAAAGTATACTGCCTTACCTCTGTGTTACTCCATGTTCCCATTTGGAGAGATCCCTGGCATGCTTTGTTACATGCTAAAATGTATCATCCGGACATAAAAAGATCTGGATGCCTTAGTTTACAATTGCCCTTCCTAAGTTAGATCACACAATACTTGCCTTGTTATGAGTGCTTGGCTGCGCTGTCACTTTTTAGGGGACTGCTCCTCATCTCATCCCATATTGGCTAGTTTTGTTTGCTTTTTCTTGTTGGCTTTCCCCCTTCCACTTCTCTTTTTTTAATCATTTCTCTCTCTCCCATCATATGCGTCTTTTTCTTTTCTTTTTCTGTATTATTCTTACGGACATCTTAAGCCTTTTCCATCTGAGTTCCTGGGATCCCTCTTGGGCACTGTGTGTCTGCTCTCAATTTATCCTAATATGGTGTGATTCGTACTTGCACTAGCGTCACTCCACATAATGCATTTTGTACCTTATTTATATGCTTGTTCTATTTGGTGATGTAACTTACTACATTGTTATACGACTGCACTGTGTTTTGTTCTAGAAGTCCTTTGAATTTTTTAAAAAAAATATTAAGATGGATAAATGATTGGTTAAACCATTAAAGGTTAAAGTCATTTTTTTTACCAATACTTTTGCTTTCTACTGGCTTTAAAAAAAATAGTAAATAGAATACATTAGCAGTTTGGTGAAAGTGTTAGTGCCATAATGGATACACAGGGATTTGATTGTATGGGGACAGTCCCTTTAAATGAAAGACAGTTGGGAGCTATGTTGTTGAGCAGCCCAGCTCTTATACTGCTTCTGTTAGAGTGTTTGGCCTAAAGGCAGTTTTCAAAGAAAATAATATCTGGTCATATGAGTTTATATATTCTTGTTTCATTTTTAAGCACTCTTTTATGTTTCTTAACATTATTTATTTGCAAATTATAATATATATGAATTACAGAAGTACTGTATAAATCAGACTCTATAGATAGAAAAAAAATCCCCCCCCCCCCAAAAAAAAAACACCGTT
>NW_017306336.1:2190604-2195488 GCF_000935625.1 Nanorana parkeri
AAAAATAAAAAAAAAAAAAAAACCCCCCCCCCCCCAAAAAAAAGCACGCTTATATCCAAGAATAATAGACTAGAACAAGCATTTCCCTTAATCCACTGATGGAAGCCACCCAAAGAGAGGCTGTTACCATTGAAGGATATTTCACAGGTGTATTTGGCCTCATTCACACTGCCGCGCGTACGTGAGTAATGTACCATATGCAACACATGCAAATAAATGGCTCCATACACATAGCCGCGTATGGAGCCGTATATTTGCGTAGCGTATATATGTGCAAAAACAGAATGGAACAGAGATGCGTCCGGGCAGCGTATTTCTGCGTATTTACACGCACATACGCATGTTTATGCGCATATACGTGTATATACCCGTGTATACGCACGTACATGTGTACAGCACATAAAAAATTCCATTACGAGTGATGCATTCTGCGATTGCACGCATATACGCTCGAATATACGCGCATATACGCATTATACAATTTTGCTTGCGTTGTGTGTGAATGAGGCCTTTACTGCTTTGTGGTATTGTGGGGAAGGCAGGAGAGGTGAACAATCTAGGACAGAATAGCTTTTGAATTAGATTTTGAAAAATTCTCCAATTCAGCTCACTTTCCAGTTCAGCTATTTTGGCCTAGATGGTTCACTTCTCCTGCCTTCTCCAAACTCTTCACCCTTTTGTGAATAACGCATAGTGCTCTAGAAATAAATCTATTTGTAAAGCCAAGATTGTATAGATATAATGAAAATATATACAAGTTTAAAACATTAATAAAAACCAAACAGGGAAATTAACTTTTAACAATTAAGGAACTAACAAGAAACTGGAAACAAAGGAAAGGCAATCTGGGACCTTACATAGATTGATAGGGGACTGTATAGACAAGTGATAATTTTTGCAACCTGCACTGTATTTTATAATTTGAAAATCAAAAGTCTTAGCTAGGTAGTGAACAGCTAGCAGCATAATTCCCCATTGTCATTACGTTTAAAAAAAGCAAAAAAAACTTTTCTGTGCTTCTTTCTCATTTAGTTCTACTTAGTAACTGTGGTCTGACCTTCCCAGGCTTCATGGCTATGGTCAACAGCCATTCCACTATCAACTGAGTGTGCCCCTACTGACCCACAGGTAGTTTCAATGGAGAATGTAATGGTAGTTGGAAAGGCTTAGCTATGATGTCAGAGAATGTCAGACCCCTAATTATAAAGTGACGCTAAATTAGAACGGCGGAGAAGAGGCTTTTCTGGCAAATAAAGATAATAGCAGGCATCTTTTGGTGTTCGCTCATAGCTATCTAGCAAGGCTGAAAAAACTAATTGATAATATGCAAAATGTCATATTAGCCTGACAAAAAAAGGTTACATTTATTTGTGCAGACCATAACGAATAAACAAAGAATATATGCATAACACCTCTGCATATTTCCTTTATATATGTTTTACCCGCAGTGGCGTAACCAGAGTAACGGGCACCAGGGTCAGAACAAAATGTTGCGCCCCCCAGTGATATGTGGGGGCGTACAGGTACAATGAGAGCATGCTGGGACATGTCGTAATTGAATTACAAATTCCAGCATGGCCTCATTGTCCCTGTACGCCCGCCAAATATCACCCAGGGAATAGTAACAAGCTGATTGGCAGGATCCTGTCCTCCTTCTATGCAGTGGAGCTTGGGTCCCTGTAGGGAAGGAGCCTGCCAATCAACTGGTTATCATGGCAAGTGGAACATGACATTTTTTTTACTTTTTAATCACCCTTTTATTGTTTTAATTTAATACATTTTTACTTATTTTTTAAAAAAATGTTTTCACTTTACTCTATCGCTATGACACAGGAGCTACCAAGCCCCTGTATGATAGCATTTGGAGCTGACAAGTTCTCTTTATTGAACCTGTCACCTCCAGGACAGGAGTTCTAGTACAGCACTGCTCTCCCCTCTCACTGTTTACATGGAGCGGCAGGGTTACTTTTAACCCTGCCGCTCTGCTCCCCGTATCGGTGGCCGGTGAGGATAGAGACTCGGCGGCAGGGAGGAGAATGGAGCCCGGAACCAGCGAGGAGAGAGGTAGGTGCGGTTGAGAGGGCGGACCGGCTGCAGTTTTATTACAAGTGATCTCGGCGACATCACTTGTAAACGAACAATCGGCTTCCCCAAACTGCTTTTAGCCCTGCTTGTGCAAAGCAGGACTAAATGTAGAAAGCAACTTACCGCCCGGCAGTGCATGTTCTGGGGCGTCGGGAGATTCCACACCCTGCCGCACATCTTTCATTCGCCGGGCCCCGCTTGTCACTGCCCGGCGCCCCCCTCCAGCTCTGCGCCCGGGGCAACCACACCAGCTGCACCCCCAGTTGTTACACCACTGCTTACCTGCAAGTGCCAAGAGAAAATCTCCACACCTCAATTGAATTAAACAATATGATATGGGTAGGCATTCGAATATTCATGTATTCTACATTTTGCATGCTTCCTTTACTGTACATTTCATAAGGGCTGTGGAAATTAACGATTAATTTCTCGATTAATCGTTAAACTTTTTGATCGATTAAAATTCTTTTGATCGCTAATGAAAACACTCACCTCTCCGCCGGCTTCCGGGAGTCCGGTCGGAGATCCGGTGACGTCACAGACATCGACGTCAGCGGACTCCTCCCCCCTTCCCCAAGTGGCTCAGTCGGCTAACGAAGGGAAGGGGGAGCAGTCTGGTGCTCCATAGCCCACCATAGACTCTCTATGGTGGGCTCTGCAGGGTCACCCTCAGGTGGGCTGGTCACACTCCTTTACCTGTCCGCCTCTTCTTCCTCCGTCTTCCCTCCTCCGCCGCCGGCCCCGCCTCCTTCTCTGATGCTGACCCCCCGGGCCCCGCCTCCTCCTCCCTGCCACGTCCAGCCTCCTCCACTGCCACTGCTGACTCTCATTTATTCAGCAGCAGCAATGGAGAAGAACGCAGCGCTGCACAGATCACGGTGATCTGAACAGCGGTGCTTTCGAACCCATAGCGACCCAGGTGGCCCGCATGGCATCAGGGGGGTGTCCTGGCCGGGCCCCATAGCAGCCGCCTGGGTCGCTATGGCTATTGTTACGCCACTGCACGTGAGATTAATAACATGCTGGATTAGTGTGATCCTAGTTCATTGTATTACTTCATTGCTGTGCTGTATGTGTATAGGCCAATGTAGTTGGATCTGTATGTGCGTTATAGTTAATCGAAATTAATCGATAACATTTTTTTGATTAATCGAACATTGAATTGCTCTAAACTACATTTGAATGCACATATGTTTTGCATAAAGGAGCTAAGAAAAGAAAGACTTTTGTGATAATGGCATTATAGATAAATATGTAATTGTTTTAGGGATGGAAGCATGCATGTTTGCAGAGAAGGAGAAGGGATGTTTGAAAGAATAGTGGGATGTACAAAGATACAGATGCATTAGGGATCAGTGTATTAATATTTAAAGGCATACATGCTGGTCACACATACATAGCACCTGCTTGGTAACTGTGAATATCTGGGAAGGGAACTATGTGATGGGTTATGATTAAGCTCAGTTTTAGACAGAAATATAGCACAGAGAGACATCTAATTAAATTTGAGATGAAAAGGGAAGTAGTTACATACTAATAGATACAACTTTGCTTAAAGAGGGGCAGATGAGAATCATTTCACTTGCATTACTCTCTCTATCAATGCCTAAAGAGCAGCTGGTATTTTACCTACTCCTGGTGGCACTTTAATATCAAGTGTGATGGCCATATGGTTTTTAGGCAGCTTTTTGTTGCAATGCCCAAGTGACAGTAATGTCTGACATCGTTGTTGGCAAGTGTGGCAAAGTCCTGCCTGTTACTGTGAAACATCTGAATGTGTATGTACACATTATAAATGTCCTTTCAAAAACAGCACATGTCCTTTACTTTTATTGCTATAATGTACATCAGCTGAAGCTTTTGGGTTTGCCATGGGAGTCAGCAGCCAAACCAAGCATTCATATCTGGATTTTTCTAAAATCACATTTACTTCTGCAATACACACATGACATAAAATGTAAAGTGGAATACAAATCTCACAATTATTCTAAGTAGAATCTTTTCTTATTCAAAATTTTCATACAGAATGTCTACGGATATGACTGTTAAGACAGTTGACTAAGTAGCCAAACTTTATGCCCATATTTATTTATTTTTTACGTTTTATTTGCATGGTTTTTTTTTTTAAGGAATTGCTGTTTTGTCAAAACCTGCAGATTTCTGGTAATCTTGAAAGCTACAGTACAGTCAGTGTCTACTATTTTTCAGTCCCTCTACTGAAATATATACTTTTTGTCAATGTTGGTCATAGTACAGTACCAGTGTTTGTTGCACACTTTAATAAAAGGGCACCTTAGTTATCTATTAGGGCAAAGGATTATAACCAAGAAAGTAGCAGCAGATGAGAGAAGTGGAACTAAAGCATGGTAAAAACAGAAGAAGATTAAGTTTAAGCTGATATGAAACAACTTCAAACCCATTTTCACCTAGGAAGCGTCTGATCTGCCAGCTTTAGATCACAGTAATCTCTGCAGTAAAAGGAAAAGTACGAGCACTGCAGAGTATAAAGTAAGATGATTTATATTCTGTTTTCGCACTGGAAACACAAATGTACACTAAGCAATGTACTGTATGAGAAATGGTGATTATAAAAGTACTGAAGTAGTTCTATCCTTTGTTTGAGGGAGCAAATGATAACTTTTGATACTCAGATATCACACCATCTCACCTTCCTTCAAAAGTGGAACAAAAACATTGGAAAGTCTCACATAAGATGAATCGCTTGGGAAACATAACAACCCATAGGACTCCCTAATAATTTATGCATTTCAGGTGTTTATAGAAGTGCTAGATGTTATA
>NW_017306336.1:2195501-2200546 GCF_000935625.1 Nanorana parkeri
GTGTTATATACCAAAGACAGCCGAGCCGAACGCATATGCTTTGACTCGACTGAGCCGAAGTGACACCCGAAGCTGGGCGAACAGCCTGCCGAAGGCCCCGCAAATGACAGCTGGGCGGAGCCAGCCGTGATCTCACATAGCCTGCTCCGCCCAGTTGTTTTTCATTGATCGGGCTCCGGCCAATTGTATTTTTAAAAAAAAAATCTTTATTTTTTCATTTTACTATTTAGTTACATTTTAAAAATATTTTTTCAACCTCTTTTTAAAACTCTTTTCGTTCATTTTCTATTCTGCTTGGTACCACTGAGAATTCGGTGGTACCAAGCAGGCCCCTATGAGAATAGGGGCAAAAGGCAGCAAGTGAGCTGCCGGAGCTTCAGCACAGCCGATCCAGATGTTGGATCAGCTGGGTCAAAGTCCTTCTGCACTTCGGCTCAGCCGAAGGCAGCCGATGTACGGCTGACCGAAGTGCAGCCGATATACGGCTGAAATCAGCCGTGCAAGCCGGAAGTGAATAGCTGAACAGCGTGTGGCTCACTTCACTTTGGCTGGGTTATTCACTCGGCTGCCTTCGGCAGCTTTGTGAATAACCCCCTGAGTGTCATAACGTGTTAAATGCTTACTTAGAGTGCACCTGTGTCCAGACTGTGCACACTAGGACCTGTTCACGCCTGTAGAATTTAATGTGTGTTGCCCAATGCGCATAAATACACAACAAGAAAATTGACATTCATTCTTTTGTAGAATCCATGTGCTGTGCTGCTTTAAATCAACCCCTCATTTATGTCTGCAGCAAAATGCATTGTCGAAAAATTAATTGTCAAAATTCACAACACAAGCAAAAAAAAACTTTTCTCTTTCCCTACTACTTTCTATTGTACCAAATTCTTGTTAGCCTCCCAGCCCTCTAGAGTAAACAAACTGTAGGAAGCTGACTGAAAGCTGACATTTTTGCTGATGATTCAAAATTATCTATTTAAATGGCTACATGGTCAGCTAAATAGCAAGGTGAAAGAAATACAGTTGGGTAAAACAAATCTGGATAAGAATTTAAATAACAATGGGTAACAATAAGCATAACAACACTTAGGGGTCTAGTTATTAAAGATCCACTGGCTAATTCACTCAATAAATATCAACCAAAAAAGATCCCCAGAAGCTTTGATTGGATTTGTCCATGTGTTTTGGCCAATATTGACTCAATTTATAATGCAGGTTGATGGGTGGATCTTGCATAATTAAAGTCAAAGGTCATTTGAATGCTGAAAGTAGAGTTTACGTTTGTTATTTCTGGTTGAATCTTTCAGGGAATGTGTGTGTTTATGTAAAAAAAAAAAAGAAAAAGGAATTGTGCGGCCACACCCTCCCAGAGCTAACTAACCCTGCATGCCAAGTATGCTGACTGGTATCTCCATATCAAGGGAGAAACAAGTGTGTAGCCCACCTTTAAATACCAGACTGCATGCCTCCCTCTATTGAGAAGATGCTCTAAGAGGGGTTCCCCTCAAAAATTGGATTCCTCCCAGAGTATCGGTACCTAATACTAATGCGCACTCTTTGCCACCCTATTTCTTAGGAGGGGGTACCAACAAGGAGGGCTTATGTAACACCTACCTGACTCCCCATTGGGGGCAAGGAGGTAGTTGTCCCCTCCTTAGTGAACCTATTTAGGGGACCCAGAGACCCTCAACCAGTTTACTGTGCACGCAGGGATTAATAAAAATAGACACAGCACACAAATAAACTTCTGTACACCTTTCCAGGGTGCAGCAATATCCAGGGATGTTCTGAAGCATCCGCTCCAGCGCTGTTGGAAGCATGAGAGGAAAAAAAGTAATCCTCCTTCCTCTCTGCCCAAACTTCAAATGTACTGTGCTAACCATGATTTTAAATGTCCTGGAAATTTGCGAATGGAATTCCTCGTAATATTATTGTCCATATTTTTAAGAAAAAAGTGTACACACAGCTTAGGTGCTTGAAAATGTATGTGTTCCAAATATAGCTTAGTTTTCAGAGCAAAAAAGTAATCTTTATGTCATTGTCTCTGGATCATGTAATGCATTGCAGGCATCTAAAGAGCAGTATGACTTCTATATCCTTTCCCTTCAGACACCAAGCTCTCATTGTTATGCTGTAGAGATCATGTGTTCATGAACACAACAATATGGTACCTGGTAACCAGCAAATAAAAGTACCCATAGCTTACCTGATTTTATACAAATGGGATGGAGCGTTTAGGTTTGTCTTTTATTACATAGTCTTAATAAATCCAAATGACATTGTCCAGAGGTTGTGCAATCTGATTGTACAGTGCATGGCAAACTTAAAGCTCCACCTATTGGTGGGAAAAGTGAGTATACAATACTCATGCAATATTTCCTATTTACCAGAAAAGCAGCCGAAAGTTTCACCTTTGTGAAATAGCGAATATGAAGTATTTATGCAATATTTCTTTTCACATGACTACAAAAATAAACTTTTTTTTCCAGTCAAGAAAGAGAACAAAATACTTTGCATGCAAAACATAAGATCTATTAATAAACACAGCAAACTGCAGGACATTGCTGGAAATGCTCCCAACTTTGCTAGGCAATTTAAATTTGATTTAAAAAATGCAGATTGCAGTGTGCAGACTGCAATGCCATGTAGTATGCGCACTGCATAACACTAAACATGGTTTCCACCAGCTGGATTTTATACTTTCCATTTCTCCATGACCATGAACGAGCTGCAGTGAAGTTAGAACACTGTATCTGTATACCTGTACTGGATTAGTGACTAAAGCTCATCACACATATTACTATCTGACTGAACAATCTCTTTAACCACCTGAAGTCCGGGGTGTTAAACCCCCTTCCCATCCAGGCCATTTTTCAGTATTCAGCGCTGCGGTACTTTGACTGACATTTATTCCGTCATGCAATGCTGTACTGAAATGAATTTTATAAAAAAAATTGGGGTACAGATAGAGCTTTCTTTTGGTGGTATTTAATCACCACTGGGGGTTTTTGTTTTTTTACTATAGTAAGGAAAATGTACAGAAAAAAAAAAAAACTGTTTCCCCTATATTAAATTCTAAAGCATTTATTATTACCCAACTGTTTTTAAAATATAAAAGACGGGATCACGTCGGGTAAAAAGGCACCAAACATGTCAAGCCTTAAAATTGCGCACGCGCGCGAAACCTCAAAAAACTACATTACCCAAAATTGGCCACTGCACTGTTGCCCTTCTGTTGTCTTGTACCAGTCTTGCCAATCTCCGTTCTGCCCTAACATTGACTAGTCGCCGAGGGACACAATTCGCACGTTAAGACCCAGATTTTCGGCTGACAGTCCAGTCTCACTCCATGGCTCAGAGCCCCAACAATCATCCCACGTTCAAAGGCTGTTAAATCGCGTTGTTTACCCATATCTTCAGAAATAAATCACTTCTACTGTCGTGGTAAACAACCTGCTTCCCTATTTATAATGGTCTGGCCCTCTAGCAACTTCAGCGCAAAATTATAGCTAATTAGCCTACAAACGTCAGGTGGTCATAATAATCTGGCCACTCAGTGTATATGACACTGAATGTGCAAGAAAGATGGTTGTGGCCAATCTGAAACTAGTACATAAAAACTCACAGGTAGTCTATGCAAAGAGATGGCGAAAACAATGCTGTGCTCATTACAACATCCTTAACCACTTCAAGACCAGGTGTTTAGTCCCCCTTCCTGGCCAGGCCATTTTTCAGTATTCAGCGCTGCGGTACTTTGAATGACATTTATTCCGTCATTCAACGCTGTACTGAAATACATTTTATACCATTTTTTTAGACACATAGAGCTTTCTTTTGGTGGTATTTAATCACCACTGGGGTTTTACTTTTTTACTATATTAAGGAAAAATTATTGAACATTTTGAAAAAAATAAGTTATTTTTTAACTATATTAGGAAACAATGATTATTACCCATATTTTTGGTAAAATATAAAAGACGGGGTCACGTCGGGTAAACAGACACCAAGCATGTCAAGCTTTAAAATTGCGAGCACCAGCGAAATCGCAAAAATCTACCATACCCAAAATTGACCATAGGCGACGCTTTAAAAGCTTTTACCGCTCATCATTTTAGTGTTATCAGTGATTGATGGCCCTAAAATGGTTACTCTCACTCCGACGTTCGCGGCCATATGTAACATGTGTAGCGCAATTGTCGTTTTCGTGCACTGACGCATACAATCCCCCTATATATTAGCAAAGGCACACTGACAGGTCCTCTTTATGGAGACATTAGGGGTCTCTAGGACCCCTAATGTCACCAGGGGACCCCAAAAGAAGCTGAACAACCGATTGGCAGCTATAGAGCCGCTGGTCGCTTGTATGTGAAACAGCTGTTAACCCACTGATGCGAGTCTGCCATCTGTAACATTGTAACGAGAGTGGCGAGCTTAAGATCTAGCAACTCCTATGTAGTGCAAGGGCCTGTCTGATTGGGCACAAATTTTAATTATTGGGATACAAATTTGATATAATTTATCAAAGCATTATCGGTATTTTAGCATAGTAACATTTAAATGCCACCAACATTATGAAGATTATTGCCACTTCCATCCATCTCTTTATGCTAGCAACATAACCCCTCTGTGAATAGCTTTTTCAGCAAGATAAAGATTCATGCCACATAGCTGGAAAAGTTCTGAAACGGTTCCAACAACTAAACAGAAAATTCCGCCTAATGCAGCATGATCCCCAGGCAAATAACAATCCAACCAAGCATCTGTGTAAGGTGGAACAAGCTATACAGAGCTGACATCAGCTACCAGCTAATCTGAATCAACAAAGGGATACATAGAAATTGCCATGAGCCAGCATCCCCTGTGTTATGTTTCAGAAAAATGGGAGAATGTCTGTATGCACAAAACTTTCCAGTGCATGTATAATTATATTTTAGGATGCAAATCCAATCAAAACAGATATCCCTTTCCTGAGCATATCCTGGCAGGTTCATCTATTCTATCTTCTTCTTATACTCCCCCCCTCCCCCCCCCCCCCCAACCCCCCC
>NW_017306336.1:2200623-2217563 GCF_000935625.1 Nanorana parkeri
TATCTTTTTCTTATTCTCCCCCCCCCCCCCCCCCCACACACACACACACGCACAGAGTTGTATCTTCTTTTGCTTGACTTTATGCTGATAAATAGTACTGTTCTGCACCTGCTGAAATTGCAATTTATGCCAGCTCCCCAGTGATCTCAGCCCAGCTCCATGTCACTTAATGAAGGTGACAAAGCTGGTCCAAAGCAAATAATCAGCAACAAACAATCGAGAGAGAGAGAGAGGGAGAGAGAGGGAGGGAGGGAGAGAAGGAGAGGGAGGGAGAGAAGGAGAGAGAGAGAGGGATAGAGAGGAAGAGAGAGAGGGAGAGAAGGAGAGGGAGGGAGAGAAGGAGGGAGAGAGGGAGGGAGAGAAGGAGAGAGAGAGGGAGGGAGAGAGAGAGGGATAGAGAGGGAGAGAGAGAATAAATTTGTTTAACATGACAATTTTAGGGCACCCTGTAAAGCTCTGAAAGTCTATGCCGATATTGACTTTCTGAATGTTGGCATCTTGGCACATCCCTGACCTTGGGACAGCCAAAGCATGTTCCTTTACAGAAAGACACTGTGTTGCAGCAGCTTTGAAAATAAATACGGATCCTTTTCCCTCTTAAGAAAGTTATTTTGATTATTTAGTTAATGCCAAACAGGCTTACATGTATATCTTTGTTTTATTTATTTATTGTTGCTGTAAACAAGCTGCTTATGGTTATACACTGAGTGGCCAGATTATTATGCCTGAGGTGTCGCGCGTGTCGGGATCCTCTGGCAGTCGCCGCCAGCTCAATTAGGACCCCACCTGGAGCTCCTCCCACCGGACCAGCGCTGACTCGCCGCTGCTCTCCCGCACCGAAGGTAAGTGAAAAAAACAAAAAAACATAGCGTAAACATCGGGGCATTTTGACAAGTACAAGTACTTGTCAAAATGCCCTGTTTATTCCGCCCTCACCCTGGAGCGCCATCAGGCGGCCGCCTGACTTGCCTTGCGGTAGCGCCGGGCCTGTATGCGCACCTAACGCCTGTTTGCATGCGTGTATGTATGGGGGGGACTTTAAAAAAAATGTTTTTTTTAATTCTTTTTTATGTGTAACTTTAAATTTTTTGGGGGAAACTTTATTTTTTTATGTGATAGCAAAATAATTGACAGGTCCTCTTTATGGAGACATCAGGGGTCTCCAAGACCCATAATGTTACCTAGGACCCCCCTGAAGAAGCTGATGAAGCAGAGATCTGAAGCTGGAGAGTGACACAAGAATGCGGAAGTTATGTAATATACATCAGTTCTGCATTCTGACAGCGGAGAGGGGACCGGAGGGAGTCCATGTACCGAGCTCCCTCTGATCCCCTGTGAGAGTGGCACTATGCTGGTCCCCAGCTCGCACCGGGCACAGTGGAGCCCGGGGGCCAGTGGGAGGGGGGAAGCCGCTCTATAGCCGGCGGATCGCTTGTATGTTAACAGGCATCGCTGCCTGTTTTTAAAAACCGGGCATTTCCCGCTTGCGCGTGCCCAGCTGCGCGCGTGAGGGGGCGTGGCTGAGCGGACGTCTAAAGACGCCCGCTCAGATCTAGAGAGCTCCTGGCCGGCCGTTTTTTTACAACGGCCGGCCGGGAAGTGGTTAATCTTACTTTGACATTTTTCTCCCTGATATAAGATTAGAACTTGCAAAATTTTCACAAAGTGAATTTATACAATCTATAAACATGGTGTATGAATATTCAAACTCTGATATTCACTTAAAGTAGAATAATGATTCACTTTCTGGATTAAAAAAAAATCAATTCAGTGACTTTAGCTTCCTTTTGTACACTGAAGGCACATCAAGGACATGTCAACATGAAATCTGTATACCATTATCAAAGTGATAATTACCTGGTCATACTGCAAGGCCCTGTGGGATAGGCTGGCATACTGAAGGCTTAGGCGATTCTTGTCTTGTACAGCATCTTTTAATTCATCTTCCTACAACAAACCAAACAGGAAAGAAGTGACTTAGTAGAGCTTGACATAAAATGTAACTTTTATATTTAAAAACATTAATAAAGAGAAACAGTAACACAATATAATATTATAACAAAATACATAAAAATACCAGAGTCCTCAAGTCCAACATGTACTGCCCTAACGTTTTACTTTATGGCCATTTTCAGCCATCTTTGGTATATTTGCTGAGTAAAATTGGCACTTTTCTGCTCTTTCTAATTTTTAAAATAAGTGTCACACTTTAGCAGTATTGTTTTACACACAAGAACCCCATATATAGTTAAACCAGAGCGCTACTCTCTCTTTTAAATTAATCTCCCTGACTCCCTCCCCCCCTGCCACAATCTGAAAAAGCTTTTTTTTTGGTTATTATAAGTAAAGCCTTGTCAACAGAAAAACTAAGCCATCACTTAACCTACCTATGTAACCTAACTTATAAACCTAAAATTGCCTACTATCTAAAAAGCCAATGGTAACCAAGGCTTGGCAAACAAATGGCTTGAAGGACAACTGTACCTTTACTGTACCTTTACATAAAGTAGACATGCCCTGCTCCCCTCCTTTGCTCTCCCCATCCAACAGAAACCCCATTCTACTTACCTCAGCTCAGCCGATGAGCACCCTCTCTGTTGGTTGTGGCCCACACCAGCTAGGGTGCCTACAGGCCTGCTCTCTGAGTTGGTGGGCTGTAGCATACAGCTTGTGCACAAAAGTTACACTTTAGGACCTAATGGAGAATCTGTTTACCTGCAGGTTAGCAAATTGATGGAATAGGTTCTGGAGAAACTGCTATCCTTGAGAGTACACCTAAGCTTGTCAGCTTAGTAAAGAAGACTGGAACCACCTGTGCCTGTATAAACTATGGCTGGTATGTAAAGAAAAGGATAAAGATCTTTAAGATCAGGACGGCAACAGAGTGCCATAAACATTCGATTTGGATTTTGGTCTCTGCCTGCCCTGACATTATGTCCAATTCTTTAAATTTTGCAAATGCCCTGAATTGACCATGCTCAAAATTTGGTACACTATTTGGTCCTGTCTGAACTGTCATTAGCCAAGGAATCCTTCCCACTCCAGTAGTTTTCCTAGAGGAATTCCCATCTCCACAATCTAATGAAGACAAGGAACTTCTTGAGTCTGCACCTCGGAGAGGGCCTTAAATCACATGCTTGTAATAAAGAGGATCCACTGTCCATTCATATTTCCCGGCTGAAGCTACTGGCAAGGAAATGAGTGTAGCATGTAAAATGAATGCTTACCAATTCTAACAAATTTTCTCTGTGGTCCACACAACTGGCTTTTTTGTGTGATCATGCGACTATACCGCAGTCTGGTCCCTGGTCCACTTTTCAAGACCCCCGGCAGCCCAGTTCCAAAAAAGGAGCATAAGCAAGACAGCATTTTAATTCATGTCCTTCTGCATGAAATCAATACTCATATTTATAGTGACTGCAAAGCAGTTTATTCAAAATTGCAACATGAAAGTCCACAGCGACTTGATGTTAGCTACATCATCTCAGTGTGAAAGTCAGTCTGTAACTCTCTGAGCTTGGCCCAAAGCAGAGTTTTTTTTCTCATGGTAGATCCGCATCTGACATGAATGAAGGTTATAAAAAAAAGTTGGCAAGGGACAATGTCAGATAGCATATTAAATATCTTATTATTGTGTTTCAGTGATTGAAAGAAGACAGACTTCTGATACTATAGATAGATACTATACATTAAGAGTGCTTTAGGTATAACTCGCATCACTGCTTGCAGGGTTTGTGATTAACAGGTATTCATTTGACAGGATTTCTTTAGTAGCATGCAGAGAAGATTGTATGTGGTTACAATGAGTTTATGGGATTTGTTTTTCAGGTGAAAACGCATCATTCCACAACCAGCATGACTTGCCAAGTACAGATTGGTTGTTGGCCAGTCTAGCTCATTAAATCACTGCTCTCTATAGCACTGCTGAGTGGACATCTGCCCAATTCCATTTGTAGTCAGCCTATCAATTTGCTACATGCAGAGCTGCAAATTGCTCTGTAAGAGCTGTGTGTTCTCCGACCTCTTACCATCGCAGGGAAGACTATATTAATATGATGAAAGCATTTAGCACACTTATAACAAACTTTACATGCATGTCTTTAGAAGAGACACAGTTTCTATAATGAAAGCAAATCACTCACTGCAAGTCTATTTTATTTAAAGCATTGGTTCTCAACTGGTGGGTCGTGACCCAAAAGTGGGTCGCGACCCCGTGTTCAGTGGGTCCCCGGGCGCCTTTCAATTTTCGAGGTGAGAAAAGCCTCCCCCTAGCGCAGCACTGTCAGTTCTTGCTCCAAGCAGGGGCGTATTTACCGCGAGGCAAAGTAGGCGTTTGCCTAGGGCGGCACCTTCCTGGGGGGCGGCCGTAGTCAAACGCCTATGTTGTGAAGAGGAGGGGAGAGCCGGAGCCCGTCTGTGTGTAGGAGTGGAGGGCGGCTTGCCTGCTTGTGAAGAGGGTGGGAGGACGGATGGAGCCGGACAGCGCAGCCGACGGATGGGATCGTGACTCAGAAAATGAAAAGCAGCCGGCGGCCACTTACTCGATCTCACTGCTTCCTGGGTCACAAGCGGCCGAAGCTTGGCTTGCCTAGGGCAGCCAAATACATAAATACACCACTGGCTCCAAGCAGCCATTCAAAATATGCTGCCCGGTTCTGAGTGTCAGCTTGAGGTGGGGTGGGCTCCATCCATACGTGATTTGCTTACAGCTCCCTCGCATGTCCTGTATAGGTGCCTGGACCGGAGTGACATCACATTCTGGCTCTCGGCAGCTCTACAGGGAGTTTAAGGGAGCTGTACAAGCATTGCACATATGGATGGAGCTCCATCACAGTACAGCAGCCCACACCGGACCCCAGGCTAAGGATCCACTCAAGTTCTCATAAGGTAGGGAGACTGGGTGGATCTTAAAAAAAAGAACAACATTTTTTTTTTGGAGTGTGTATGTGTGTGTGTGTGTGTGTGAGATTGTGTCTGTGGTTGTGTGTTTTTGAGGGCCCATTCACACTAGTACAGTGCGTTAATCGCACAGTCCTGTGCGATTAACGCACTGTACTTCGCAATCGCGCGTGTTTTGGTGTGAGAAGTGCAATGCATTGCCATTCATTTGAATGGCACTCCAAATTGACCTCCCACCCACAGTTCTATTGCCCGCATTGGAACGTGCAGTACCGCAATGCCGTGCATTCTATTGCAGTGCAACTTGGGTCACGACTTAATAACCAAGGACAAATGTGGGTCCTGAGGTTATACAGGTTGAGAACCACTGATTTAGAGCACAGATTTCTTTTAGTATATGCAATGCATTCTATGAGATAATACAAAATATCTTGCAACTAATATTTATCACCATAAATATGTCAAATATATTATTTATATCTACCAATAGAAAAAACTATTACTAAACTATTACGGTAATTATAACAGTCAAACAGTATTTTGTCACAAATGTAGTCTTTTAAAGCAGGATAATGCAAGAATCAATTGCACGGGCGGTATTCTGCTGGTATTTCTGGCAATTCATATTACATTCTATTTACAATAACATTACTGCAGGCAGAGATGTGTCTCAGGGTTAGTTCACACCAGATGCAGTTGTGATGCAGTCCTTTCAGTTTAGCTGCTGCAGCCAAAATACATCACAATGCTTTCCTAGGGGCTTTCTTGTGCTGTTTTCACACCATTGCAGTCTGTTCAGATGCAGTCAGAAAAAAATACTGCTCATCCTATTTTAGCTGCATTTGATCGCACTGGAATGTATCAAAACACATCAAAAACGCATGCAAATGCATCAAAATGCAACGGAACGCATCCAAAAAACCCCCAAGAAAACAGAGTTTATTGTGTCATCATACAGGGACTTCCTCTTTGTAGTTACTGCCAACACTATCACCATGCCTGCCAACAAAGCAAGGATGTCTGAGCTCCAAAACAAACAAAGGAAATGCTCTGACAGGAAAAAGGAAGTTACCTCATTGTCTAATTAGCATTTTAGTAATAAGAAAAAATGCATCAAACGTATCAAAATGCAACTGCGCAGACGCACACAGTTGTGATGCAGTTTCTGGTGTGAACTAACCCTAAAGAACGCCGCTTTAAAGTGATATTAAATTCAAAAATATTTTAAATTTTTTCAAAGCTGATTATATCACTTACAATGAATGTGTTCCTTGATGTTTAAAAGTTTTAGTTTCCTGCAGAATCAGCCGGTCTCCTGAGCCCTGGTCCTAACTTCCTGTATTGTAGTGACTCCTTTGTCAAGCAGAGTGTTATGCAGTCTTGTGTGCGCTAGTTAGCTGTGTGTGTCTCCACAAACACATAGACACAGCAAATCAAGCTATGACCCTCCCCCTGCCCCCCTCTCCTCCCTCTTCCCTTCTCCAAGCTAGTAGATGAACAGTTGCTGGGGTCTGCACTGTTCTTTGTGATCTTATACTGGACAGGAAGTTCAGGGAAGCTGAGCTAGGAGACTTGGAAGAAAGAGAACTGGAAAATATTCCCAATTTCCACCAGAGTAGTGCGCTTACTACTGTTTGTTTTATCGAGACTTGGAAGAAGATGTTCACAAACATGATGAGTGTATTTGTGCAAAAATGTAAAGCAATGCTTTGCTGGGCAATGCATATTTGTTTGATCTGGATTCATTATCTGAACAGGTTTGAGAGTTTATTACTACTTTAAAAATCTGTGGAACACATGCTATAGAATACCTACTGTACATGTATAATGTTTCTGAGATTAAGAAGGATTGGGCAATTCAAAGCTTAAAGGGAGTGTTAGGGCTTAGTGACATACTCCCCTCTGTCCACGGAGCAAGATCGAGAAGGTAAGAGAGAGAGAGGCAATTCAAAAAGCTGGCTCCTAAATGGCTACTGTTGTGTTAGCCAGGTGGTATAAAAAACGTTCTGACAAGCAAGGTTTAATGTGCATTTTGTGTTGTTTACCTTATAAAGTTTTGTTGCATTGTAATAGAACGTATTTTGTTCATTTCCATTGTTTTTGAACTCAAAGAGTTAAAAAAAAAAAGAAGAAGAAAGTTCTGGCACCACATGGAAAGCTAATTTACTGATGTGTTCTAATGACGAGAGAGTGGCCATTAAAATAAAACACATTGGTTAGTGGACAAAGGGAGTGGAGTCATCAAAGGTTCAGCAGAAGCAGGTCTTTCCAGCTTTGAAAAAGGGGCAGTTGCAGACCTAGGGTATCTGTAGATACATTTTCTACAATGAATGAATACACCTGCCTCTTTGCTTACTATGCACTGCCTTTAAATGATTTATATATACGTTAAGAAAGACAAAATAACTTTGGGAAGTGATTTGCTCAAATGTGTATTGTATGGTTTAATGTTGCTCGTGCAAATATACATGAAACCCATCTGTATTAGAAACAAGTTGGCAGGAAAAGACTGTGCTACAGTTCTCTATTTATGTTCATATTTAAACATATACTACATGTAAATATGAGTGACCATCATTGGAAACTATATCCACACAGCACAGGTACCTATGCAGGGCTGCTGGTAGAGGGGTACAGGTGGTTTTACTGTACAGGACGCAGGATCCTCTCATGTCAGCAGAGGGTCCTGGCTCAGCAGGGGCTGCCTATAGTAAGACAAGACACAGAGAGCGCCTCCATCGCATAAAAACTTTTTAATAAAAAAAATAAAAAATGGTATAAAGGTACTCACAAAAGTCGAGTAAAAACAGGCATATAAGGGTCAGAAAGAGAGGTGCATATCCACCGGCTGTTCGTCTTCCCTGGTAGTGAAGTGGTTTACGCTTTTCAGAGGTCACACCTCCTTTCTCAGAAGCGGTTCTGAGGAAGGAGGCGTGACATCTGAAACGCGAAGACGAACAGCCGGTGGATATGCACCTTTCTTTCTGACCCTTATATGCCTGTTTTTACTCGACTCTTGTGAGTACCTTTATACCGTTTTTATATTTTTATTTTAAACGTTTTTATGCGATGGAGGCGCTCTCTGTGTCTTGTCTTGCAGTGCAGAGGTTATTCTGAACCTGGTGAAAGCTGCCCCGTTATCGCCCTGCACTCCGAACACCACTGGTTGTCACTTTTTTTAACCTAAATCTGCTGGCGCTGTGTTTAAGTTTGTCTGCTGCCTATAGTACATGAAAGTGTATGGGTAGACACTAAAGGGTCCTGTCAGGTAAGCTGAACGGGGCACCCTTACTTCTAATGGTGGCCCTGAACCAATGGAAATTCATCAAAAATAATATTTCCCTCACCTAATTTCAGTAAGCCGAAATCTGGCCGACTGCTATGGTTTACTGTAATATGGACAAGCTAATTGTCCTATCCATAGCATTCTACATTAGCCTGCCTTTGTTTAGACTGAAATATGTAAACTCCAACTGTAGGCTGGACCTTTGCACACCATAGTGTCCCAGCACTGTGACATTAATATGTTGGCGTAATCATGATCTAATCAACAAAAAGTCAAACTTTCTGATCTGAAAAGGAAAATGGAATCTTTGTAATGGAATTACAGTGAGTACAAGCAATGTGCAGTTACCCACAGAAACAATTTTTCTACATTTTTAAGGGAACCTAGAAAACTACCTGTCCTAATGAAAACATATATTGGCTGCAGCACGCATGGACCCTAGATAAGATGTTTAACAAATGTGAAAGAATATGCAGTAAGCAGATGTCAGATTATCCAGGCTCCAAATGTGCAGCTCATAAAAACAAATATTTGTCATAAATGATTCAGTTTTTGCACACTGATTCTGGTGAAGGCTGATTCTAATCTTGCAACTAACTTTTTTTTATTCATAAGCAGTTTACTATTCTTATACAGTTTTCAACATTCAGACGATATCTAACCCTATGGTGAAAATCCTTGTAAAATTCCCCAGGCGACCCGGTGTACATTACACGGAGTCCCGTTAGGATTTGTGCAGTTCTTTAGGAATATTGTTTCTGTTTGTGCTGTGCTGTAGCTCCACCACAGGCTGAAGCCCAATTTATGGGCATTCCTATGGGGTGCTACAACACAGCGCTAAGCCCCATTTCCCATCTGTGCTTACTGATCTTTAACTATTATGAATGAACCAGTAGCCCTGCAGGGGGGTGTGACAGAGCTGCTGGTAAACATACACAACTCCAGCAGATTGATCACAGCCCTGACAGAGCTGCCTGTGACTTCACAATAGTAATAGATCAGTCATTGCTATTGTGGTTGTGAACTACATACCAGTGCAGTGTATGTTTACTAGCAGCCAGCAGCTCTATCACACAGCCCTGTAGCTGATTGTTCATTTACTAGGAGGTTTGGGGTAAATTTGGGTGATGTCTACATATATTCTTTAACATAACAATTAAATCATACTGTAGGCTGCAGAGCAAAATTTTACTGTTTCTCAATTAAATGCCAGAGCTATCAATTTTGATGCAGGTGTGGGTGTTAATTCTGCCATATAACCTATTTCTCCAAACTTCTAGGGGTCAATCATTTGCTGCAGGCAGAGGGTATTGGAAGAAGTCTGTTTGCAGATGTTCTGGAGGACTAAAGTTTAGAATAGCGAACCATGCAGGGGCGTGAAGTTGTGCCATGTTTACACTTCACATTTACCACATTTCCTTCTTTCAATATACTCAAATACACTTAGTGAGGTATTATGTAGTGCTATTCTAAGGTTTCGCACTCTTTCCTAATATTGTTTATATGTATATTATATAAAGTGCTTCACTTTACACAGTTTTTTTTTAAAGCCAATCATTGTTTTTGTTAATCTATTGCAAAGTTTCTTAGCTGGAGATTCTGCTTGCACTTGTTGTTGCAGGCTGACAATGCCAAGCCACTGTTTCCCAATGAGCATCAGAGTTGTCAATTTGCTATCTAAGCTCCTCCGGTTGGCTGTGTGGCTGCCTATCTGATAGACCTGATAGGCAGCCCAACGGCAAAATAAAAGGGCACTCATTGCAGGATGACAACATTGCTGCAAATTAAGAGGCTTTGTATTGACAGCCGGCAACAGGAAGTGCTGGATCTAATGGCAAGAAACTGTGCAAAAGATTACCTGAAAATGATGTGCTTAAGAACCATGCATACCGTGAGGCAAATATACAAATCAATTTAAGGCCCAATCACACCATTTTGGTGCACTGCTGCGATTTAACGTGTGTTGCATCAAATGGATGGCAGTGCATCACACCGATGCAAGTAATGTCCCTTAAGGTTTGCATACACTTTAAGAAATCTACAACATTGCACACATTGCTTAAATGACAACTTGTTCTATATGATTATTAATTATATTTACAGTATATCATGGTTTTGTGCCTACATATGCAAAGCTTTACTATACAACACAAATGAAAAATGTCACAAAAATCACACATTTCAATCATTAAAGTATAGATAGTAAATAACATTAGTAGATTATAATAGCTTATTATTTTTACCAAAAACAGGGAAAAAAAAGCCAAATGGAAAACGTGCTTCAGCTTTGTATATTTCAATGCTGCACAGAGCATATAATATATATATATAAATAATATTCAAATTTAGCAATGGAGAATTATTGCTAGTTTAATCCCCCGAAGTGAGCTGCGAGGATGTAGAACAGATAAAGAGGTCATTATCAAAGAGAGCAGTTATACTGGTGACGGCTCAATAAGAATCTATAAAGTGATAGAAGCGAAAACTGTATATCAATTAAAACACAACATGCACGGAGCAGTGATCTACTGCACTCCGATATACAGTAAAGAGACCATCTGCTCTGCCCTACAGCTTCATGTGGCACCCCTTTACCTCAGAATATATAAGTTGCATCCTTTCAAGCAGGCCAAGCTAGCGAGCACGAATGACTTGCAGTGTGCTACCACCCCGGATTCTCTCTAAGCAGAAACGTATAAAGCTGGAAATGAATGTACACAGTAGGAGGATGATTTGTATAACATAATGTAATGTGACAATACTGTCTGGGTAACAAAGTTCTGAGTTGCCTGCAGTAAGGCATCTGCTAGGATATATCTGAATTATTCAGCCCAAACATTTCTGGGTCATTTTTTTTATTTCAACGGCACCTTGCTATCACCTTTACATAGAACATTTCAAGGTTCCACCAATTAACCTTCACTTGCGTTGTATAACATAAATGTCAAAGAATTCTCATTATTTATATAGAGTCCTAAAAGAATAAAATTAGATAAATGCCTCTCTTTGTGGCTCTAATATCCTGAGCTATTGTAATTTCTCTCATAACCATCTCCTCACAATTTTCCACACTTCTGGAAATCACTTGACAGCTTTCATTTTTCCAGACCAACCTAGGTGGTAGCCTACTAACCATCTGCTAAACAGTGAACAGTTTGCTTTAAACAGCCTATTAGGTTTAAAGAAGCATTAAAGTCAAAAGGTTTTTAGGCTATTTCAAATGCTGATGAAACCACTTACAATGGATGCTGCTCCTTGATACCTTGATATTTAAAAGTTTTAGTTTTCTGCAGAATCAGCTGGTTCCCCAAACACTGGCCCTGATATCCTGTTTTAGGGTGGTTCCTTTCCCTTGCAGGGTGCTATGAAGCCTCCATTTTGTGTGCTGGTAAGCTGTGTGCGTCTCCACAAACACACAAGCTTGGCAAGGCAAATCATTCTCCCCACCCCCAAACTCTTTACCCCAACCTGTCCGACTATCTCCCACTCTGACTGCCTTTAGGTGATCCCTTAAGACTCATCTCTTCAGGGAAGCTTATCCCACCTCAACCTAACCACTCAACCATCACATCTCAAACAATTCATCCCCACACACCTACCTCATCATGTATCACTTGTCCCTCCCTTTTAGAGTGTAAACCCTCACGGGCAGGGTCCTCCTTACCATCTTGTCGTGAATTGTATTGTGATTGTAATGACTTCCTTATATTGTAAAGCGCTGCACAAACTGTTGGTGCTCTACAAATCCTGTATAATAATAATAGTATATGGACAGCTGCTGGAGACTGATCTGTCCCCTGTGATCTTGTACTGAACTGGAAATTTAGGGAAGTGGAGATAAAGAGTTGGAGCCAGCTGTTTGGAAACATTATGATTGTAATTGTTTGGGCAAAAATATAAAGAAATAGTTTGCTGGGCAATGTATGTTTGTTTGATCTGGATTCATTGAAAGAAAGTTTGAGTGTGTTATACGACTTTAATACATTTTTTTAAATTGAATTATAGCTTTATTGAAAAAAACATTTGGGATAACAAAGACAACGAAAATGATTGCCAATTACCCTTCGTACATAAACCAAACTATTTTATTACACATGCACAAATAAAAGAAAAACACATTAAGACAATGTTGAGGAAGTGAAGGCTTTTCCTATATGGATAACTAACTGACTTTTTTTTTTAAAGAAAACCTGTACTGAGAGAAAAATACAGTCACTGCCATTGCTAAACTCCTTCAGAAAATGCTAGCTGCTTGGCAATTATGCCAACACTTTGCCTTTAATATTTTCCAGGTCCCTGACACAGAAGAAAAGAGGGAAAGTCCACCATAAGTCACTGAAAGTATTGAAGCGACTCAGTCACCAAGCATTTTCTGATGGAGAGGTCATCCATATTTCCTTATGACAGGCTGCTTTAAACTTATGTTCTGTTTGACTTGATTGAGTTTGTGAATCAGTTACTAGTTCCTTTCAAACTTATACTAAATATGTCCTCAGATTTGTTTGGAACAGTTAGAAAATCTATCAGTAGAAATCAGTAGAAATATATTTACTAACAGATAGGGATGTCCTGATACCGATGCTAGCATCGGAATCGGGCCCGATACAGGGCATTTTGACAAGTACTTGACTAGTCAAAATGCCCCGATGCCTAGCGCCGAAGCTTGCGCTGTTTCTTTTTTTACTTTCCGTGGTGGGCGGAGCTCCAGGTCTAATATAGTTGGCTGGCGACTGCCCAGAGGACTCCTCCTGTAGCTCCGCCCACAGCAGTGACGCGACGCTCCTCCGCTCAGCCTCCCAGCGCCGCCGACGTCGTCCTCGCATGAGGAGAAAAAATAATTCGCCGATCAGGCACAGAGCCTGCATAGGCCAGGGGAATGACAGCTCAAGTGAAGAAATCATTAGTTCTCTATACAGCCGTGTTGAGGGTGTCTTTGTCCAAGCCAAAATGGCCGCTGCCGGCTGGAGACTCAGTCCAGGACAGTTTGTACTCTAGTGTCCAACAAATCGCTTCCATTTACTTACAGTGCAGTCTGTCCTACCCAAAATGGCCACCGCCAGAAGGGAGCCCCAGTACAGGAAAGTTTATTCTCTAGTGTCTGGGAAAGCTCCTTCATTTACTTGGAATACATTCTGTCCTACCCAAAATGGCCGTCACCTGCCAGAGCCTTAGTTCAGTTCAGATTGGCCTCTAGTGTATGGGAGGTAACCTAGGGGATGGTGGGAGAGGATGGCTGTGCATGAGAGGGAGATAATGGAGGAGCTGAATAGATATATTAGAGGAATAAATGATATGAGGGGGGGGGAGACATTTCAGTGTCTGGGGAGAGAGGGATCTGATGAGCCCTCCGAGAAGGAGATATTATACAGGCGTCATGGAGGAGAGAACAGAGTGAGGTCTAGCTGCGGATAAAGCAGGCTCCATTGAACAGGCCCCAGTAAGTAAGGGCCTGTGCTGCTCAGATGGCAAGTGGTGTAGTTTTTGCCACTTTGCCAGTATTGTGTTTATATTCTGATTGCAAGTGTACATTTACTTTTTCATATAGAGTATTAGGTTAAATCATTATCTATAGTATACTACATACATAACATGTAGTTGTACTATGGATCATGATTTAACCTAATCATGTTAGCAGGGGAATGGGGGATAATTGAAAAACTCTATTGCTGTAGTGTACTCTGTATGTAGTACATGTACAGTACTAGCAGAGTATAATTGTAAATGTATTGTCTGCACTGTATTAGCAGTATATACTCTATATGTACTACATATAGAGTACATATAGAGTACACATTGCTATACAGTGCAGACAATACATGTACAATTATACTCTGCTAGCATGAATGGATTAAATGATCTGTATGTAGCCCTGTACTAGGGATCATTTAATCCATTCATGTTAGCAGAGGATAATTGTAAATCTATTGTTGCAGTGCACTCTATATGTACATGTACTATATACTACATATAGAATGCACTGCAACAATAGATTTACAATTCTCCTCTGCTAACATGAATAGGTTAAATCATGATCCATAGTACATAAAATGTAGTTGTACTATGGATCATTTAAAGTCACCTGTCCCTTTAAGAAAAAGTATCTGTAATTGGTATCGGCAAGTACTTGTACTTGGGCCTGAAAAAGTGGCATCGGGACATCCCTACTAATAGTCTTTTCTTTAAGGCACATTTGTAAACAGTGTTTTCACAAAATTTGTGATGAAGTCACTCAGAGCATACTCTCACGCGAGCTGGCGTTTTAGATCAAGTTTGCATTTAAATGAAATTGTCAATGTGTTGTGCACTTGGGTGCAATTTCTGGAAAACACGTTGATGTTTAATAAATAGAACTGTATGCAACAAACGTTAAATGCTAGCAAAGCATTTCAGCACCAATTTCCAGAGAACAGCTCCCTCATTACTAGACTCACACATGAACAGCTAGATGCATTTGTACCACATTCAAATGATTTCCTGCTATGCATTTATGTAACTGACTGTATCCCGACATTACCTGGATGTGAATGACATTATTTTCTCATGTGTCGGCAGCATATTGTCTCTTATTAAATAAGGCAGTGGGCAAACCAAACTAACCAATGGCAACCAATCAGATTTGACATTTATCAGATTAAAACTGGTGTAAAACACTACTGTTTAATTACTATGGATGGTTGCATGTTGCACATCACCTTATTAGACAAGTCAATTTATCTCCAATCAATGCATGTATTCACGGATGCATACCATGCACATTAATACAACGCAATCCACACCTTACCAATCATCCACTGCCTCCTTCTAAAAGCATCTCCTGTCCATGATGTGTAGCGATCCTGCAAAGGGGTAATCCCACAACGGTGCTTCATAAATACAATTCTATGAGCATCGCCGTTAAGCCAAAGAGATCCTCACACATGCTGCATTTCTACTATGTAGAATATTTTACTTGTTGGCATGAAACTAGGTCAGCCGATGCTCTGAGAGAATTTTTTTTTTGCCAGGCTGGGAAAAACCGTGTAAAATGCCCAGAGAGACAATATCTGCTCAAATCCTTGTGACAGCAAGGTTTTATTTAGCAACATTTGAATTTTAAATAAGCTCGGTCCACTATTAGATCCTAACACTGCTATTTCTGTAAAAACAAAAACACCTCCATACAGCAGAGAACAGAGGCTTCCAATGTGTTTGAGAATAGAAATAGAAAAATAGGTCTGTCATATCACAGCTCAAATCAATTCTGGCATAAGGTCTTGTACTGCTAAGGAACTGGCTTCCAATGCCCCTTTTTTTTATTGTGTGGTTATCTGTTCTCTGCTGTTTACTTGCCTGGCGGCTTAAAAGTTTAAAGTAAAGGTCCTCCTGGAAAAGTCTGCAGTTTACTGATTATAGGGATGCATTATCTTAGTGTAGAAGTACTATTGCTCCTTTCCAGTTATGCCCTTAAATTTACATGCTAATCCCCATATGTGGTTGTCAGCAGCACTTCCTTTATACTCCACTCAAGTTTTCTATCCGCTCAAACTGTTCACTGAATTATTGCTTTCTGAAATATGTCTTTGCACAAACATCCCCATTTTAACTCTGAGATTTCTAAATTCAAAAAAAATTCTTCACACATTCTAACAAAAACTTTCAATTACTATATAATTCTTATAACATTTATATTTTTTTCAGCATTGTTTAGATATTCATCTAAAAGGGATCAGTTTGATGTAAAAAAAATCTAATTAATATGTCTTACTGTTTTAAAAGCCATGCTCCCATTTATAATTATATATGTGCATGGGGGCAACCATTTTTTCTTATTACGAATTAAGGATCTGCTTGCCTTCTCCTTGGCAGTGCTATGCGGTGATCTTGCTTTACTGCTCCTTCTCACAATCCTGCAAAGACCTCAGGTTCTGATGAAGGGGGCGTGCCCCTGAAACGAGTATACCTTTTTAAAAAACATACGGGAGCAGAGGACGCTGATTTGGAGATCCCCTCAGACTTCCCCTGCTGGAGATTTTATATTTTATCGTTTCCTTTTACGCTTATGATCATTGGCTTTCGTGTAAGTACATTTTCACTTGCGTGTTGTACTCATCAAATAAAAGTTTTACACTATGGAGGCGCTCTGTGTTGCTTTTGTTTCCCAAATCCTGCAAAGCGAATGACTTGGTGGGGCTGAATTAGTAAAGATCAGAAAACGGGGCACAACCGCCCTCTGTTGCTGAAATCTTTAAAAAAAAGTTGCTATGGACGGAACAGCAATTAAAAGTGTTCGCTGACCTTAAGTCAATCACAAATTAAAATTGAAAAGAAAAAATCCCTCATAATTAAATGCAAAAAAGGCTGCAAAAGGGGCTGATTGCCCAAAGAGCTATCAATCAAACTGACCCTAATCTCTCTCTATGCAGTTTGTCAGCTTTCCATATGCTTTCCCTACAGCAGCTTCAAATACACTGATACTATGGGGTTCATCTACTAAAGACAAATAGGTTGTTCACTTTGCAAGGCAGTTTTCACATTGCAGGGGAATTTTCTCCTAGCTTGCTGAATGTGGTGAAAATTCCCTACCTAATCAAGTGCAAGTAAATAGAATTTTTTTTTATTTTTGCTTGTACGTGATTGGATTATCCAGCAGAGCTTCACCTCACTTACTAAGCTAAGGAAACATTCCCTTGTTAAGTGAATGTCCTATTTCTCTTCAGTATATCAACCCCAGTGGCTGCTATGCCCCCCCCCCCCCCCCCCCCCCCCACTTCCACGG
>NW_017306336.1:2217600-2270191 GCF_000935625.1 Nanorana parkeri
AAGTCTCAAACCCATGGTAGCAGTGAATCTATACCTCATCCTTACTAGCCATGTATTTGAGAAATGTTCTAGTAATAACAACTTTCAACCAGTTTACACCTGCAAAAGCAACCAAATGGATCAAGGCTTTATGAGTGAAAGCTGGTTCAAAGTAGTTGAAATTGATAGTAAATTGCCTGACTATAGGGCCAGCACAAGGGCTCATATAGTAAAGTGGATACCTGCACACATTTTGCCTTATAAGAGAGTGCTAAGATTATTATTTTCAAGTAATTTGCATACAAATGTACAAAAATGCATCTTAAGTTTTAAAATATGCTATTGGGCTTGTGTAGGGCTTGTGACTTTCAAAAAATTGATTTCTATGGCATATGCACTATGCATATTATAGTGGGGCTTTGCACTGCCTTGTTGAATAAATCCATTCTAGTATATTTTGTGGGAGGCTGCTGGAACATGGATATGACATATGCACCTTTCTGCTATGTATATGTTATATAGGCCATCTTAACAAAAATAGCCTGGCCAGCCTCAATAAAGCTAATTCCAGATTGAATCATTATCACCTTCACCTCCAATAATGATTTACCTCTGGAGGCTCACAAAGTATAATTTTAAGAAGAAATGTGTTCATATAGATGAACAGAGGTTCTGATGTTCACAGAAAGTTTTTGCCTTTTATTTTTAAACCATTTAGGCAACATTTATCATAACTCTCAAGCTCTTTATCTTGCTTTTGGAATGCAAATACTCCACCAGGCTATGGTAAAAGGCTAGGGTTGTCTTTGCAATATTTCTCTATTAAAAATTATGTGATAGAAGACAATCTACTGTGTAAGAAGGTTCTGATGGAAACTGGAATTCTCCAAGTTTTCAGCTACATAATAATTGTAATTCCAGCGTCATTGTGAGTCAGGTCACTGCTCCAGAAACCAAATGCTGCCCACGACTCAGAGAACAGCAGCTTTCATCGGACACTCTTCTCGTAGGCATTAAAATAGGTATTTTCCATTATTGCTGATTGTTTTAAAGACAGTAAAACACAAGTTGTAGTTTTTTTAATGAATTATTACTAATCCATTTACCAATAATACATTAAACAGTGAGCTATATTACACAGAGTGTTAACCAATTCATATCAAACGTCCATGTTTTAGTTAAAAATTGTATAGCACATTTGCTACACAAGCCTCACTGAAAGTTAAAGTTGAAGCCTTGACAGGGGAGACCCCCTCCCACAAACAACACCCCTACACTCCTATGGTTCTCATCACCCCATTCTTTAGACAAAAGGCAAAAAAACTAAATGCCACAAATACTTGCCTAAATACCTAAATCTGGTTAAGGGTTTTTTTTTTTTTAAAGGAATCAGATAGGAGCAGGAATTTGGGGGGAGGGTGTAATTTGGTCTAGAAAAGGGCTTTCATGGAATTAAAATGTACCTTTCCCTTTAAACCTGTGCCTGATAGCCTGCTTTCCCCAGAACTCGGTCATGGGCTTGAGGTCAAATATACAGACATTCCTTGGATTGGGAGTTTCATCTTTGGCACTTCAAACTCTTGCACATGTAAAGGGTTGCAGCAACAGTGTTTTTTTTTTATCAAAACACTGTGTCTGATCAGGTGGTTGTCGTGAAGGCAGACCCATTTTCGAAAGTGCTGGCGAGACCAAGATCAATATCTGTTCTAATCCTTCGAATGCTTTTGTATGGTATTTTAATTGTACTGCCTCCCCATATGTTGTGAAGCACTGTGCACACTGTTGGTGCTATATACATCCTTATAATAATAATAATATTTGTAGAACTGAAGCAGGTAAGAATCTATGGTAAAATTTGCCAAAATACTTCCAATGTTAGAGGGGTTAGTTAGAGGGGCTACAGAATAAACAACCTTGAATAACAGTTTCCTTCAAACAGATATATAATGCAGCCTGTCTTATCATGGAGCAGTAACCATGATGTGTGTGAATCACATTAGCTGTGCATCATTACATCAATGTTGCTTATTTCAGTTCCCAGAATAATGACTTGCCATCAGGTTTGAAATTTAGCATCTGGTAAAGTACAGTTGTTAATTGTGAGAATACAGTAAAATCAGGTCTGCTTGTTGTTACAGCTTGGATACAATTTCAAGTATGATGTGTCTGTGCAGCATCATTATGCCTCAATCAATCATTCCCCATTCTGCTGGTAAACTAGTTCGGTTTTGGACTGTATTCATGAGTAAATACAGGTCACTGTTTGTGTATTTCACAGCTGCAGTTGTATAGGCTGTATGTCCTGTGGCCATTAGGTACATAGTACTAGTTGCACATTGGGAGATCCACTATGGCAACAACCATGAAATATTAAACCGTCTTACCGATATTCCTAAAAGAAAAAAAAAGGCACAAAAAGTAAAATCCTGCAATGGTAAAACAGGTTCCTGTGTATGTAGTTCAACTGTGTACTTGTGATGGCGTTTTAGGAACATTGTTCATTTATAATTACTCTTTTTTATTGATGACATCAGTTAAAGCAATCTTGCAAGCAAAAAAAAAAAGTTTAAATAAACTTTGTTTCCATTTAACCCCTTATTAATCCTTAGTTAACTAATCAGCTCAAACTAGTTCCTTGCTCCCCCTGTTGTTATAGCTTTTAGTTTTCTGCTGAGATTTTAATTTGCTTTGGCTGGTAATGTTTTCAGGATCGCATGCATAAAATATGCAAAATTAAAAGTAATATGCAACAAAAAAAAAGTGGCCTTCATTTAATTTGTAAATCATTTCTTTAAGCTTTGTACCATATAATAAATTTTAGTATAATTACAAATGAGACAAATTATATAATAAAATCTGCAGTTTATAGTAACACTACTTGTTTTAAAACTTTTACGAATCAAACTAGAAAAAAAGGTGCATCATTTTGATTTATTACAGTCTAGAGATTGCAAAGAATAAAACATTTGTGAAAGAGAAAACTGGCAAAAGAAAACGTTGTGTGTCTTGAAAAAAAATCTATACCTATACCTCATTGGTCAGCCAGGTCAAATGATCACTCCCTATTGAAGGCATTATGTTGCTATACAGCCTATGGGGCTGTGTATTGAAGTTTTTAATTGTTGGGACCATTATAAGGGCTGGCCTGACAACTACAGAAAAGTGCAGCGGGGAATGGAGGGTGAAGCAGGTGTTGTGAGTTAGTTTACCTTTTCATTTGTAAAAAGCTGAACTAACCCTTCCACACCATTCTGCAAAATAAAAACTCACCACAATGCATCGAACATGCAGGTCTATTTAGACGCATTAACATTTTTGCTTTTTCACGCAAGTGAATGTCATCTGTTGTCGAGCATTTTTCAGTCGTATTTTTTTTAAAAGGTCAATGTATATGCCTTTTTTTCCCCTTCAGTTACCATGTGTTGCACCTACATATGTCATATGTGCTGTGTTAAAATGCATACATGCTGTGACACACTAATTCATAGCATTGCGGTATGACTAAGGTACATAGAAAACTATAGTTCTCTATATGCCCTTGCAGTGACTTGAGTTGATCCGATGCGGAAAAACTCAGCTCGGTGCAAATGGTGTGAAAGAGCCCTCAAGTAACACTAAGTTATTGCTGACGCAATAGGCCCAAAAATAGCAGAAACATTGCTTTGGTCCTTTAAAAACAACCACCTTTCTAGTGTAATAGTTCAAGCTTCCTATATCTATTTAAGGGCTAGCTATGGTCAAAAACTAATGTATGTGTGATATGAAGTCTTGTGAAATCAAGATTGCATAACATTAAAAAGCAGCAGGAAAAGAGATGCAAAGGACACTGGGAATCCAGGAAGCTGCTGAAAGTGATGGGCAGACAGAAGGCAGCACCAACTACACAAAAGGGATTTTTTTCAAGTAAGCTTTGACATGATTATCAAAAACAACTCGAGTGCGTATTCCTGTTACAATGCTGATGCTATAACAGGATAGTATATTTTATATCTTTAGAACTCCGTTAAGCTGCCTTTCTACAGATCTATGCGGCAGGGATTTCAACATTTATTTCCATCATCATACACACATGCACATGAACAATTATCTGATTTTTAATATGGGGCCCATGATGCTCAGTTTGTCCTTCAGCGGTCTCTAAAATGTATTCTAATTTGTTTTAACCTGCTGCTACAGTTTGTACACCATATATAAATGTCTACATGAATGGAAATAAATGTGGTTACATTAGTAATAATCTCCTGAACACTAAAATACTGCCCTTGCTGTGCCAGCAACCAACAGACATCTGTGAAACATTTAAATTCCTCATATTGGTTTGTAACTGCAATTGTAATATTAGCTATTTAGTTGCAGATGTAACTGAAAATGGAAACACTTATTCTCATGTTCCATTTGCGCTGCAGTTCTGAAGAGGGGGATCTAGTGTTATTCAAGAGAAAATTGCAAGAGCAGCAAATAAGTGTATGTATTAATTTTACACCCATTATGAAGATCCCTTCCTGAATATAGCAAGACTAATTACAGCTTCCATGCTCTGAGTCCTCTTTTAGACTATGAAATGCAATTATTTTGCTGGTATATAGAATGGCTATATAATTATATTGCTGGAATTTCTACAGCTTATGATTTGAAAAAGAAATGTATAGGAGAATCACAGTGTACCAATTAGTCTCAATCTGCTATAGTTTCTGGACACATACATTTATATAGAGAAAAAGGGAGCTAATGGAACAACAAATCAACATGTCTGTCCATCAATATAGGAAGAACACATACAATAAAAAAAAAGCAGTTGCCTTGAAATGGAAAATGAAATAATAGCATAACCACACACAATCCTATAGGCTCTAATAGATTTACACAGAATATGTGATTGGCGCATTTTGTGCTGATCTTTTTATGTACTCCAGGCACTTGCACCTTCTACCTATCAGCACTGATAAAGGGTAAGCGGTGAGCCCCCAAAATGCATTGCCTAGACTTGTGACCTTACTGTGGCAAGTAAAAATTAACTGGACTTGTTAAACCAACCATGGCACTCTCAGAAATATATTAGAAATTGGTCAAGGGCAACTGTGTAAACCTTCTTGTAAGTTCATGTAGCAAGGTTATACTGTTTGGCTCAGCCCTTAATAAGTACTTGAGGTCTTGAAATACCCAGATAGCAAGGATAACTTGCCACAAACTTGTGGCAGGTTTAAATTGTAATTCTTGTTAACTTGCTGCACACATTCCCTGGCAAGTTGTAGACTTGCAGAACACTTGCAGCACGAGTTCTAGTTGACACTTTTTGAATTTGTAGCAAATTTGCTTAGCAGGCCTAGTGCCTAGAGCAAGAGTCCTGCAGGTCTTTGCAAGAGCTCTGCAAGTGTACAGCACTTTTCCAAAGCACGTTGATCTGGAGACTTGCAATGCAGACTTGCTGTAATTGTGCAACAAAATTGTGAAGTTTGGCAAGTCTAGCAATACATTTTGGCAAGTCTAGCAATACATTTTGGCAAGTCTAGCAATACATTTTGGCAAGTCTAGCAATACAAGTTCCGCAAGTCATTTTCAAACTTGCAGCTCAATTGCTTGCTATCTGGGTAGGTAGGGTACATTTTTCACTAAAGTTCTATCCTTTGTTTAATGTTCCAAAAGGCCACATATCCTATAGGCCTCTTGAGACAGAGTATTAACTAGGGATGCACCGATACCGGTATTTTGGTACCGAGTACAAGTACCGATAATTTTTTTTCGGTACTCGCCGATACCAATTACCGAGTAACGTTAGTCCCATTCAGGAAGCCCGGTGGCGTGTAATGACTCGCCACCTGGCTTCCTGATTAGCCGGGAAGCCAGGCAGGGTGTAAAGAGTCGCCGCCCGGCTTCCCGATTAACAAGAAAGTCCTCTCTTACCTTAGTATGTGCAGCCTGTCATCCCCCGGGGCCTCTCTAGCGAGAACGCAGCCTTCGTCCGGTACCCAGCCGGAGCAGTCTAGCCGGCCAATCAGGAAGCCGGGCACCGTGCTCTCTTGTCATGAGATGACGAGGGAGCATGAAGCCAGCTTCCCGGCCAATCAGAAAGCAGGGCGTCGCATCATTAGACGGCGCCCGGCTTCCTGATTGGACGGCTTGGGCTGGGTACTGGACGAAGGCCGCATTCTCGCTGGAGAGGCCCCGGGGGATGACGGGCTGCACATACTAAGGTAAGGTAACCTTACCTCACGAGGCCAGATTCCGGTCAATCGCGAAACCGGGCAGCGTGTAATGACGCGCTGCCCGGCTTCCTGATACCGGAAGTACTCGTGCTAGGCATCGGAGCATTTGGGCGAGTACGAGTAAAATCAGAAAGCAGTGTGTCGCGTCATTAGACTGCGCCCGGCTTCCTGATTGGATGGCTCAGGCTGGGTACCGGACGAAGGCCGCATTCTCCCTGGAGAGGCCCCGGGGGATGACAGGCTGCACATACTAAGGTAAGGTAACCTTACCTCACGAGGCCAGCTTTCGGTCAATCGCGAAACCAAGCAGCGTGTAATGACGCGCTGCCCGGCTTCCTGATAACGGAAGTACTCGTGCTAGGCATCGGAGCATTTGGGCAAGTACGAGTACTTGCCCAAATACTCGGAATCGGCGCTGATATCAATACTAGTATCGGTATCGGTGGATCCCTAGCATTAACAAAATGGAAATTATTGCTACTGTAGTAGATGGCAAGATACAATATTAAAGTGGAATTCAAGGCAACTGATTTTTTGTGTGTGTAGGAAATGTTATGCTCTATTAGTGTGCTTTATCTCCCACATTGCTGCTCAGCAGCCAGCTTTTTGATACATCAGGTCCTAAAAGTCAGTCCTGATCAAAGTACCACCACAGTGTACACGTCTTCCTCTGTTCGTGGAGACCAAACAATGACATTTGTTCTGTTTTAAGTGCTATTGACAGGAGGGATCTGAATGATTGCAGGAGCACAACCGCTTTCTTCATTCAACCTGTGGACCGAATTAAGAAAATAAAGCACATTCCTCCATCAATGCTTATGAGCATTGATGGAAGAATTCCCTGCTGTTGCATTGTGGCTGGCGGCTGCTATCAGAATAGCTTAACAGAGCTTGTAGCCGATTAGCTGCTAGCTCGGTTCAGCAGAGCATGTTCAAACTAGATCCTTCAATCAGCTGATGAGTAGCACCCACTTTGTGAATTTTGGCCAGTTTAGCAGGAACAGGACAAAATTTGTACTGTGTACAAATGTAATATACCATCAATGCCTTCCTTTCTTCCTCCCGAACTGCACGTAAAAATCTGTAATTTAAAAATAAATTCCCCAATAGCCATAAATGATATAGATTCACTTTGTGTGCACCAAATGCCTTTGCAAATCCAAGTGTTACCTTATAAAAGCAGCAGTGACATCATGACTGTGTAGCACACAGCCCGTGCAAGCAGCGAGCTGTAGGAGGGACCCAGCAGGTCCACCCACTACAGGCTGCCTGTAGAAAACTACAGGAGGGGGAGGATTCAAGACCAGTCAGCCTACACAAGGAGAGAGCAGCAGTGACTGGTTTACTGCACATCTGGATCTGGAAGAAATGCAAAAAGCTCACCAAGATTCAAGTAAGAATACACATGGCTCTTGTATTTAGACAATATTTGCCTATCCTGGAGATTGACTTTAAAAGAAAGGAAGTAAGCTGCACGAATAGGGAAAGTAGAAAAATACAGATTGCTGCAGACTGAAGCTCTGCTTTAAAACTAAAGAAAACCTGGCAACAAGAATATCCAGAAGTGAGTCAGCAATAGCAGCCTCTACATTTTTTTAAGGGGTGGTGCACACCTAGGCGACACCTCACCGTGCGGCAATCGTGCACGATTCCGCGCAGATTGCCGCGCGGTCAGGAGTCGCCTAGGTGTGCACCGATTGCGTTGTGGGTGCCATTATTTTCTAATGGCCCCCCAGTCGTGCCGGGCGGTTTTCCACCGCGATTCAGCCCATGCTAGAACTGCTCCGCATCGTGTATCGCAAACATTTTTTACTTGTACCTTTCTTTCTGCGATTGCCACGCGATTAAAAATCAATGGGGCAGCGCGGCCTGCATTGTGCAGGATCTCTTGATCATGGATCGCATAGGTCTGCAGCGGGCCTAAGTACAGGATTGCAGTAATAAACAGCAGCAACAACTTACTATATTTTAGTCTTTATGGATGATGGGATAGCAGATAGCACATGCACTATGAAGGAGTTGGAAAAGAGAACTGTTTTTCTCCTAATAACCAGAGTCCGGTGTTTGCATGTTTCCAATGCTCCGAAGTATGGGGCTCAGATTTTTTATCCAAAAATGTCTAACATGAAAGCCTTGCTGTAGGGCTACCCCCGCACTGCAAGGGTTAACTGCTCGTGTGTCTAGGTTAAAAAAAAAGCTCTGAGCACACTTCTTCTTAGACCGGTCCTTCCAACGTCTCTCCTCCTCCTCTGCAGTAGTTTAAGGTCCCATAAATCATCAATGTCAATACAGAGCGTATAGACATGAGGATGCTGAGGAACATTCCAATGCTGCAGGGAGGGGGAGGCAAGCTGGATGGAGTGTTGTGACAGTTGGCTGGCTCGGAGATTCGGGTGAGTATAACTTTGTTATGTTAGCACCTATACGCAACCGAGCACTTAACCCTTGCAGTGAGGGGGTAGGCCCAATGCAAGGGTTAATAAGAAAAATTCCTGGAGTTCTGAAGTTCACTGGGTTTTCTTACATAGTATTTCATAGATGTTAGGGACATTTTTATGTGTACCTTTGTGGAAGACAAATAAGACAACGACCCTTAAAATCATCGTAGGACCTATGAGGATAAAACAAAACCACTTTAACCCATACAAGTGTCCTCTAGTAGAATGAAACTATTAGTTTATCTCTGGTAATAGGAAATATTAAAACTGATCTTATATATTTAACAGCCTGTTGCTGGCTTAAAGTTTACAAGAATTTAGAAATACGGCTTTAAAAAAAAACTTGAGCAAGACACTAAAAGTTATCTTTGCACGAGATCCAGTGACATCCAAATGAGCAGTATAATTAAATCATTTTAAAACCAGACTAATTAGCCATTGCAAAATATACACTATGCAGTTATTTGTTAACAGATGACAAGCGCCATGCAGCAAACGCATTCCCTGCTTCACTTTCTAATTAGTGACTCACGGTGATAAATCTTCAAACATTTTAATCATTGCTGACCAAATGCAAAAAAAAAAAAAACTTTCTTATCTGACAAGTCATTCACAACCCTGACAACCGCAGCAAAGGGAAATGAAATATTTACTATATAAGTAAGACAGCGGCGACCTGTGCTATTCCACTCATTGAATGAACGATATTTCTATTTCTGTTAATTATCTGTAAAAAGAGACGCACGTTAAATACAGAGCACTGATTCATGTTATACCCATGGAACACCCAAATAATATCGAGCATTGATTTAAAATGGACTTACATTGCATTCACATATCCA
This sequence comes from Nanorana parkeri, assembly GCF_000935625.1. Lineage (NCBI taxonomy): Eukaryota > Metazoa > Chordata > Amphibia > Anura > Dicroglossidae > Nanorana > Nanorana parkeri. Next base: position 2,227,063 of record NW_017306336.1, read on the forward strand.
TCTTCATCTCTTAATGTCACCAGCTCAAAGCAGATAGATGTTCTGGCAATTGCAAGGCATGTGGATAGATTAAAATGAATGTTCCTGCTAGTCCTGACCTTTCATTGCCAGCTGCAAGACAGAGCTGCACACCCTGTGGGATTTTAGAGGAGAATAGTAAACATGAATTCCCTCCCGCTCATACAGAAGGAAGAATCCAGGAGAGCTTTGGGTCAATTATAGGAGGAGGAGGATGATCACTGTTATGTACATGAGAGTAGGTGTGTCCGGCAGGAACCTCTCCCTTCGTTTGCAGGTTACATTTTAAAAACTATTACTTGACTAGACTGCAGGGTTTCAAATTAAATGTATTATCAACCCAACATATAGGCAATGTCTGCCTTCAAAAATAAATGTGCACTTCCTCATTAAAGAAATAATGTGCATTTATAATTTTTTGCATTGGATCCAGTAAAGCATTACAACCGTGAGGAGTTTGAATGTTCTCCCTGTGCTTGCATGGGTTTCCGCCGGGTACTCCGGTTTCCTCCCACACTCCAAAGACATGCTGGAAGGTAAATTGGCTCCGGTCTAAATCGGCCCTGTATGTATGCATGGGATATAGGGACCTTAGATTGTAAGCTCCATGAGGGCAGGGATTGATGTGAATGTGTGCTATGTAAAAGAGCACTGATTCATTTTATACGCATGGAACACATACTCCAAAGACATGCTGGTAGGTAAATTGGCTCCAGTCTAAATCGGCCCTGTATGTATGCATGGGATATAGGTACTCCGGTTTCCTCCCACACTCCAAAGACATGCTGGAAGGTAAATTGGCTCCAGTCTAAATCGGCCCTGTATGTATGCATGGGATATAGGGACCTTAGATTGTAAGCTTCATGAGGGCAGGGATTGATGTGAATGTACGCTATGTAAAAACGCTGCGTAAATTGTCGGTGCTATATAAATACCGGTGATAAATAAATAAGTGGATCGCGGGTACAATGCTCTGGCTTCTGCAGACTCTTCCTCCCCTCCATGTCCATACCAAGGTATGCACATTCAGTAACATGGATGGGAGGAAGAATGAATGGAACCACAAGTGCAGTGACGTCACCACACTTGTATTCCATTGAGAACTGCAGGTCCCTCTGTCGTGGCAGCTGATGGGACTTATAGCTTCTTCATTCACAGATCCTATGAAGGGATCTGTGAATGGATGGTGCCGCTGTGTGGGCATTGCCTTGCACATCTGTGCCCGAATTAAATAACTAACAGCAATGAAACATGGTCTAAAAGGTAAACTTTCCCTTAAACAATGAGGGAAATTATTCAAAGAGACATGACAAAAAAGCAATTATGTTGTCACTGATTATTCCCTGATCTGACTACAAAGAAATGAAATTTGATGGATGGTGATGGTGGTCATATCTCATTTTGTGCTGTTGATATTTGTCAAGAGCATTTTATTTTTAATTCCAATTTAAAGTATATCTAAACCCAATCAGTAAAGTCTCATATAAGATTTAACATATCAATGTAATTTGAATTGTTTTCCTTAAACTAATACCTGGTAAACTTGCTATGAAGGTCCTTGTTCAGACACCTTTTTGTTTTAGGGAATTGTGCTCCGGTCTTGTCACCCTGTCACATGAACCCCTGGTGGAGACTCGCATACATTGTACAGGTATGGTACACCGTTGTCACCTTTAGGAAGCCAGTCCAGAGTAATGACGACAAGAAGACGCTGGAGTGAGTGCATGTAGGCAGGAAGTTGCTGAAAGGGGCTAGAAAAGATCAGCAACACTGAGATGCAAAAAACATTTTTTTTAAAGGGTAAAAACTGAATTTTAGGGAAAAGGGCAATTGTTTTTAAGGTCACAGTGCTTTGAAAACTAAATATCATCCATCTAGGCTTTACATCTACTTTAACCTTTTTTTGTATTCTTAAGGGGGATTTGCAGTTTAAATGATAGTGTGAGGCTAGGTTGATGCCTCTTGGTAACAGAAATGGATGTCTTTTTCTTGCAATGTTATTGCTAGCCCCCAGGCCCCAATTCTGCTGCCTTTATTGTATTGTAAATTCTGCTTAGAATGGGTTCTTAGCTCAAATTATCCACTGAGAATCATGCAATTCCTGCATCCTGTTTGGATGAAATCATCATTTTCAGCAGACCAGACAAATCTGCAAGCATGTATTCAAGGGAACTGGAGAATTGTAATATAACTTAATTTTACTCTACTGATGTCCATATAGTTGCAATAAAAGATTTCACCAGTAGGTGGAGATGCAGTGCTAGTACATAAAGGGAATTACCACTTTAAATGGACTTCTCACATATGATTCATACATTTTTTTTAATAAACAGACTCCTAGATGTTAAATAATATGTATCAGGGCCAATTGTTGTGCATGTATTGTTCCTGGAAAACTCTTATCAGAATGGATTATACTAAAGATGTAATCCCCTTTAATAGTACCCTGGTGGTGGTCTCCCTCCTGAGATCAGTTTTGTTCACACTAATTAGCGGGGTCATGACTGTTAATCACTTTCAACCCCCGTCCAGTTGTCTCCAGTGCAGGAGAGTTTAATTATTATAAATCTACTTTCAATAAGATTGCTTGGCCAGACTTCCCCTGTGCAGAATGACAGTATTGAACATGCACAGCAGAGGTCCTACCTATGTCTTTGTGACATATGTCTGTTAGTGCAAAGCAGAAGGTATCAGCAGGGGGAGGATATCTCATTTAAAATGGCATCATCATTAATAAATGTACTTTTCAAATGTGCAGCGCCTGTTTTTATGTTGACATCACTGCTACATTTACATGATAACATCGGAGTTTGCAAAGGTACTTACAAAGTTGATTTAAATCCATTGTGACACTTTAGACATATATGTTTAAATGAAAGTTGTGCTTTAATTTTTTTTAAAAATCTACCGAATATTGTCAGGCTACCATTCCTATCCGCTACTTCTGAAAATGCTATTTTCCTGGCTGCCATACGGCTCCAATAGTCTCAGTAATTTCTGATTTTATGATCTGAACATGCATTTAGTTAAGGAGTTCTGACTTCACTTGTATTTGCTTGCTCTCTGCTTGTTCATGGTCAGTGACCTAGGTGGTATTGAAGCCAAAAACAGCCAGTTATCATTTTGACAGGGGGCTCAGAAATGGCAACTATTACAGGAAGATATGTGCAATTCGTTTCGTTCCAAATTGAAAGTCATATGAATATCGGCATATTCAGACATTTAGATGTATCCGAATTCCCAAACGAAAGAAATATCCAATCCTATGTTCCGATAACAAAATTCAGATGCATCCGAAATATTTCTGAATGTCATTATCAATGAACTTTTGTGGTAAAACATTAAAATAATATTTAAAAAAACAGCATAGAGTCCCCTCCCCAATTTTAGGGGGGACCCCAATGCCAAAAAAAAAGGAAAAAAGCGTGGGGCCCCCCCTCTCCAGGCATGGTGGTTAAGAGAGTCTGCAGGCTGGGGGGCTTATAGGAATCTGGGTATCCCTTTCATAAAGGGTGCACCCAGATTCTGCCCCCCTTATGAATGAGTAAGGGGGAGTTGTTACCTCTAGGATAATGAACCATGTCATAAAGCTCACATCATCTCAAACTGGTTTCTTGAGTTCACTGTACTCCAATAGCCTCTACAGTCACCAGATCTCAATCCAATAGAGCACCTTTGGCATGTGGTGGAACGGGAGATTCGCATCATGGATGTGCAGCAGAGAAATCTGCAGCAATTGTGTGATACTATCATCTCAATATAGACCAAAATCCATGTTTCCAACACCTTGTTGAATCTATGCCACGAAGAATTAAGGCAGTTCTGGAGGCAAAAGGGAGTCCAACCCGGTACTTGCAAGGTGTACCTAATAAAGTGGCCGGTGAGTGTATATGGGCCCAGCATTACCATCATAACGTTAGCGGACCACCAGAGTGTGAAGTGGTTGGAAGAAACTGCAAGTTCCAGTCTTGGACCCTGTGGCAGTGGGTCTCAGGATAGGAAAAGTCCTTTACACAGCTCCTCTAAACATTAACAACCAGTTAACCCTTGCAGTGAAGGGGCAGCCCCACTGCAAGAGGAGGTTTTTTTTCTTTCCTGGAGATAGGCATTAGGTGAAACAGGAAATCTTCCAATGGGGACAACTATTCCAGCATTCTTACCCTAGAACACATTGAAATTCACAGCAAATCCAGTATAACAGTGAATTCAAGTGTATAAAGCAGCACATACCAGCACTGCAACCCCACCAACCAGCTACAACCTCTCACATGTTTCGCCCGTAGGCTTATTCATAGAGGTATTTGTTGCTTTATACACATTTATTCACCGTTATACTGGATTTGCTGTGAATTTCAATAAAGTCTGAAGTACTGGAATTCTCTGGATAGTGCGGTCTGGTCGTATACTACATCAAAGACTGAGAATTACATCCATCATACAGTACAAGAGCAGTGGTACTAGAGAGGGTCCATATATACAGAATAAGAACAGATACTAAAAATTTACACCAGCAAACACATGACGAGAAGCAATACTATGTCACACTTACATAAAAAAAAATCTATGAGTTACATCCAGCATGTATAACATATACTGTAACATATAATGCGGTAATGTGCAACATGTGTAAATGTTGTCAAAATTCTAGAAACAAATATCAAACCAGCATAACGCACATTTCCTGTATTTTGTATACATATAAACCACCAGGAAGGTCTTGGGGGGGAAGAAAAAAAAACAGGCCACCTGAGAACTATATGAAGCAAAGATTTATGCTGAATTGATTCTCATGACTGAATGACAGGAGTAGAAAAATGGGTGTCTCTATAGGGGAACTGATCTCTTCTCCCTCTGGCCATCAGGCAGATAAGGAGATCAGAGACTCATCCAAAAAAGCACAACATGTTGTTCTTTTCTGATTCTTATCTGATATCTACGCACAGCAGCCTGAGAGATGAGAGATATGTGTACACTTGCAGGGAATCCATCTCCACCCCCCAAGAACACAATGTATTTGTGTGTCCAAGACAGTGTAGTAATATCGTTTATGGGAGCGTCCACAATGTACTCAGGAAGTATTAAAGTCAAAGACAGCCAGGCATCACTAGCAGGTTCAGCCTCTGTATTTCCCTCTGTACAGGTTTTTAATTTTTGTTTTCCTTTATATTGTAATATGGGGTAGGCTGAGTACAACATGTAAGAACATTTCCTACCTTTCAATGTCAAAACATCAAAGGATAAACTGCTTCTCATTATCTACAGCAGTGTTTCTCAACCATTTTACTGGCACCCCAGTCTAAAATGTCATCGATTTTAAGGTGGACTTCATGCAAAAACACACAAAAAAAGTGGGTTTCCACCTCCTTATCGAAGTGTCCCCTTCAAATCAAGATTCACCCACTGCATCAGTAGCCCAACTTCACACAAGAAGCTCCCCTTTCACATAAGAAGCAAATCTTTCATATCAGAGTCCCTCACTTTCACATCAGGAGCCCCTTCACCTCAGTCTTCATCCCCCCACCCCATCACAAATCACAGTCCCACTACCACAAAATCTAAGGCACCCCTGAGGAAGCCAGAAGGCACACCAGTGTGCCATGGCACCATGGTTGAGAAAGGCCGGTATACAGAACTCCTCAGAGCACTATTTGTATACAAAAAAGACAGTATAAGATACCATTACTGTCGGTGTAGAAACACTCAACATTTCCATAAATGAAACTCTCACATTATATTGGGCCCTCTTATGCTTTACAGGCAAGCAGCACACGGACATGTTTGAACTTTTAGATTGTAAGCCCTCACGGGCAGTGCCCTCCTTACCATCTTGTCTTGAATTGTATTGTGATTGTAATGTCTTCCTTATATTGTAAAGCGCTGAGCAAACTGTTTGTACTATATAAATCCTGTATAATAATAATAATAATAGCCAAGGCCAGTTTTTTTGATCTGATACAGCAAACCTACAGCAGATTGCACCTCCTTTTATTTTCTTCCTATAGCATTAGCCCATAACCAGATTCTTCAGTAAAGCAATGCATTAGAAAATAAAATAAGCACAACAACTTTCATTTACATATATCATACAATAGCCACAAAGCATATCAGTTTTCAGTTTGCACCAAATGCCTTTACAACCCATATATTACGGTGTACAAGTAGCAGTGACATTGCTACTGTGCAGCACAGAGACTGGGCAGAGAGCAGAGCTGTGGGAGGGGCCCAGAAGGACCACCCACTACAGGCTGTCAGCAGAAAACTACACGAGGGGCGGAGACAAGACCAGTCACCCTGCACAAGGAGAGAGAGCAGCAGTGACCGGTCTTTAGAAAAGGAAGCTCCAGCACAGAGGCAAAGTCTAGGAATTGTTTCATGATGAATTACTGCACATATAGCTGAAGAGCACCAAGGTTCAACCAACAATACACATGCCTCTCATATTTAGACATTTGTTTTACCTAGAGTTAAGCTTTATGTTTAAAACCTCTTCAAAAGTTTTTTTACTGCCCTCCATCTCCCTGTCAGGAACACTGCCTTTCACTTCCTGTAGTGTCAATAGCTACACAACCAGAAGAATCTCTCCAATGGGGATAGCAATAATAACACATTTATTTAACCCCTTCATGACTGAGCTAGTTTTTAGTTTCTGTTCCTAAATGACTGACACACTTTTTACATTTTTGCTGTGTGATTCTTCCACAGCAGCAAGTTTTGATTATTATTATTATTTTTAGAATTTTTTTAATAATAATGGTGAAGAGTTAGAACTTCTGTGTTTCCATTGGGGGGATCCTCCTAAATTCCTCTTGCATTATCATGCCAGGAAGTGGTGGGAAATCAGTCCAGCAGTGACACGCATAGCTATAGAGGAGAACATAGAGCAGAGGTTCAAACCCTTCCTTATATTTTACAAAACTTAATAGAAAATGTTTGGGCTGTGAATACATTATTATTACAATGATCATGTAATCTTAATAGTTCACTTAGAATTTTAATTATGGCAAACCAGCAGACCTAATCATTAAAAAATAATGCAGCAGAAACTATTACAATTTCCAATGTTAATTTGTCATGCATTAGGAAAAGAAGGCAACAATTGTCTGGTCATAATACATTGTATTCATTTAAGACATTATGGGTTGAAATGTGAAAAAAAATTAAAACTACAATCAAAGAAAAAAATAAATTACATTAAAAAATACTGTTCCAGAAAGTTTCCCATTATCCATTAATGTATTGATTTCTACATGAACAAATCATCCAACTCCATTAACAGAACGTATCCGAGCATATAGCACAGGGTAAATGATACAAAGGAGCAGACAGAAATGAAATGATACATTGATTTTAATAAGAATGGTAATGCAATCTTTGGATAATAAAATTAGGCATTCAGTATTTTTCATCAAACCTTCGATTTGCTGTATTCTTAATTTATCTACACCAGTGTCTACATATATTATTATTTACTTCCCAACATTGTTGCACAGTAACTGTCGTATGTTTCCATTTTGTTGATTTACTAAATAACATAGTTGTATGTAAATTCAGATAAAGACGAGTTTGGCGGGATTAAGCCGGCCATACACTGCCCGAGCCCTGTTTACTTGGAAAAAATTCAAGTAGTGTGTGACCCCCTTGGAAACCCCCACCCTTCCTATTTGACCAAACTCAATTTTTCAATTGAGTTTTGTCGAAGGAGCTGGTCCAAACTTTTTCAGCCAAACAGTGGCTGTGGCGAATCAGTAGTCACTGTTCATGTATTCCAACAGCGGTGAGCACCAGCTGCCAGCTACACTAGGTGACAAGGGTGCATGGAGCCAGCTTTCTGGCCAATCAGGAAGCCGAGGGGTGGGAAAGAATTCGCCGACCGGCTTTCTGATTGGCCAGTTTCCTGACAAATCAGGAAGCTAGGTGGCGAGTCATTACACGCTGCCCGGCTTCCAGATTGGCCAGGAAGCCAGGCAGTGTGTAATGACTCGCTGCCCAGCTTCCTGATCCCAGAAGTTATGTATTGGGCTAGGCATCAAGCATTTGGGCAAGTATGAATACTCGCTAAAATACTCGGTATCAGCAATGATACCGATACTAGTATCGGTATCGCTGCTTGCCTAATACATACATTAAAATAAAGTGGTTTTAGTAGGCTTGCTTTGAGAGGTAAATGTTGCTCTTGAACTGCTAACACTTGCTGCCACAGTACAGTACTGCTAACATTTGCTGCCACAGTACTGCTAAAACTTTGGCATTTAGTCATGTGGTCTCTTAAAGGCTGGATCTAAGTTCTTCCTACTTTCAGCAGAGATCACATAGCTAAAATAAAGGTCTGCTTTAATTCTAAAATTTATACTGATCCTACATTAAGGTTGACCTAAATTTAAAAAAGGGAAGATGTTATAAGGAACATATAGAATCGTTAGTTTTACCTATACCGTACCCTAAAAAAAAACACTTTTTTTCTGGAATTCCTCCTGAAAAATAACAGTGTGCTTTCGTGTGTTAGGGTGCCTCAGCAATCCTGTGCCTACAGTCTCATAGCTGTATATCTTCAGTGCAAGATCTAAGGCACTGCTGTCTCTGACTGAGTGAGATTTGGTGATGTCACTACTGTGCTGATCACTGTTATCCTTGCTGGAGGCTCTGACATGAGGAAACAAAGCCCTGCCTCTACTAAGATGGACGACTTCACACAGAGACACGGTGGCAAGAAGGCATAGTAACTTTGTAATGGGGAAATATCAGCTGCAGGGAGACCACAGTAAATACTAGTGACTAGTTCTTTGCTCTCTGTCTGCCATTTTTGGGCACAGCTTCCAGAAAATAGTTTTTTTTTTTTTTTACTTTAAAGGAGAACTATGGGGTTAAGGCTTTTCCCCATAGTTCTCCTTAGGGTAACGGGAGGACACAAACTAGCGTCCTCCCATCACCCTAGGCTCAGTATACCGCGAGCTGTAGCTCACGGTATACTGAGACGCCGCACTATACCGCGAGCAGCAGCTCGCGGTATACTTAGACGCTGAAGCGGATCCCGACAATTATGCCGGGATCCGCCCAGCTGCGTGACTGACAGCTGGCTCTGCCTATCTAGAGGCAGAGCCATCTGTACTCGCCCCCTCCCCATCCGTTCCGCCAGTCAGCGCTGGCGGATCAGAGCGGGGAGGGGGGAATCCAGCCCCTCCCCTGTCATGGCAGAGAGCCGTGACAGGATCGAGAGGTGAGCGAACACCGGTATGTGTTCGCTCACCTCCTGATCTACTGAGCCGACCTGTGACAGTCTCATTGTCACAGGTCGGCTAGAACTATCAGGTGAGTGAAAAGCACTCACCTCATAGTTCTCCTTTAAGGCTGGTTCACAAACCATGAAGTATAAAATGTTAACCTCCATATACACTATATATACAAATAAGACCTTAATACTATATTCACTAACATTAATAGTCTGATCCCCCTATTATGCAGAGAATGTTAAGAACTCAGTGGTGAATGAAGTCTAAAATGGCTGGTGATGCTTTGCAGTTGACATGGTTTCCTATCATTTATGCAGTGCTTACTACAGTAGATCATTATTATACTGAACATTCATAAAGTCATCAGACTGCAGTTTATGATTGCAGATATTATTTCCTAGGTCAGCCAATCTATTACTCTCAGCACAGTTTAGAGATCCAGCCGTCAGTAGGGTTTAAAAGGAGGCTGAATTTACACAAAGTTGTCCAGAATAGTTACACTTCACTGCTGTGTTGATTTTATGATTGATACATTGAATACAGGTTCATGACAGGAAAAGGCACCTAGGTCACTTGCCATCATTCATTCCTCGGCTTAACATTGTACTCGACATAGTGCACAAAGAGTATCAATCAGATGCTGAGCTTTATACTCTTCTTTGGCAGCAATGTCTTGTCATATGAAATTCTCTCCTCATTACAGAACTGCAGGCATATATTCATTAACTAATGAAGAAAAGGTACATCGGAAACCAAATTGTTTTGATTATATGCTGGGAATTTAAACTACCTAATGTTTTTTGTTTCTTGTGGATTCTCCCAGGTCTGTACACCAGTTGCAGCAGTAAAGCTGGCCATACACCTTACAATTATCTGCAGATTTTCTGCGGTCAGATGGAAAAGGTGCAACAGATTCCTCCATCTCCACTTAACTGTGTGGATAGAGTAATCTCCACCTGGGCCAATCTGTTGCACTTTTTCCATCTGACCACAGAAATTCTGCAGATAATTGTAATGCTGGCCACAGACCTTACAACCATCGCAAGACTTTTGTCTTGCGATGGTTGTAAGGTAATTTAAAAACGTACGATGTGCCTATGTTGGACAGGCAGATCGTACTTGCGATGATCGCAAGCCTGCCCCGCTGAGGAGCGGGCTTCCAATGACCGCAATGCTGAATGGGCAGTGTGCGCTTGCGCACACCGGCCCGTGCGGCTTTTATCTTGCGAACATGCCACAAACCAGCCGAAAATCGCACGATGTTCGGCTGGTTTTCGAACATGTTCCTAAGATAAAAGTCGTGCGACGTTACAGTAGCAGAGGTCGCGCGCCTTCCACACACCTTACGATAATCGTACGATCGCAGGATTTCCCGCGATTATCGTACGATTAGCGCAAGGTGTGTGGGCACCTTTACAATGGGTGCCCTTTAGATTTGATTTTAGGTAATGGAAAACGCCTAAAAAGGAACAAAGCTGGCCATATACTGTTAGAACTTATAAGCGTGAGTGTCCCTGATGGCACCACCTCGCTCGAAAAACTTAAATTATAAATCAAAGAAGTCAGGTGGAAAATTGTCGGCCAAAGAATAACTGCAGCCAATGAGCTGCAGTCACTGTTCAGGTGTCCTAACAGCCACAGATGCCAGGTATCAAAATACAATAGCAAGCAGAGGTGATTCCTTCATCTATGATGTTTAGAGTATATGACTGAATCAACCAGTTTTCAAGAGAAAACTATATGTGTATGGTCAATTTAAGAATATCCATTTTAGCAACAGGAGTAAAGCTGGCCATACACTGTACAATTATCTGCAGATTTTCTGTGGTCAGATGGAAAAGGTGCAACAGATTCCTCCAACTACACTTAAAGTGACATTAAACCCTCAGATTTTTTAACATAAACCAATACTGTAATGTGTGCCTTACTGTAATCCATGGTCATTCCCTTCTCTTTGCTGCTCTTCCTTTTAAATCCTCATGTCTTCTCATGCTTGGGGAGAACTTCCCTTTGCAGCTGAGTGCCTCTTCCTGTAGTGCTGGCTCAGGTTACAAGCCTATACAAACGTATACACAGACATCGTGTATCCATTCCTGAGACAAGGCAGTCTGCTGCAAAACAGAAGTTCTGCAGAGCATGAGAACAGATACAGATTTAAAAGGAAGAGCAGCAAAGAGAAGGGAAACTACCATGGATTACAGTAAGGCACACATTACAGTATTGTTTTATGTTAAAAAATCTGAGGGTTTAATGTCACTTTAACTGTGTGAATGGAGTAATCTCCACCTGGGCCAATCTGTTGCACTTTTTCCATCTGACCACAGAAAATCTGCAGATAATTGTAAGGTGTATGGGCACCTTAAGACCACAAGGTAGGCAGCAGCAGAGTCAAGATCAGAAGAGATATTCCTCCACTTGAGTGATGAATAGATATAAAAAGCCTGCACGTTACTTGGCTTATAACAGAAATAGCAGTTGGGTGGAAGGCATTTGACAAGATACATGGATTGTCATGTAAAATTACATCAAACATGTATTGATAGGTATAGTGACACATGCATTAAAATCTATAAGAATTAAAAACAAAATGTACAAAAATAGGAGTACAAAAGTGATTTAGCACAAGTGAAAACACAGCAAAATGTTCTTGTTTTATTATGAAAAAAAACCTTGAAAATCGGGCAATAAAGAAAAGAGAAATACAAGTGTTTACAGAAAGAGTGAACATTGAACTAAAGCAATGATATGCCCATATCTACAATAGGCAACCACCCAATGCAGGCATGCTTTACATTAGAACTGAGCTCCTAACCTCAAACTCAGGATAGCTCTGCAGTCCATACCTTCCTAGTTTTTCTTGTTTGTCTACTGACCATTTAGGATGCACATCAAATTTTTCAGCCAATATCTAGGTGAAAAGAACAGGAAGGAATGGCTGCACAGTGACCATAAAGGATGTGGTCTTGTTCCCCAGTACAGCACTGGACTGCACAGTGACCATGAGGGATGTGGTCTTTTTCCCAAGTACAGCACTGGACTGCACAGTGACCATTAAGGATGTGGTCTTTTTCCCCAGTACAGCACTGGACTGCACAGTGACCATGAGGGATGTGGTCTTTTCCCCAGTACAACACTGGACTGCACAGTGACCATTAAGGATGTGGTCTTTTTCCCCAGTACAGCACTGGACTGCACAGTGACCATGAGGGATGTGGTCTTTTCCCCAGTACAACACTGGACTGCACAGTGACCATTAAGGATGTGGTCTTTTTCCCAGTACAGCACTGGACTGCACAGTGACCATGAGGGATGTGGTCTTTTCCCCAGTACAACACTGGACTGCACAGTGACCATTAAGGATGTGGTCTTTTTCCCAGTACAACACTGGACTGCACAGTGACCATGAGGGATGTGGTCTTTTCCCCCAGTACAGCACTGGACTGCACAGTGACCATGAGGGATGTGGTCTTTTTCCCAGTACAACACTGGACTGCACAGTGAACATTAAGGATGTGGTCTTTTCCCCAGTACAACACTGGACTGCACAGTGACCATGAGGGATGTGGTCTTTTTCCCAAGTTCAGCACTGGACTGCACAGTGACCATTAAGGATGTGGTCTTTTTCCCAGTACAACACTGGACTGCACAGTGACCATGAGGGATGCGGTCTTTCTCTAATACAATGCACCCTGTCAGTTTCTTCAAAAAACCGAGATGAACTTTCCCTGCAATATAAGAGCTATTATACTCAAATCTCCTACCTTTGCTTCATTCCAACTATGCAGCCTCTGTGAGACTTGTCATCATTCAACTCTTCCAGGAGTGCCTGATGTAGGCGTCTTTCTGCCACATACCATGGGCACATTCTATAACCCCTATGTCCCACACACATTGATGAGCAAATCTTCTCAGAATTTGATCTGCTGGTAATCTAGGCCTATAACCTAATTTGTAGGATTAACCCACCACGGTTGGCAGTAAGTAAACTAGAATAAACATATAGAGTCCTTGGGACCTCTTCCAAGTCTACCTAACATCCCACCCTCTGTTTCAAAAAGTGGGTCCTCCTCTCACCTAGGCTCTGTAAAAGCATGCGTCACTTGCCCACCCTCAGTGGCCTTTGGTTTCACAGTGAATGACTGACAGGCAAGCAAAGTTTAAAAAGCAATGGACTATGGGTGCCCCTTGTTATTATGACAGAGATACCGTCATTTACACACATGTGCAGCCCACATTAAAAATGTGTTAATTGTCTATTCATGAATCAATGTGCTCATCTCTATTTATAATTTAATTTAAAATGGTTATAGACAGTAATGTCTGGAGAGAAACCTGAACTTGCTCTGGAAGTTTGAGTATCCGTATAAATCCTTTAGTTGAATAAAATACTTAATATAGAGTGCTTCCATGCTTCAGTATGTGCACTAATAGGAAAGCCCAGCATCAGGTCTGCATTTTTTAACTGCTCTTGCAGACTGGTGCTTTAAATAGCACCATCTCTGCTTGGTAAGGAAGGCGGGATGTCTATTCTCTGATTCATTGAACCGTGATCAGAGTAACCTGTTATCCCGCAAATATGTCTTTAGTTACAGTTTTACAGTTCAACAGTGAACAGCAATCTGAAACCCTGAAGTAGCAGACTCACAGTAGCCATCTGCTGGCTGCAAAATGGTAGAGATTATATTTATAATTTATATTTACCAAGCTACGAAAAAACTGAACATTAGACATAGATAAAGAAAATACATGGAAAAACACTATCAATTCCCTTAAACACAAATGCGGGGGCCTAATGATCAGGAAAGTGTCAGGGGAAAGCACAGAATTCCCTTCAGCTTCAATATACCCCACACATCAGAGTTAAACCCTGTTCTGACACTCTCTATACACATGGGAGGGAAACCTTAATACTCCTGCCACAGTAAATCCTATTTAATGCAAGAGACTCCAATAAATTAGGGAACATCATTTTAGCCAAATCAAATGGCCCTCATTAACGAGATTAATTTGATTTAGGGATTCATGTCCAGCCTGTATAGGGACATATTAAAGTATATTTAGTTAGGGAATGTAATTGTTTCTTTTTTTTTTCTGTTACACAGCAGACCTCCTGGCAGAAATTTCATTGTGGAGACTGGGTCTTTAGATTAGGAATTCATTTACAGGCCCTGCTGGTCTGCAGTTTAATGACTTAATCAGGTTTGCTACAAGGCTCTGAGCTGGGAGGCATATAGTAATTCAGGTCATGGGCAGAACAGCTGATAGGCTGCTCTTCAAAGATCCATCAGCTGAATGCAAACTCTCCAACTTTGCACATGAATACTAAAGCCAAACAAATCACTGTCAATAATTTTTTTTACCAACATATAGAATGAAAGGATGGGAGCTAAGGAAGACCTCAACTCAATTTCTAATCTGATCTTTTCTTAAAATATAAACTTGAATTACCCTTTAAAAAAATCCTTTTACTGTGAGAAAACCCCTGGTCGTACACTTACACATTTTTGTGTTGTGATTAGATAAGAATTTACTGCATTTACCTTAATGCATGAAAATATGTTTGTAGCTGTGCACATGTACAGTAAGAATGCACCTGCGCTTTATTGCGCAACAGAGCAAAGATACTCTGTGCGCCATATTGCCAAAAAAGAACTATATTTTTTTTAGTGTGCTGAGGTCGGTAAACAGTCCATTCAACTGATTGAGGCTATCTTAGCACAATACACAAAAATAGATGCATGTTAACACACCAGTATAAAGTAAAAGCACCCATTCTGTTTAAAGATTAAGTTTATTATAAACAGGTAGTTATATAGCACAGACAATTTTTGCAGCGCTTTACATATTGTGCAAGCAAAACAAATGGCAAACGCACTCATCAACTTTTAACTGTTAAACCCCCTTCACATCCAGGCCATTTTTCAGTATTCAGCGCTGCGGTACTTTATGGCAAGTGGTTAAAGCAAGGTGCACATGGAAGGGCTTTATACAGTACAACAGTAAAAGGTTTCCCAGCACACTCACCAGCTAGGCTGCAAAAAAAAAAAACAACCTGTCTAACCGCTAAGGTTAAAAACAGAGGTTTTAGATAGACGTCTTCTGCAGAATATGTGAAGGCCTTGTCATGGCACCACTATATAGTGTGGTCCTAACTCTAACCTATGAGAGTCTCCATCTTGGAGCACATGTAGCAAAAGATAAAATTGGGTGCAGGTTCGCCAGGAGGCAGCCCAACCTCCTTAAAGCCATAGGAACACACAAGGGACCCCTCACATCACCACGGCAGCTGAGACCCCCAGTGATGCCGGAGGAGTAAGGGGTAAGCTAAGTAAAAACTGCATTTAAGGCCACCCTAGGCAAACATTTGCATTCTTAACCCTTGCAATGCAGGGGGAGCCCCACAGCAAATGCTAGTTACAATCCCCCCCGAGTTTAGCTTTAAAAGGTTTGGACTAGGAATATGAAATCCATGCAATAGACATTCTTGACAGCACAGTAAAATGCTCAGAAATGTGATTTATAAATGTATATGATGTTGTGCCCCAGGACATAGCAAGCATGTTGAAATCTATTCACATATTTCACCACACACTGTGGTATAAGAGGATTTCCATGTTTTTATGAATGCAAATGTATTTAAAATCATGCAGAAGTTTCAAACATCTGATAACTACTGTTTCTGCAGGCTGTATTACCCTAATCATATCCTCATACATATCTAATTCCACTAAAAAGACTTTCCAGCAGGGGCACATTTCATTCACTATTACATCATCAAGTTATGACAAATGAATAACTCTTGTATATGCTTACATCTGTAATAGCGGTCTGTTGTTAAAGTGACCCTGTTACTTGAGTAAAAAACAATTCAATTAGAAGCACCTTGTTAGAGAAGAAGGATAACATAACTATTTCGGTGAGTTAAATATCTGGATATGTGACCTAGTTCCCTTCTGGGCACTGTGGTTTCTCCCACTGGCCGCTATGCCACTACTATGCCCTGTAATGATGTAGCAACTGTTGGTAGGGGCCACAGCACCCTTCTTGGAACCAAGTATTCTGAACACCTGGACGTGTATAGCACCCATAGTAAAGTGTAATGATTTTTGGTAATTGCAGCCATGACACTGGTTGTAACGTGTGCAAAGCCCAGCACTACCTGTAGAATTGTTCGCTGCCTCTGTACAACCGATGAATCCAGACAGTTTTGTCTCTGCTGAAGACAAGTTACTTCATACATGTATTTATTGGCTCATTTTACATATAGTGTGAACAATATCCCAAAGCCTAGATTTCACATACCAGAACAAACACAACAACATATGTAAAGTGACACTAAACTCAGGAGTAAAACATGAGATTGTGGTCCATCACAGGAGTTAGACATGTGCGATTCGTTTCGTTACAAATCGAAATTCGTACGAATTTCCTGAAATTCGTAAATTCGGAAGCATCCGAAATCCGAATTGCAGTTTCCGAATTATATCCAAAATACGAAATTCCGTTAACGAATTTCGTTGAAACGGGAACTAATATTACCCCTGTAAATGAGGTTGAACAACATGACAAGATTTATTTTTTTATCCGAAATACGAAATTCGGATCCGCTGCTGCTGAGGGTTGCATTACAATACAGGCAGGAAATACGAAATTCCGTTAACGTATTTTCGTTCCGTTACGAACATTCGTTATGATGAAGTTAAAAATACCTTTGTTAATATATTGGAGTTGATGGTAGTTTTTTTTTTATCTGAAATACGAAATTCGGATCCGAAATCCGTCAACGGAATTTCGTATTCCGGATTTTAAAAAAACTACCATCGACTCCAATATTAACAAAGGTATTCTTGCTTTTTAACTTCATCATAACGAATGTTCGTAAAGTTACGAAAATGTGACGAAACTAACGAAAATTCGTATTTCGTACGAATCCGAATTGAGTTTCGGACACGAATTACGAAATACAAAATAACTGATATTCCAAAACGAAACAAATTTTCTGACGGTGCACAAGTCTAACAGGAGTGAGCTTGGAGCGGTGGCTACTTTACAACACACACAGGGACCATGGGGAACAAAAGTAGCCCCCCTCCAGAAGGAAGGACAGTGTCAGCACCAATTCAGAGATAATTTGAGGATCTACAGCTGAGTGATACACAACTAAGATACATTTTTGTTAATAGTTACGGTACTTGAATGTATTTTTAAGATTTAACTCCTGAGTTTAGTGTCATTTAAAGAAGACCGTTTATTTGATTTTGATAATTTCCCATATATAGGAGTTTAAAGTCATCCTGACTCCATTCAAAAATGTTAACTATAAGTCAAGTTAATGTGGAGGGGGCATATGCCCAGGGCGGTTGAGAGGCTTCTCTGTTACTGAAACCAGAAGCAGCCATTTGCATATGCTGTAATTGTTGGAGTCCAGCCTTAAACATACACTTGGCCCCTTCAGCTTGACATACAGGTGGAGGAAGGTCTGGGGTTGTAGCTAATCTATTAGAATATAGATAAAGTACATTATGAAACTATAACCAGTATCCAAAGGGTGTCCTGTGCACTTATGGAGAGCAGCGCCTTCCACAGAGAACAGCTGTGTGTAAGGTGGGTAATATTAATGGATCCCTGTCATGAGAGAACTATGTAGGCTGCCATTATTGACCACCAATTTTAGAATGTTATTTTCCAGGCTGTTATATTCATGCTTTACCTACAATGCTTTCTAAAGTAGGCTATAAACACAGCAAATTTAATTGGGTTCTTGATGAAGTGGACAACATTTGCTGTGTGAGTATCCCTCGATCAGCTGATCAAAGTAGCAGGTTGGATAATTCTCCACCGAACAGAGGTAGCAGACAATCAGCTCTGAGCTCCGTTCGGGTATTCCGACAGTGGCCGCTGTCAAAATACAGTAGAAACTGCAGAGGGTTCCTTGTTTTTCGTTTACTTACAAATAGGGTTCATCTACTTCCTGGTCCATTTTGGCACAAATGATGTAATGTGCCCAAGTGCTTCATCCTGGGAAGGTTACATCAGAAGAACATTGCTGGGAAATCTCATTTGTAATCTCATGACATCTCAGAGAAAGGCATTTTCCTCCCCTGGGGTGATGTGCATGGTCACATGCCCTAATCAGATGCGCCAAAAGTTGCAGGAAGCAAAGGGAGATCTAGTAACCTGCCCTTAGTTAACATGGCCACTGTGAGAGGAATGGGAAAGAAAAGAGAAAAGGTATGCAATGAATACAAAGCCTCTGTTTGTAGGTTGCCATTACTAAACATTTCTAAAGGCGTTTGTAGCTATTTTAAAGATAAGGGTAAAGGTCATCTTTAAGTCACTGACCTCTTTTGACACTTGTTTACAGTATACTTGTTTTAGGTCTGTGATGCATTTTAAAAAGGGGGCCAGCATTGGCTATTTCTATACTTTGCACATGACAATATGTCCCAGTGCCATTCAATACAGAAGACTGAGGATATCTTGTGGCGACAAGTAAGGACCATATAAAATTGTCCTGGTGTTGGGCTTTTGACATCATGCTGAAAGCTCAGAGTGCAGTGATGATCAGATCGCCTGGTGGCACATGTAAGATTTCCCAACATTACCACTGAACATCCAACTCACTGCTATGATGTAGGAGGACCCAATTTTAAATAAGGTGCAACCAGTTCAACACAGTAAAACCCTCTTCCTTCCTCTTCCTGACAGATTTTCCCAGTACCGTCAACAATGCACACCCACTTATTTTTTGCTGCAAAATCAAATTCTTACACTGGAACCCGACAGCACAACTTTCCTAGGGGTATCTTTATCAAACAATGTAGTGTTCAGTAGGATATATTTGGTGATATTGCATTGTTGGGTAAACAAGCTGTTGCCTTAATGATAGACTTATTATGTTAGGCACTGATTTAATTTGAAAATAATCTAATTCTGAGATTGTTTACTCTAGCTCTAGGTGATGTCCTGCACTGCAATAATGAGATCACTTGGGTATTGTTTAAAGACATTGAGGGGGATTTATCAAAACTGGAGCAGACAGAATCTGGAGCAGTTCTGCAATGCAACCAATCAGCTTCTCTCTTTCATTTGCAAATCTTAACTGAACAAACGGTAGATAGAAGCTAATGGGTTGCCATGGGCAACAACTCCAGTTTTTGTCTGCTCCAGTTTTGATAAATTCCGCCCAATGTCTGTACTGTCCTTTATTATGAAAGACATATCATGTATGCTTGTGAATGTTAACAGTGCATGCTTTTGACTAAGGACTCTATCATTGTAATTCAAAGGTTCTTTATCTTAGGATGTAACATATTAATACTGTTTTGACCTAGATGATTGCTTTTATAACATACTGTAAGAACCACTGATTATTACAACACATTTTAAATAAGTTCTCTTATGTCATTCAACAGGACTAGCACGCTACATCAAGATTACTTCCACATTGGATATCTCCGCTTCTGGTCTTTCTCTAGATTCCCTGTTCTGGTCCTACATTGTTTCGTTGTCCTTTTTGTCCTTAGCAGCTCCATTTATCTCAATGTGTAGTAAAACTACTATGTACCCATACACTGAAACTTGCAGTTTCCATTTGGAGTTACTTGTTGCATTTTTGGTCTAAGTATTTACAGACATTCATCTGAATGCAATTCTGATTACATATTATAAAGCAAGAAAATATATTTTCGGTTCTACAGGGCCCGCAAGGATGTATGTACTAGGTTTTTAAATGCCAGTCTAATAATGGCTACGGTGCTCTAAGAAATAGTAAATCTTATAAACTGAAAAAGAAAACTACCAAGCTTCAAGCTAGATATTATACATTTAAATCAGAACCTCAGCCAAAAACATGAAGATACAAATAAATAGCCCAGTGACAGGTACAATAAAACCAGATTTTGCTGCATTGTTCACCAGAAATTCCCCCTGCAGTACTTTTTTCCACCACTAGATGTCCTTAGTTTGATTGCTAGAATCATTCAACCCACTTCTTCTGAGCCCAGGTCATCCTGGACCCGCCCCAGCCTGTGACTAGACAGCGAAAGGAGAAGCAGCACAGTGCACCCATCTCTGTCACTCTGCTTTCTCATCCTGTCAGCATATTTCTTGCCAGGGCATGAATTGATTGGCTCCTTGTACTGCTTCTGATGCCAGCTCTGCTGTACAGACTGACAGCAGCTTAAATAATAAGTCTAAAGAGCTTCACTTATTTGTTTCTTTTGTATATGTCTAGAGTTCAGCTTTAAAGTAGAAAAGTGATTGAATGATGCATACATTTGAAAGCACTGATTGGGTTAAGGGCACTTGGCAACACAGGTTCAAAATGTCTCTTATCAGAATCTATTTTACGACAGACTGCACTTGTGTTTCCGTTCCAGCCCGTGCCGCCTGTTTATCAGCAGCCGCAGTCAGCGTCACTTTCCACCGTCACTAAGTAACTAAGAGGTGACAGAACTCTGTCTTTGCTTTGTTTATGGACATAGCAGATTAATGACAGACGAATAACAAGAATATCCTTTGTTTGCAGAAACTGACTCCATGTGTCTGTAATGTAGGTGTCACGACAATGTAAATTAGATGATTCCTTTCCATTTATTTCTATTCATCAGGGCTGGGGAATTAAGGGCAAATATCTTGACGAAAACCTTAGCATACATTTCTCAGGATCAAAGATCTCACAAAATTATGTAAATGCATTTAACTGATTAAACTTCATAGTGAGTCATTTTGATCTTAACCGATTATCCCGTGACTTATATAACAACACTTTTAGTTATAGTGAAGTCTATTCCAGTCTCTTCATAATACCATACACTTGTCCCAAACTTTACGGACCACCATCACAGTGATTGAATAAGTTACTATTATATGCTGGCGACCAGGTAGATAACGTAGCAATATTCTTTGCCAGCATTACAGGCTTATTGATATGTTCTATAAGAACACTACCATTATATGCAATGCTAACTGATAACAGTCAGCAGTGACAGAGAACACAGGTAGGGTTGCCACCTGTCCAGGATTCACCCAGACAGTCCGGGTTTTAAATGTTGTGTCCGGGTTTCATGGCAACTTAAACCTGGACATAAGATGTCAGACAGACAGGGTCAACCAAAATTAAGATAGGGGCTACTGGCCCCCCACTGGAAATAGTCTGACTGTGATATTTACATATGAATAAGCCACGACCCATTCTCCCAAAAAAATGTCTGTGTGTCGCTAGAGTGTTCGAGTTTCGAAGAAAAGGTGGCAACCCTAAACACAGGAAGTTAGCAACTTACAAGATTTCTGGCAGAATCAACAGGGGTTTTTTTATGCACCTGTCAAGAAAATATGACAAATTGCTCTCAATGGTATATTCAACAGACTAAGTTCCCTTTCTCACTATCCGATCAGGAAGGGATCTGTGCACAGATCCTCTCCTGATTGAAGCGCTCTGGATTGGATGTCACCACTGTGACATCCGTGTCCATACAGTTTTTTTCCTCTATCTTGGGATGGAGGAAATCATTTAATTGACAGGACCCCATGTTGGTATATGGGGGATCGGTAGTAAACAGATCTGTGTCCATTTACATAAGATTACCCCCTATGCAGCATGACCAGGTCCGGAGCCAGGGGCAACCGGATCTAAAGAGACGCCCGTCCCTTTAGATCTGGCTGCCCATAGACTTACATTGGGCATCCAATCAGGTCCGCCTGAAAAACTGACAGGCAGACCTTATTGGACCGTCAATCAGAATGGGACCTTAAAGTAAACAAATAAGTGTAGGGTTTACATACACTTTCAAGGATGATTAAATATTTAGTTTTTTTTATATTATGGCGTATTTAATAGCAACTAAATGCACCCATACTTTGCACAGTACAGCACTGCCTTTGTAAAAAAGAAAGTATTTAAAAATGACCGTCATCCCCATCAAATATTCTTACATAACACAAAGGAGGAAGCCATGCAACTTACTCTACATTCAAATCCTTGGTCCCTAGTGGCCCATTTACTGAAATCTGATTAGCCTGAGTTTACTACAGTCTAAGCTTTGCTCTTTAGAAGCCTTGATTTCCATAACTTGCACGCGCCATGGCTGCAAAGAAAAGAGAGAGCAGGAGCGTGACTGCCTGCCTCCAAATGTGTGGATGGGGAGTATTCAAGGACAATAGGTGAATCAGGGTGAATGGATTTGAGGTGGTGGAGGAGATGTTGAGCACTTACATGTGATGGAGAGTAAGGACGCAGTGGTGATGACCTGTGGTGTACTATGGTGGGACACTTCTGATAATGTGGTCGTGGGGACTGTTTTTTTATAACTTTGTTATTAAAAAACAAAAAGACATAAACAGCGCTCTCGGATGGGGGCCCTAAGAACGGGAAGCTAACTGAAAAGCATGCAGCCCTGGGGAACAGGAGGAGAACCTGTGAATGTAAAGCAACAAAGGGATACAAAGGGCGCAAAGACAATAGACCACTAGCCGGCGGATAGAGGATAGGTGAACATCGCCATCGGCAATGAAGCGTCCATGTTCACCTATCCTCTTTCTTAGAGGGTGGATGGTGCGGCCGCACCATCCGCCCTCTAAGAAAGAGGATAGGTGAACATAGACGCTTCATTGCCGATGGCGATTGCGAACATAGTGTTCCCAGACACTTTGCCACAAAACACGGCAAACAAATTCAGGATTTACACGTGTTCGCCATTGAACACATTCCTGATCGGTTTTCCCCAGCAGAGCGATTTCAGAGGTTGTGTCGACAGGAGACTTTTTGGATTTATAGACTCAACACCCTTGTTCCAACAGGACTCAATGAAGAACTAGAAATTCTGACCATAATATAAAACATCACAAACCAATGCTCTTTATGACCATTTTTAGTGTCAGTACACTGGAATTAAAAACACATCTGTCCCCCACCCATCCAGTGTCTCCCATGATGACCAAGGATAAAAGAGTGTCCCCCATGATGAGTAATGAACAATAATGGTCCTGCAATGCATTTTTAATTCATTGATTTTTATTTAATGACTTCCTTTTAAATGTTCTGAGCTTGAAAAAGAGGGGATACCTCGAAACGCGTTGCTCTCCGCCCTCCTTTCCCGTTACGACCTTCATCCCATCACAGATCTGACTGACGAGCAGACATTTCCAGATACCGGCTCCCGCACACTGCCCCAGTCTGCGCTGACAGAGACCGAGCACCAGTATCTATAGCCGCGGCCACAGCTGTTCAGCCTGCATCTGACACCGCCGATTCTCCCTCATACCGCTCAGCTCCCAGACTCACACAGCGGTGCCACGGACTGAGCTCCCATTCCCCCCCTCCTCGCTTACAGCCTTCTCTCCCTTTGTGGATGCACGTCCCCAGGCGTTACACCAGTCAGATTTGGGCACACATCACGGGTGTCCGAATCCTCCACACTGGCCGTCCATCCTCTGGTCCCATGAATTACATGTAAGTGCTTATACATCTATTTTTCTACCACGGTCTGCCAAGTTAGCTAGTGGTCTATTGTCTTTGCACCCTTTGTATCCCTTTGTTGCGTGTCTTGATTCTTGCGTGGAATCCCGGTCGTATACCGATGTGGGAGGGAAGCAATAACAAAGTTCGTCCTTACTCTCCATCACTTGTAAGTGCTTAACATCTCTTCCACCACCTCACATCCATTCACCTTGATTCACCTATTTTCCTTGAATATTCCCCATCCACACATTTGGCGCCAGGCAGTTGAGCTCCTGCACTCTCTTTTCTTTGTTCAGTCTGATACAGTTAGACACCCCGGTCTAACAACAAAAGGAGCCACACACTGGCCACCATTCACCACACCAACCTAGGAGTGCGCTAACCAATCAGTCTCCTGCTGAACTTTCTACAGGCCATGGCTACCAAGCTCTAAAACTTGTATTCAAATGGGAATGAGTGGTTCTATAATTTAAAGTTATCTCTCTTATCAACCAGCAGATTTGGATGCAAGAATGGCTACTGGGTCATAAAGGAATACATTTTTTGATCTGGCCTCTCCTTGTATAAAGGTGCAAACCCATGTTTTGTTTTTGAATACATAAACAATATTTTAAGAAGACAATGCTGTAAAAATCCAGAAATAACAAAAAGCTGAATGGATACTGGGGCTCTTTTATAATACTCTGTTCCCAGACGCAGGAGATAATTATTCTGAATGGAAACACATAAATTGGGCAACTGACAGACCCAGAAGTAGCAATCTATTTTACCTAATCATCTCGTTTTGACAAACAGTCAGTTCACCAAACATATAGCAATTACAGAAATGAATTTACCAGAAATCTCCACTGAACCTTCTCTGGATATACCGAAGAGACATCGGCTTTTATGGATCGAGTTTTCTCCTCTAGGAGATGGATCTGGTTGTATGCTCGGTGTTGCACAGATGGTGGCAGGCACTGGAGATCATTTCGGAACTGATAAGAGAATTAAATTATTGTTACTAAGGGCTATAAAAGCTATAAATCATAACAAGAATAGTTTAAAGAAACATGTTTTTGTATATAACCATCTTATTAGAAGTACAAGGTTCTTCGCAAAAAAAAAAAAATTCCAGTGAATACTGACATTGGATTTCCAGTCTTACATATAAATTCACACACATAATGTCTAAACTCACATTTTAATATGATATGAGGGAATAGATTACTGTGAAAAACACCAAATTAATTATATTTTGTTTTTTGATGGCTTATTACAAAGCCATTTTAGAGCAATGCCCTTTCATCAGATGCCTTGGTATTCCTCTGACACATCAATTTTTACACATAACTATTGTTATAATAATTGAAGTGCTGATCTTGACACTCTTGCTGGTTGCAAAGTTAATTTCAATAAAGCATGTTGTATTGTGTATCAGAGGATCCCGCAACAGTTCCTCGAATACCTGCATCATAAACACTCCACCTATGCTCCAAGCTATGTTTTACATACAAAAATAACAAATGGTAACAATGTTATGGACAACGTGCTGCAAATTGTTTTAGAGATAATAGGGCCAATTCACAAAGCCCAGTGTTATGAGAGTAGAAGTTCTTCTTTTACCACTCTTTGGGGTTCATATGCAAAACTTCCACCCAGTGTATCACCCGACAGTTGCTGTTTGTATGGCACTCATAAGTATATACTGGGTGGACGTTTTATACATGAAGCCCTTTATTTTGCTTGCTGAAACATGCAATTCATAAAAGCTGGAATAGGTATTGTATATCCAGTTTATATGTGATGATATGTGTACATTAAGTTGGTCTTATTTTAACATCACAGCTTTATTTTATCTCTTACCGTGATAAAATAACGCTTTGGGTGTTATATTAACACTTGTGGCATTGTGAGGCAATACCACGGTGTTAGGTGGCCTCAAAGTCACACAGGGTTCTCAGCCAGAGGGGCTGAGTGGCTCCAGGAAGACATTACTGGTACCAGGAGAGAACTGCCTTTTCAGTTCTTTCTGGGTTTTCTGGATCAAGGTTGGGATCCTGGAGCCAGGAGATTTCTTAGAGCTCTGGGTGGGAAGAAATCTCCATTCCTGGGTCCATGCTTTGGTGGTGACCAGCACCTGATTGTGCACCTGTTTACATCCCTCATGAAGTGTGTGCTGGGATGTGTTCAAGGCCCCCACCTGTGAGTCAGGAGAGCTCCACCCCGGAGTCAGTGTGGAGGCCAGGGCAGCAGGGAGCTGCGGGTTTGTGAACCATATTGAGAGGATTGGCATGTTATTGCTGTTGTCTGGAGGAACCAGACAGTGGCCCTAAAGATTGAGGCCGGAGCAGCAGTGCTGCGAGAGAGACTTGTTAAAAGACTGGGACACCTTGAGTGTACGTGACAACTCGAGGATTGGTGAGCCCCTATCTGTTATGCTACAGCAAGCTATTTATGTTGGATTTCGTGTTATCTATCGTTTTGAAAGCAAATAAACTGCATTGTACTTGCACCTCCGGTCTTCAGTGGAGTGTCCTTGGTACACACTTTTGCAGTGTATTTTGGTAGCAAAAAGGGTGGAGCAGATGCTCTGTAGATGACTGTTTTACTTTAGTTTTACCATATAATGATTACACATATAAGGAATATCTTTGCCACCTGCATACTTTTTTTTACATTTAGGAGTAATCATTAATGTAATATCAACATTTTTGTTTTTCAACAGAATGAAGATATGAAATATTAAGTTGCTGTATATCTACATCTGTCAATCATCAGACAACCTAAAATCTGTTCTGATATTAAATTTGTAGAACTTTTACTAAAGAACCACAAAGAACAATGGAGAACTTTTCTGCAATGGCACTGATCTACTGCACTGAGGACGTTTATTAGCTGGCATCCACTTCTGATTTTCAAGACAAGGCTGTGACATGCTTTTTACCCTGATAGGGCCCACAGAAAGACACTGACATGCATCTGAAAATAATGTCTCTAAAGGTCGGTGCAGACCTGAGCGGTCCTGGACGCTTGTCCCGGGGATCGTGCAGTTATGCGCAATTGCAGACAGCAATTGCCGCGCGGCCCCATTGATCTGAATGGGGTTCTTCTATGCAGCAATCGCAGAAAACAGGTACTTTTTTTCCACCGGCAGAATCACGGCGGGAAAACATACGATCCACCCGGTGCGACTGGGGTGCCATTATTATTATAATACATATTTATATAGCGCCAACAGTTTGCGCAGCGCTTTACAATCGTCGGTGATGGGCGACTCTGTGACCATGTGGCTATTCGCGCAGTATCGTGCACGATTGCCACGCAGTCACGGATGGCACAGGTGTGCACCGGCCCCGAGTGTGTGGAGGACAGCAGCAGTGAAGAAGTTAAGTCATGAGAGAGCCAGCTACTAGCAATGGGTATGCTGCTGACAACTTGTTACTATGTAAAAGCATACCTACAGTAGAAGGGTTCATAAGCAGTAATTTTGGTCCAATTGGTTAGAGGACTCCCAGGGTGTTATAAAAAACAAAACAGAATCTCTCTGCAGGTACCATAAAGTGCCTTCATTATAATTAAAAAGGCAATTAGGAAATATGACACTGCAAGCATACTTAACCAAAGTGAAAATGCTATTGCACCTATCTGATTTATATTCTGACTGAAAAGAGGATATATGAATGGAAGATCGGAGAGTCTACCATGAACAATGTTAGCCATGGTTAGATCTCCTGCATGGCAATCTAGAGCCTTGGTCCTCAACTGGTGGGTCATGGCCCAAAGTGGATCGCGACCCCGTGTTCAGTGGGTTGCCGCGTGCCTTGCACTTTTCTAGGTGAGAGGCTCCCCAGCCTCCCCCTAGCGCAGCACTGTCAGTTCTCGTGCCGAGCAGCCACTCAAAATATGCTGCCCGGCACCGAGTGTCAGCTTAAGGTGGGGTTGGCTAGGGTTATGGCCATGAGGGAGTTCCAGACATAAGTGCATTGCTTACAGCTCCCTTGCGTGTCCGGTAGAGGTGCCTGGACCAGAGTGATGCAACATTCTGGCTCTTGGCACCTCTACAGAGCGCGCAAGGGAGCTGTACAAGCAATGCACATATGGATGGAGCTCCACCACAGCACAGCAGCCCACACTGGACCCCAGGCTGAGGATCCACTCCAGTTCTCTTAAGGTAGGTAGACTGGGTGGATTTTAAAAACAATTACAATATTTTTGGAGTGTGTAAGTGTGTGAAAATAACTGAGTGTGTGAGATTGTGTCTGTGGTTGTGTGTGTCTGTCAGTATGTTTGGAGAAGGCAGGAGAAGGGAACAATCTAGGAGTGAGCTGAATTGGAGAATTTTTCCAAATCGGCTATTTTGTCCTAGATTGTTCACTTCTCCTGACTTCTACCAACTCTTCACCCTTTTGTGAATAGACCTGTAAAACAAAACAAAAAATGAGTTTAGACTGACGTTACGGAATGTTCACAGTCAATTAAATTTTATATACTTTGCTTATAAATATTCTTTTCAGATTCAAATTAAATCTTTCTCTACTCACTTTTTCTACATATTATGCTGGGTTTTATTCTCATCTCAAGTCCCCACATCCACCTGAACAAAAGTTCTGGAGGCAGTTCATTATTACTGAACTACCACATACAGCACAACGCTAAAATGTGAAGTGCCGATATAGGATACAGTGAGAAACCTCCAGAAAATCTACTAGAAAACCTTTCAAATCGCTCAAATGTGAACCAGTAAAGCAGGAACTCTAGAAACTCTCAGCATATCTTCACTAAAAGAATACTCATGCGCGTTGTCAGCTAGAGGACTTTTCAACATCACAAAGGCCTTAGCGCAATCCAAACCCAACTCTTATTTACTTAACTTTTCATCACCAAAAAAAGTTTACTTACACTCAAATTTTCACATAGATTTATTTCTGTGTATATGATTACAGCCCATCTCAGATATTCCTTTGCTCTGTCGCAGTGTATCATTCTACACATAATAAACCGATCATGCCATTCTTAATTCCTTGTACACATATCAGTTGTCCTGCTTTGTTCAATGTTTTGTTTGTTCTGTCATATTATTGATGTAATACCACCTGGCACGTTATAATGGTATTTGTGTAAGGAGCACTGGCCTTTGCAATGTTCTAGTGATTTGTAATCAATGGCACAATGAAGTCTTTACATTTATCACTGATCACTGTACATACAAACTGTTTAAGTTAGAAAGGAGATCAAAGGCATATTAAGTCACAGATATTAACTTTTCCACAACTGAACCTGTCCCCCTTTCCTCACATTAACTGCCCAGTAGGCCAGGCACGGGGGCTGTAAAAACACAAGATCGACACTATGAACAGTAATCCTCCATATCCTTTATATTTGTAATCAAATTTTATGTATTAAATACAATAATTCACTACGCTTGGCCCCATGCACATGTTCACAGAGTATGAACGTACACTGTGTTTTGCCGTGTTCATTGTGCATCCACCTAGGGCAGTCCATTCACTTTAATGGGTTGCCCTATGCATGACAAAGGCGGCAAAGAAACAAATGCAGTTGTTCGAGCTTCTAGCTTTGGCACATTTTTTGACCATGTGTCTTTGGGCTTTGGTTTATACGGTTTTAAAAAATAATGTCACTGCAAGTGTGACTTGCGCTTTTTGCATGCGCACACATGCCATTGTGTGAATGGGGTCTTAGACTAGCACATGTTTACAGTAAAGGCTTTTGTAGAATGAATGTGACATTTGGAGGGTTATAAATGGGTTAAATAGTACAGTAAGTACCACTCCCCACTAAAGTGCACCTGTGCCCAGACTCTGGATATTAATGTTTTTATATGTTCTTATCAAGCAGTAAAAGAGCTTTAAAACTTCTGACCTCTCTAGCTGCATGTGCTTTGAAGTAATTTTTCCCCAAGACCACAACAGAGACTAGTCAGTTTTTAGTCAGTTTGTAACAGCTTACAAACACCTGCTGTGTGCTTACATTAGAAGGCAGGCTGTCAAGTTACTGCTTCCATTGAAAGGGGAAAGGAATTGTAATTTCAGTGCCTCTCGTGTCTATGGACACACGCAACTACTACGGCAACGGCTGGGAACGCACATCCACGGGTGCCTCCACAGCAGCCACTTAGCTGCTGGCGGCAACCGTGCAGGGCGGGTGGGGGGGGAGAGAGAGAATGCATGGACCCACTAGAAAATGAGGAATTGAAAGAAAAAACAAAGATCTGATAAAAAATAAACACACAACACAGATTTATGATTTACATTTTTGCAAGTTTTTTCACCTGTGCATTTTTACCAAGCATTAAAGTGCTATTTCTATGTGTTATAGCAAGGCAAATAAAAGTCTACTCCCATCATGAAGTAAACTGACATTACCATATGTTATTGTAGGCTACCATTCATTCCTAAAGAACATATTACCCAAAAAAAGAAGAACAATTCACTTTTACCCTTCCTGCTTTAACATGGGATACAGAAACTGTGTGAAATGTCACAGCAAACCCAGAGAATCAAGAAATGGAACAGGTTCTGAGTTTTCAAATAAAGTGACATATGGGGTAGATCATGTGATCAGCTGTCATTTATCTTAGTTTCCAACTGTCCCTTATTTGGAGTGATTGTCCATCTTCTAGGACCAGTTCCCCCGTCCCTCTTTCCTCCTTAGTTGTCCCTTATTTTGCTTCTTTTAGGCCCTTGTCCAGCTGGATGGCAGGTTCCACCATTCCTCTGAAAAGCAAATGGTGGTGGATTGCTTTTTAGAGGGAGGTGGAGCTGTGACTGCCCAGCCCAATATTGCCACCTCCTGAAATCCTTTTTTTCCTCAAAGGGGATTTGCTACTGCAATACTGTGCCACAACCATGTGTACACACAGTTGTGGCACAGTCCTATTGATTCCAATTATCTTGTTTGGAAAGCGCCAGTGCCTGCCAAATGCAATATGCTGTTTAAAATTTGCAGGGGGGTAGTAAAAAAACAGCCTTGGCTGTTCGCATGAATAAGGTCTAAATTTATTGAACTACTAAAAGTGGAGTTATACTGCACAAAATCTTTCATCCCACCAGTGAATTATTGCATTTGTTTTTGTTTTTGTTTTTTTTAAAGCCAGTAAAAAAAGGAGTGGTAAAAAAAATTAGCACCTGTGGGTTTACCAGTCATTTTTGGTTTATAAACTCTTCATGGTGCACCTAATTTTGGACATACATACACTGCCTGTCCAAAACAAAAGTCACCGCTTGGATTTAGCTAAGCAAATGGGTAATTCATCCTTCCACGTATAATTAGTCTAGGTTCAGCAACATTATGTGTCCAAAAAATGAGGCCAATTGCCTAGCTGAATATACTTAATGATCAGGTTTTTCAAGATAAAATTCTAGGATTCATTGGACTCAAATTGTGAAAGAATGGCTCAGGGAGCATGAGCCTTAACTCCATTGAGAATCTTTGGGATGTGCTGGAGAAGATTGCACAGTGGTCCGACTCCCATCATCACTACAAGATCTTGATGAAAAATTAAAGCAACTCTGGATGGAAATATGTTGTGACATTGCATAAGCTTATCGAAGCAATGCCATGGTGAATGTGTACTGTAATCAAAGCTAAGGTCCAAAGAAATATTACAGAGTGTGACTTTTTTTTCTAGACAGGCAGTGTACTTTGTAGTAAAAGGTTACAATAACTTTAAAACAAAGGGCACTTATCTTTTGTGTCCCCCTCCCCTGAAAAGAAAACAGATCCCACCCTCCCCCTCTACAGATGTATACTGACTTTTATCCAATGCCCGTGGATAAATTACATCTCGAGCCACAAGCCGCTCTCTCTCTCTTCTCTGTTCGGTAGAGTCCCATAGACTTTAAGAGGCCTGTCTAGCTCTGTCTCCTGTCTGGAAAACAAGCACCATAGACTTCTATGGGGCTCTACTGCACAGAGTCTAACTGCGGTGCGGGCTGTTAGCAAATACAGGAGGCTGTGTCGGATCTAGGTAAGTATATATTTGTGGAGGGGGATAGAGGGGTCTGTTAGATCAGGGGAAGTGGGCTTTGTCTGAAATTTCACTAATTCTTTAAGAATTCAGAGTATAAAATGTTTCCCACACAGATTCAAACTGAAACCTAAAAAACACCTTTATGTTTGTCTCCTGTACCACTTATTTTTTTTCCTAAGGCAAGCTTTAATCCTGACCTTTCTGTGGTTGGCATTTCAATAAACTTTGAAAGAGCACAGTGTGTCAATTGGGAACATATCAGAGGAAGAGTTTGTGATCTTTTCCTCATGATGAGGATCACATAAGGCTTCACTATTGCAATTTTACAGACAAGCACAGCCAATGTTTGTGGTTTACAAGAAAACAACTGACAAAGATTTCCAATCATAATTTCTACTCCACTTGGACAAGAAGAGATTTCCCATTGTGTCCAGGGCTGCTAAGTGGGAAGCACATTGCTAAGCTTCCCAGATATGCGAGATTATAACATTGAAGACAGCAATGTCAGCAAACCAAAGTTCCCTGTCTACCTGTTGGCCTATTCTTCCTTCTGCTTGGTTGTCATAGGTCATTGTACGCTATTCTGCTTTGCACTAAGAGAGTAAGAGAAATTAAATCTTGGATTGCCTTTACTCTCTCATTGGCATTGGCGTATTACTTTGGCTGGTTTCCTTCTAAGAATACTAGTTGCCTTGCTGCCTCTGGTTATAAAACTGTGTGAGTCACTGACCAAAGAATATGCAGAATGGAAAATTCAGAGAAAAAAAAAAAAGATACCCCCCACACACTGCAGATTACCAGGCTTCAAGACCGGCACCTGCAGACTCTTTACCCCTACACTCCGGCAGTCCGAGGCCGATGACTTCATCACATCTAATGATGGGCCCATAATCCTGCATTATATATGTGAGGACGCCAAGGGACAGTCCACAAGCCAGAGTGGGCGGGAGAGAGGTGAGCGCCGACTGCCATGGGTGCTGGGATGAGGTTAGTAAAAGTCCTTCACACAGCTCCCCTAGACATACAGTGAGTAAGTCAACCCTTGCAGTGTAGAGGTAGCACAACGGCAAGGATAGTTTTTTGTTTTTTCCCCCGGAGATAAGCTTTTAAGTAAATCTTTAATATCAGTCAAAGTAATACAATCAATCTAATGTTATATCTACCACTGAACAACAAACACTAACACATGACAGATCGTGCCTTCAATATTGCACTAGTATATGAATAGCTACAACCACTTCTACATTGCCATATCAGAGGCTAGAATGGCATACCCATGCTTAGGCAAACAGGACTTTCAAAAAGTCTGCATCTGCAGGAATATTAGGGGTTCCATAGGCATCTGATAACTTAATACAAGTTATGTTGTTTAACATTAACTTTAGTTTGCATGCATGATGCTAACTAAAGTCAAGTCTAGCTAAGAGCAGCATCACTGAAGGGATGTGGGGGTGCAGACTGCACTCGGGTGACACCTGCCAGGGGGAGACACACGTGCACCACCTACCAGGTCCTGTGCAGCAGTGACCGGTCTTTATTATAGGAAGCTCCTGCAAAGTTTCACACCGAATTACTGCACAGATCAGGAAGAAATACGCAAAACTCACCAGGAGTAAGAATACACATGATTCTTGTATTTAGACAATTTTCCAGCTTTAAACTAAATCCTAGCACAAAGTAAACATGAGTTTACCCTGATGAAGGGGACCCAGCGTGGCCCCAAAAGCGCTTGATGGCACTGAGTGATGACTGACATCAATAAATGGATTTACACTGACGTCTAAGCCTCTGTCGTGCTGGTGACTTTTTTACACCAGTCTACAGGATGTGCACAGAGCAGGGATAGAGGACATTGACAAAGTAAAGGAAGAAGTAGATAATGCTATTTTTAAAGTGCTCTGAAATATAAGTTTGAGGCAGTCTGACCATTTAAAAGAACTGGTTATATATATCTAGTCACCAATGCATACCGTATACTATGAATAAGAAGCCTTTTCTGCAGTATGTATTGAGATGTGTATTGTTCTCTCTTCTATGAGAGGCCCTTGCACTGGGTCTTTACTTATTCATAACCTGGCATGCAGACCTACTTGGCTGCTAATATTGTCTGATCCCAAGTGTAACTAAATATACTATAGTATACTACTGCCTACAACGCCCTGCCAAGACACACAAAACTTCAGACAAAAAGGATTTTCTTATGTCAAAATTAGATGACTGGACAATATTGTTAAATAGTTTCAGACAGTTGGCTCAACTGGTAAATGAAACCGCAAAGACCAATGGATTACTGGATACTGAATTATAACACACATATAGATCTGAAATAAAGATGCTATTCATACGTGTTAAATAAAGTACCTTAATTATTAGCTTATACAGATAAAGAGAGCATAGATTACAAAAATTCCTACACATATGCAAGTACTCACCAGGTAAAAACCTCACAGTCAATAATCTCCATGAAATCAATGACAGTTGAGACTATAGATACCGGAATTTGTTACTTTTCATTAACTTTAACACCCACAACCAATTCACTACTGGTATTCTAATATAATGTAGCAATACTATTCTACAATCCACTGCTATCAGAAATTCAGTCATTTTAAAACCTGCATGACAGGACTACGGAGCTCAGAAAAGAAATAAACACAGTATCAATTTTTGGAGAAGATAAATACTGTGCTTTCATTTTTTCTGAGCAAGCACGCTCATCTGTCTGCATGCTGGCAGGTGTTTTATAAACATATGTAATAGTTTTAGCAATAGCTGCACGTCCAATTAAATTAGATATGGCACAAAAAACATAGTAGACTACTACAGTATATGGCCCGGCTATACACAACCTTTTCACGCTGCAATGTGCATTGTGGCCCATTAATTTTGAATACTCGCATACAACGCATGTTATAATGAACCTGCAGGGCCGCCCCTAAAATGAGGCAGCCCGAGCTGGTCGCCTTAGGTGGCATCTCATTAGGGGGGTGGCAGGTGTGGGGGGTGGCCACAGTGTCCCAGGTTGCTAAGAGCTCTTAGCAACCTGTGGCTCTGTCCACTATCTGACTTCCAGCCCAGCTCACTGACGTCATCAGTTGCCAGGGAGCAGAGCGGGATGCTCTGGCTAGCATCCTGCCAAGCTCCTGGCAACCAGTGATGTCAGTGAGCTGGGCAGGACCAGACAGTCGCTGACAGGCATGCCTACAACACAGCCACCTGTCCCACCGAATGTGTCGCCACCCCCTGTGACAGTACTATCAGCAGCAACTCCCCTACCAACCAAACTCCCCTCCACTCTACAACCTCAGGCAGTAGATAGGCAGCAGGTAGGGATGGCCCTGCATGCAAGCAGATATTTTTTTAGGTTTTTTTTTAACTGCGGTGCACCACAGTGCAGAGATGGTTCATCTACAACCTGCAAGATAGAAGGATCCTCCACCCACATGGTCTTACTCTTAATCTTTACCTCATTTTCTGTTTCAGAGAGAAATTGTCATTGGGACAGGAAGAGAAGGGAAATCTTCAACAGGAACTTGATGAAGGCTCTAGTGTACCCCCACTCTACTAAAACAAAACTGTTTAATTGACATTTTACTCCTTTTGGGGAAATGTCCCTTCACTTCTTGTCCCACTGAAATAGAAAGTGAGGGGAAATCTTCCCAACAGGCACACGGAGAGCAAAGTAGTAACCAAACTTCTTCATTCTATCTAAAACTAGAAAAAAAAATGCCCAAATCCTTAGCCAGGGGTTTGGATGACAGGATGTGATGGAAAATCTCCCTAGTGTGGGCAGAGACCACAACCAAAAATATTTTTTATAAAAGTAGGGCAAGGTATGAACCACTGTCAGGTTTTATCTCTGTCTGTGCCTTTCACTCAGGGTGATCCTATCAAAGGTGCTTGCATATTTTTTACCCATTTCCTCCACTGTAGGGTGTAGGCAGGGTGTAACTGATTGGAGGGAATTTACCTCCAATCAAGAGAAAAGTCCCAAGTTGCTGGTGAAGGGAGTTCATTCTGCAGAGGCTTTTGCCAAGGTAACATATATCTGCTGTGGAGAGCTGCTGTAATCCCCAATGGACATCCCCATCCCAGAGGGAACACAGGGCTGGAGTCATGTTCTGCCAAGGATTTCCTGTGTTATAGAATTCTGACAGAGATTTTTCTGCAAAAAATCAATATATATTACCAGAAGCATCAATTACACTGGAAGCAATGTTCTTGTTAAAGTGAAGTACATGGTGTTTCCATCAAGATGTTATATGATGCTATCTTTGAAATTCAGTAAAGGTTCTGCAACAACACAAAAGATCTGTAAGCCACAAGAATCCTGTATCCCTATAAAAGTACCTATGCAGGTGGGATCTAAAGTGAGTGCAGTTGATAGATATAATGGTCCGCTGGATGCACTCAGGGAGGATGATGTTCCTCTCAACTCTGGTGACACGACATGTTGCAATTCCACCATCACTTCATTTAAAGCCTTCTAAGCTTGACTTTGCCACTTAAGATGAGGGCCTTACAACCCTCAATCATCTTATTTCTTGTTCCCAGAGCTATGCTGGGGGGCAGGTGCTGCCTGAGGAAGCCATGTTTTCCACCGACCCCCATGTCTTTGCCCAGCCACTTCATCTGTCACACAGGCAGAGAGCTCAGTAACGTTAAGCCTATGATTTCCTCAGGCTCAGCATTACCGAACTGCATGGAGAACAGAGTGTCTGGTATGGTCCTCAGTGCTGCCCCCCACTGTGCCTCCAGGAGTGCCACCTGAAGTGGACACCTCAGTTGGCCACATTGGCAGCAAGGCCATGCTTGCCCCGGTCTGTGCAGTCTCATAGAGGCAGCAAGTGATGGAAAATATGCTCAGTTAAGTTACAGTCAGTAAAAAAAAAAAAAAAAAAAAAAAATCTAACCCCTTCCCCACTAAAAACTACAAAAAGAATGTTTTTTCTGAAGTTTGGCTTTAATAAAGCATTGTGTGTTACTGCACTATGTGGGCGTTAAAAATGCTACTACTATGAAAGTGCAGACTTTGCAATCTGGTAATTGCATACATCAGTAACAAAGTCATTCGTTACAGATGGGACATTCATAGATTTAGTAATTTTGTTACATTGTAATCCTAAAAATGTAATGAAACAATCTATTGAGGTTATCTCTGTCTTTCTTTTCGAAGAAACATACTACTTTAGCTCTAATAATAAACCAGTAATTTTCCCTAATGAAGAGCTTGTATCTTGTCTATCTTGAAAAGCAGATAATAGTTCTGATGATCTATTTTACTTGCCCTCAGGCAATTATGACAATGCTGCATAAAGCCCGTTCTCATAGAAAACGTTGGATGCAGCTTGCAAGAATCATATTTCACATTGCAAGTTAACAAAAGGTCAAAAAGCTTGATTCTTTGTTACTGATGACTTGATCTGAAAGCTGAACTGCCATTTAA
Source organism: Nanorana parkeri (assembly GCF_000935625.1). Taxonomy (NCBI): domain Eukaryota; kingdom Metazoa; phylum Chordata; class Amphibia; order Anura; family Dicroglossidae; genus Nanorana; species Nanorana parkeri. The sequence goes on from NW_017306336.1 coordinate 2,264,190, forward strand.
ATATTTATAAGCTAGCGTGGTGAGAGCAGCATACATTCTACCATTGGACTCTGTATGGACTATATTCTCATCCTTAGTAGACTGCAGACGGAAGCACTAGCAGACATGTTTTACTATTTCTGTCCACACTCTATAGTCTGGAAACAAGCTTGAGAAATCTGGGTCTCCTGAGAAAAAGGTCTACTGCTAAAGTCACATGTGAAGTTTCATTTAGCATTGTTTACAAAGAACTGTCTGTATTGTTCTTAGCCACCATTTAGTTTTAATAATTTCTACCTTACTGTCAGGGCGCTGATTTCTGAACAACCAACATAGGCAGTGGTGTAGGCAGGGCCCGGCCTTTGGGGTGTATGAGCTGTGCAGTCGCACAGGGCGCCATGGCAACAATGGCAACTGGTGGCCGACACAGCTCGGCTTCTCTCCTCCTCACCGCTGGCCATCCGACATGACAGCGCTCCCTCCTCATCCTGACCACTTCAGCGCTGTCCTCGGCTCTGAGGAGTAACAGTTTGCGGAAGCCTGTGATGGGGGGCGCTGGAGGGAGCGCTGTCATGTCGGATGGCCAGCGGTGAGGAGGAGAGAAGCCGCAGCTTTCAGGACGGCCGAGTGGGAAGAGAGAGCAGTCGCTGTCATCCTGTCAGTTTCAGGATGACAGCGGCTGTGTCTGTAGCCGATTGGAGGATCAGGTAAATAACTGTGACATTTACTGATCCTCTGTGTGTGAAGGACAAACACTGGAGTGACCGTCTGATCACTCCAATGTTTGTAAATAACTGGGGATGAATAGTACTATGTGTCCCTAGTTATGAATGAATTTCTGAATGGGGAGAAGGACTCACTACAGAGGCTCCTCCCCATTCATAAACAGGTGATAGTAAATGTTTTACTATCAACATTTTCTGAATGAATGGGAAGCCTCTGTACTGAGTGCTTCCCATTCATTGAGTGCTGAGACTGTAGAAAAAGAAATTGAGGACTTTGTGTCCTCAATTTCTTTTCTATTTTAAAAGGGAAATGTCAGAGGTCTGTTTAGACCCCTAATAGTTCCCCGAAGCCCCCACAACAGTAAAAAATAAATAAAATTATTACACATGTGCAAAGGCTAAAAATTCATTTCAGATGAAATTAACGAAAACGAAAAACGTTTTCATTCGTTTCATCAAACAAAACACATTTTTATGCTATTTTGGATTCAGCCATTGGCGTGTTCTGGAGGCGGGACGCATGACGTCACATAACACCGCACGTGTTGGGCGCCACCATCTTGGTGTATATCTAGGTATACACCAAGATGGCGGCGCCTATAATCGGTGTGTGACGTCACCTGACGCCACGCACGGCGTCATGTGACATCATGCTCCCCGCCTCCAAGATGGTGGCACGCATTCGCAGAACACGCCGGTGGCCAACATTGCCTGAATACAGTTTTCGTATATTCGGGCAAATAGTAATTAATTAATTTAACAAGTAGTCTGGGTTTTGTGCTTGTTGTGTGGGTTTTGTGCTTGTTGTGTCTGTTTTTTATTTTTACTTTTCTAGATGCACTTATTTGAAATAAGGGTCGGCATGACAACCTGGCACTTATTTTTATAGACTCTATTTTAGTTTGACATTTATTCTTTACCACTTGTTTACCTTCTTTTGTTTTATGTAATAAGAATACTTATATTGTGCCTACAAATTTAATAGCTTTGAATGAAAGTTTTATTTTTATCATACTTTGTAATATGTTTCTTTGGGGCTTAACAAAATGGGAGTCTTTAAATGGTGCGGATATTGGGGGGAAAATGGGTGTAGCCACTGAGGGGTGTGGTTACTGTGGGACACTGTAGAGCTTTCTCGCACAGGGCACCTAAAGGCTTAAGGCCGGCCCTGGGTGTAGGACAGCAGGGTTGCCAGGGACACCACACATCCATCAACACTTATGTAGCTATAAGTACCACATTCCGAATGGAGAATATAATAAAAAGTTTCAAGCTGCCTCTGTAGACAATCAAAACCTACTGGGTTCTCATTGTTACTGTCTCTGTCTACAGTTGTAATTTTGTACTCATCATTCATTCATCCTGGGTCCATACACCTAGACCTCAATCGGTATCGGAGTAGTGACAGTTTGCCTATTGTTCTGATTGCCAGTCCTAGGTATACCGATGCAGAGTGGGCAAAATATCTCTTTCAGCCTCTCCAACTTCAAACTCAGTGGGGGGAATTTATCAAAACTGGAGCAGAGAAAATCTGGAGCAGTTGTGCACTGCAACCAATCAGCTTCTCTCTTCAGTTTGTTCAGTTAAGATTTGAAAATGAGAGAGCAGCTGATTGGTTGCCATGCACAGCTGCTCCACATCCAGTTTTGATAAATTTCCTTCAATATGTCTTTTAAGGCTAGGATATAGCTAGTGTTGTACTAAAGCTGGCCATACACTAGTCGCTTTATTCCCCCATCTATGTTGGGCTCCTTCATCAAAAGTTGATCTTTTAATCAACTTTTTTCGATTAAACAGGGATGCCGACAGGGCCACACACAGCTTGAAGTCAGCAGGACTCACCCAAAATGCAAGCAGTGTATGGTCAGCTTATGGATAGCCAGATGATTGGGTTAGGAGGTGGACAGCAAAAGAATATTTGCCTAGTGGTGCAGGATGTATAAATCTGGCCCAGATCTCTGTGGCAAATGCATTAACAAAAATCTTAAATGTGCATAAACATGGATAAATGATAATAAAATTGGTATGCTATTGTATACATTTAGGAGTATGGCTGGAGATATCCTATTACACTATAACATTGCTGTCTTTTCTTATGCATCTTCCTTCTCTTTACTGCATTTTCGTAGGCGTTGCTGCATTTGTAATGGATGTTTTGGCACACTAAAATGCACAAATTTGCAGCAAATACAATGAACTGCAGTAAAGCAAAGTAACATAAAAACAGGTGTTTCAAAGCAGCGTTTTAGCAAGTTATATGTGATTCCAGCTTAGTCATGAAAAATGTTAACTTAAAATTACTCAGGGGACTCAGTTCTTCCTGCTGGGTAGTTCTAATTTTCTTGCTGGCATTCATCTTGTGAACTAGTCTGCCCTGCAAACTAAATCACTGTAATTGCAGGTATTTGGGTCTTCTGAATGGCCATGGATCTGAGCCTTGATAACTGCAAGCCTGTGCATATACTGGTTCATACACCGCCCTCCTTCTGACTACACTGCAGCCTTGCTTACAAATACTGGCTCTTGCAATGGAAATTGCACCACACACACTCATATGATAATAAGGTACATTATAACAACATTTTAAAAGATGTATAAACCTGCCTGTGTTACCGTCTATGAATATTTAAATATGGTGAATAGATTCTATTACTATAACATAGTAGAATCCAGTGTGCAGCTTTTCTTCTGTTTGTCTGAGCAAGTGAGTGCCATTGTGGCCTGGAGTTATTCTTTAAATACTCATTTTAAGAACTTTGTAAAAAACACAAGTCAGCTCAGTCTCCTGGGAGCTGTTTAATTCTCCCAGCCTTGCACTGGAGACAATTGTTTCCAACATCGCTCCTGAAGTTCCTAATCAATCTTCATTCTAAGGCCAAATGAATTGATCAGAGGACAATCAATGCTTACCAATTTATCTTACAAAAATGCAGGCAGTCACGTGTTAAATACAGACTCATTTTGGTTTTCGCTCTGCCTTATTTAGACCTTGAAAGGTTGCAGGAATGGCCCTTGTGGTCCTTTGAGAGCTAAGTGACTCCTTTGTAAAGTTCTATTTTAGCTAATTCAATTTAATAGAAGCTGAAAAGGACAAAGACATAAATGCCTAAAAAGAAACCTACAGTCTGGTAGCCAATTCGAAATGCATCTTCAGAAAACTATTTTGTCTTTCTAACTTATCTATTTTGTTCTCAATAAGCTGTAAATGTATAGCAAGAGGTAATGATCAGACAAAAAAACATTAGGGGCCACTGAGCTTTTGTGCTTAGTTACAATATAGGATGTTTTGTGTGCATGGCTGGTGTTATTTATATTACGGAGATGTCATGGGGCCCTGGATCACATTTTGTATTAATATATCCTAAAACACTACAATACTCTGTGGGGCTCTCAGTGTTTCCACTCTAAAGTTCCCACAAAGCAAACAATGTTGTTTTATTTATTCATTCACATAATAACAAGTATGCACAATATATACCGCCTGTCCAATAAAAAAAAAAATAAAAAAAGTCACACACTCTAATATTTCATTGGATCGTGTATAGCTTTGATTATGGCACGCATTTTTCATGCAATTGTTTACATAATTTCACATTTATTTCTGTCAAGAGTTGCATTAACCACTTGAAGACCGCGGTGTTTCACCCCCTTCCTGGCCAGGCCATTTTTCAGTGTTCAGCGCTGCGGTACTTTGGCTGATGTTTATTCCGTCATGCAACGCTGTACTGAAATGAATTTTTATACCATTTTTTGGGGACAGATAGAGCTTTCTTTTGGTGCTATTTAATCACCGCTGGGGTTTTTATTTTTTACTATATAACAAAAAAGTACCCTAAATTTTGTAAAAAAAACATGTCTCCCTATAAAATGTTATGAAACATTTATTTTCACCCAATTTTTTGGTATACTATAAAAGACGGGGTCACGTCGGGTAAATAGACACTAAATATGTCAACCTTTAAAATTGTGCGCGCCCGCGAAATCGCAGAAAACGACCGCAACCAAAATTGGCCATAGGCGACACTTTAAAAGTTTTTACCGCTCATCAGTTTAGTGTTATCAGTGATTGATGGCCCTAAAAATTTTGCTCTCAGTCCGACGTTCGCGGCGATATGTAATATGTGCTGCATAATTGTTTTCGTACATAGGCGCACCCGACGCATGTTTGCATGTGTATGTGGGGTGGCGGGGGACTTTAAAACATTTTTTATGTAATTTTTTTTAATTATTATTTGTGAATATTTTTTTTAGCTTCTTTATTTTTTTTAATGCCGTAATATTGATCTTGTAGTGTTGATGGGAGAGTCGGACTACTGTGTAAAGTCTTCTCCAGCACATCCCAAAGACTTTCAATGGGGTTAAGGTCTGGACTCTGTGGTGGCCAATCCATGTGCGAGAATGATGTCTCATGCTCCCTGAACCACTCTTTCGCAATTTGAACCTGATGAATTGTTATCTTGGCATTGGCATTGTCATTGTTATCTTGGAATATGCCGGTACCATCAGGGATGAAAAAATCCATTGATGAAAAAAACAGGTCATTCAGTATATGCAGGTAGGCAGCTGACCTCATTTTTTGGGCACATAACGTTGCAAAACTTAGACCTATTATCCAATGGAAGGCTCTGACCTATTTGCTTAGCTAAATCCAGGTAGTGACTTTTTTTTGGGACAGATAGTGTATAATATCACTTTCTTGGGGACAAGTTTACTGTTAGTTCAAAAATATGAGTCCGTTACTGCTGTAGCTCCCACTGATTGCTATGATTTTATTGACCATAGCAACCAATAATTCTGATGTAAAATTAAAAAAAAGTGTTAAAGAGGTCCTAAAAGGAAACTTTACTTTAGTTAAAGTGATATTAAAGATTATATTCGCTTTTAAAAAAAATATTTGCTACTAGGAGGTCCAACTTTGTCTAAAACTGTTGCAGTTTTTCTTTAAAAGTTTTCAATTCCTCATTTTCTTGTGGGTCCCTGCAGCACTCTCCCCAGCACCCTGCACGGGTGCCTTTATCAGTTAAGCAGCAGCTGTGGAGGCACCTGTGCATGCTTGTTCCCCTGCTGTGCCTGTGTCCATAGACACACACAGCCCTGCAGCAGTCCATGCACCTCCACAGGCTCCTTATGGCAGAAGGAGCCTGTGGCTCCTCTGCCATCAGTATCCTCCCCCCACAACCAGGAAGTTCAGGGAACGGAGGATCGCTTTGGGACTGGTGGTGGGGACAAGCGGCGCTGACAGGTAAATGTGAGGGGGACTAATACTACTTTAAAGAACAAAATCAACCTCCTCCAGGT
>NW_017306336.1:2270206-2287211 GCF_000935625.1 Nanorana parkeri
ATATACAGGCTGCCAGCGCTGACAGGATGCCATGCTGAGGCAATGGCTTCAAAACATTCAAAATAATAATACCTGTAACAAGATACATATCAAAATCTCACTGACTGAATACTTGTTCATGGTCAGATAAAATAGATGAGCGGGTCTAAAATGCACCTAGCATTTTCAGTTAAGGTATCATACATATTTTTCATAGTTTAGGTTTCCTTTTAAGCAGTGGATGGACTCTCTATCTCAGGAACCTATAGATTATAGTATAACATTTTGCTGTTTTGTTAATGCTAGGAACCTTCTTGTGAGTTATGAAAGCTTATTTGATAAACAGAACATCTTTGCATCCTTGAAAACCGTGCCAACAAGACAACCACTCTGTTGTCCTAATGCATTCCAACATATTCACAAAACATTACATTTCTTTCCCTATGAAATACTATAAGCATCCAATTTTATAATATGCCTATGTAGTCAAATTAGCACAGGGTAATGCTCAGTACAGCATTTCCTCAAAACTGTAATGTAGACCTAGATGAAAGGAAACCCACTAGCATCACTGCTCTAGTAACATAATATAATAATGGTACAAAAGTCATACATATATCAAAAATTAAATTATGGTAAAAATGACTTTTTAAAGTACCCCAACCTGAACACTTTTTTCTCTATAGCCAATCACATATTCATATAGAAAAGGGAATAAATGCTTTAATGTTATATTGCCAGGAGGATTGTGGCACACTGCAATGTGTCAGAACTGGCATTGCAAAGTTTTGGAATTGAAATGTATTTTGTTTTATGCTGCTGAAAATCCTTCTATCATTGCAGTCTGGCTGCTCTTCTTTCTGTGGAGCTTGTTGTGTGGGAGAAACATTCTCTGTGAATGTAGGGCTGGCAGCTAGAGGGACAATTATAGAGAAATAAGGACATGTTGAGAGATACTTCCATATGCTAACTCATGGGCTCAAACAAGTTTCCGTGGAAGACGTTGCCATCACAAAACCACGGCTGCAAACACAATAATGTAGTTTCACACAACCGAAACCATGTATACATTATAGAAAGATCGTATAGGACCAGTACACTTAAACATGTCAAGTTTAAATTAAGGAATGCCAATACCATTCACAAATATGTATTTATAAATTCCCATACCCATATAAAATCTGAAATATTTGGCCTTGTCATGAGGATAAAAGTGTCAACACCTTTGGTTTGCCCAAAAAATAAGACATATAAACAGATTTGGGCACAGAAACTATAACAGTTTACTCAGGAGAATATAGTCATTATCCATCTGTACCCACCATCCTAGATATTTTGTATCCACGGGGATATTCATTATCCTCAGGATTTGCCCTACGGGGACCAGCTATGTCTAAAATGATCTCATTTGATAGGTAATTTGACCTGATGGAAGCACACTAAAGGAAACCATTCTGGAGACAAACATGGAGCTCAATTCAATTGGCTGCCTGTCATTTTGACCCTCATGTACTTTTTCAAGCTTAAGCTACAAGTGGCACAACGCTTAGGTGTGCATAGGCACCATTGAAAATAATGGGATTTTTCATGTTGAGCAATGTCGCACTTCGGGAAACATGATTTGAATGGGGACCAAATATAGAAGACTGAGGATGAAATTTTTTGGGGGAAAAAACGTTTTTTCTATAAAAAAAAAACAGACACATTAGGAAATCTGTCACTACTGGATATTTAGTACCCAGTAAAAACCTACAAATTGCAAAGGGCACAGAAACTGTAACAGTTTACAAAAGGAGAATGTAGTCATTATCAATTTCCACCACCATCCTCAATATTTGGTATCAACAAGGCTATTCATTGGCCTCACAGAGCCCAGTTATGTCTAAAATGGTCTATTCTGACTGATAACAGGACCCAATAAAGGCAACCTAAAACAAACCATTTTGGAGACAAACGTGGGGGCGGATTCACTTACCTGCCTGTCATTCTGACCCTTAAGCTTTAATACTCTGTCATTAAACCAAATCAAGTATGCAGATAAGGACTTTATTTGCATATTTTTTCCAAATCAGTTACGCAAAGTATTAAAGCCAGAGGATTTGCATAGCTGACAGGCAAGTAGCATTTTTATAAAAGATGTTAGCAATGGCCATCTACATAATACTGTATGTTTACTGCAGGAGATGTTTACTCGAGGATAAGGTGAGTGGAATTACGTCTTTTACAGTTATTTTTGTACTCAGTTCCAGAAATCTTCAGTTGCAAAGTTGGGCTGACTGCAGAGCAGCTTACAAAAGGACAAACATAAGTTTATCCCACCATGATCTGAAATAGTGCCATTCTGGAGTTCCTCTTTAAAAATAATTTGTAAGGACCAATCAGAATATTTGTTTCATTTTTCCAGATAACAAATGATGAATACTGGTTGGACAACATTTGTAACACAGTCCTTTTCTAATTTCTTTTCTTCAGTTTTAGGCCAGTCTTATGCAAAGGGTGGCTTACTAGAGAAAATAATGTGTCTTTCAGTGGGACTTTATTGACCAGAATACAGCTCTGGTCTTCAGGCACAGAACTGGCTCTACCTATATATTTTCTGGGGGCAAACGACAAATTAAATGCTAAGGATGTTTAGACCCTATTCAAACTAAGCATTTTCAGGTGATTTTGAAGCTTGTTAAGGCATTCTCTGGCTTAAGCCTTTATATTTTAGCCAATGCAAAGGTAGTTACTAGGGGGAGATGGTTCTTAGGTGCAAAATCATGGGAAAATGAACGCTACATGCATTTTCAGACACTTCCATTTAAGTCTATGCCTGAAAATTAGCTCACGTACTTTTTTGAGCCACAAGTGGCACAATGCTCAGGTGTTCACAGGCACTACTAAAATAATGGGATTCTTTATGTTGAGCATTGTCACACATTGGGAAACATGGTGTGAATGAGACAATGAATATCCTGAGAATGGAACTTTAGAAGAGTTTTTTTCCCCCCTGTTATATACTGTATTATCTGGTACCATCTCACAACCATCATCCATTAGCACTGCAAGCTCTCACAGGAGAAGGAGATATGTAAACTGACAGTTTAGGAGGTTTCCATAAGCCTGGCTCCTGCTTTGTCCTTGTATGTGAGTGCCCTTAATTCAAGGCCAGGCAGCCTTGCAATTACAGAACTGAAAGAGGCTGTATCCTCTGGGGCAGCAGGAAAGCGTCTGTCCCTTGCTTCCTCTCTTCCCACACAGGAAACAGGCTGCAATACCGGCATAAGTGAAGTAGTAGGTGGCTTTCCTCCAAGCTGGACTCCTGCTATTATAACTACACACGCTCATTGCTGTTCCTGCATTTTAAAATGACCCATAGAAATAAGACAGCAGTCTCGAAGTGGATCTATGGGCAAAAACAACAAATATAATATGTTGAATGTCAAAACGCTCTATAAAACCTTGGTTTTCTAATCAGTTGGGTAAACCTGTAAGAATTATCCATAACAAGATATCCTTCGACTGGCTTACAACAAGCATCCTGCCGAATCTACATTTTTGCTGTGTCACCCTTGTGCCAATACAGATGGTGCAGCACTTCTTACCAGAGTGTGTGACCAGTGTTTGCCGGCAGCGTTTTGCAGCATGTCACATAAAAAAGACATGAAACCATCACCGCTACCCTCCTGCCAATCCTTGCACTGATAATTTTACAAATAATCATAAGGGATATATACATATTTTAATTGACTGAAGAATAGTACATGCAGGGCAAAGAAACAGGTTGATTTTATGTGCGGCCCTGTCTTTTGCTTCTCCTCCATTCTGTACAGCCACCAAGAGGAATGAGAAACTCCTGGTATGGATAGAGGGAACATGTGACAGTTGCAGTGTTTGATGATTGGCTGCACAGGCAATTAGCATTGTCACATAGGGGTGGGTTCAGAATGGTAAGCTCACTGGGAGTAAATGGAGCAGCAGGGGAGCACAGGGAAGGTAAGTATAAGCAGCTGGTGGAGTGATTTGTGTGTTTTTGAACAGAAGGAACAGACCATGAACCCATCACACTCCTGACTGCTTTTTCCATATAGATTAACTGGGTGCAGCGCTGGTCAACGGATGGCAACCGGTTTCATGCACAAATAGAAATATGGACACCGGCACTCCAGATGCAGAACAAATGCGTCTTTTTATTGATGTAAATGCAAGTGTGATATGCTGCATTAATAGACGCATATATTTTGAACAGAACAAGTCACCAAAAATTCAAACTGTAGAATTATAATTTTGCATCAGTTTTCCCATCATTAGAAGTTTAGAACTATTTTCTTGTAGGTCTAATTTTCTGACTTCTGATAACAGAATGACTGTACACAACACAACACACATTAACATTTAATGTACATTAAAAAGTAATGTTTTGATATTATTTGCCACAATTCCATTTTTTTTTTCAGACGTAAAATGTTCTCAGACACCAGACTTGAAAGGTGACTGATTTTATCCATGGATTGCTTTTTAGGTCACTAGAATAGAAGCAGCTAGCATATGGGGTAATCTCAGAGAAAGGAATCAGGCTGGGGGAGGGGGTAGAGTTATTAATATACTTTGATGTGTAATGTATTCCATTATTATTCAAACATTAAAATCAATTGTATGTTACATTTATAAGTATCTCTCAACTGAGGTAATGTCCCCTTAACAGGTAAAATCCAGAGTTTCACAATGGCCACGTAAATGCCTGGGGTGGTGTATGGTAACGGCTATATCCTGTAAGAAAGCAAACATATGGATGTCGGCCAGAGTGCCCACCCAGCAAATGGCAACCAGTGATCACTGGTTGCCAGGAGCTGGACGGGACACCATAGGCGCATTTTATAGTAGCTACACCTACAGGTCAATAGTGACATAAGCTCTGTTCCGATCAGCAGGGGATCTGTGCATGGATCTCCTGCTAATCGTAACGGACGCCGCCCTTGTGAGAGGGGCCCTATACTTTTTTTGTAGGATTAGGAGACACAGCGTGAACTTGCCAGTCTGTGCTGGCTGTTCAAAATGCCCTCCAGCATCTGCACGCACCTTTACCTGAACCTCCATTGGTTATTTTAAATTAACTATTCTACTCCATTCTTACTAACACACATTGTTCTCATACAAATAGGGCAGCTTGGAGATGATACCAATTCATCCCTAACCCACCCCCAGTGAGAATCCCTCATGAATTACTGATACTATCTCATTAACAGTTATATTAAGCAAAGCAATGAATACTGTTCTTTTGATCCTAAAACAATGTGCTACTGGAAGGTTTGCTTGTCTTTTTCTCGTGTCACAATGTATTAGAAATAAGCATAAGAAACTCCTAGAAAGCAGGAAAAAATAAGTAACGTATTTGGTTTTGGAACAACGCTTTTTACAGCTACAGGCCCAAGGTGACAAAGGAGAACATGAGAACCATCAGCCACTGTAGTAGACTGTTGGATGGATAATAAATTATTTACCAACATAAAGCTACACAGGCCTGACTCTTCTTCACACTGTATTAATATAAAATAAAAGGACCTTTTGTATTCAGACATAAAGTATAACTACATTCCAGGTTCATGGAAAAAGGAAGCGAAACCTCATCCAAGTCCTTAGAAAACTAACGTCTATATAAGATGCGGTTTAGTAATCAAAAAATGTTTTCATTTTCATTAACCTGTAAATACAATTCACAATTATTAGGGCATATATTATAATTACCTGAATACAATATTATTTTAGAGAAAAATTTTCACAGAATTAGAGACAGCAGAGTGATAATTATTTTTAGTCTACTAAACTTGTTTTGAGATCAAAGGAGTAGCAATACATAAAGTTACGCAGCCCTACTAAATCAGAAAGCACAGCCTGCATATGTAAGAGAACATGGCTGCCATCATGCACATAATTTACAATATACTGTACATATGAACGGTACAGAAACATGGGTTTTAAATCTTTTATAAAAGTGTTTATATTAAAATGCAGCTCCAAACACCCTGATAAATACACAGCTAAAATACAAATATGTTTAACGATAAAACGGGGAAGGGAAGGTATATACACAATCTCTCCAATATAATTAATGTAAATGGGGGTCCCCTAACTATTAAAAGTTTTTAGAAAAAGAAGTTTTCCCCTGGACGGGATCCCCTCTCCCAGGGGAAAACTTATTTTTCTAAAATACAAATACATTTACTTTTTTACTTGCCAAAATATCTGTAATTATGTTCAGCCAGTTTTGTAATTCATACAACTCTGCTTAAAGTGCAGCTGAAACCAAAACAATTTGTTTTTTTATTTTGGACAGAGTGGAGAAGAATTAGGACACCTGTCTGGTTTTTGTATTGTGGTCTGTGTCCCCGTTAAGGAGATCCACCCTCTCTATTTTTCCTTATGGTCGTTATTATTGAGATTGTCATCAGTACAGGATGCATGGGTGACCCTGCTGACCACCAGGGGTTTTGCTCACTTTGGAGACATTTCCGCTCACTTCCTGTTGTGACTATCGTACAAGAAGTGAAGGGAAATCTCCCCAATGGGACACAGATGGCAAAAAAAAGGACAGGGGTTATAATCCCCCCTTACTCAATCCAAAACTAAAAAAGAAAGTTTTAGCTTCAGTTCTCCTTTAAGAGATCACTCTCAGGATTGCCTTTCTTAAAATAAAGTTAAGTAAAACTTAAGTAAACAGGCTGGAGGTGGAGGGATGACATGAAAAGCTCCATAGCTGAATCTGGAAATTAGCATGTTGCCTGCCTGGCTGAGCAGTATGGCAGGTATAAAAAAAACACCCACAAGATTGGCTTAACAGAATTACAAATCATTTGGCATCTACAACAGTACACATATAAGCATTTCACCTGTGCATTTAGCCATTTATGTACTTTAAAATGAACCAGATTAAAGTATATGGTAATTGCCATTGCTGAGGAAATTTTTTGTTCAATATAGCTTATTCCTATGGCCTCTGAAAATGCAGTTGAGTTAAATTGTGTCATGTGTGCAATGTGCATTGTATTGTATGGCAGAGTTGTGAATTTACTTCTCTTATGCTTATCTGCATGTCGGCCATTAAGGAGAGCCCTTTCACCTAGGCACATGCAGTGTAGCACATTTATAAGAAATGTTTTTGAATGCGTTTGAACTTCTGCATTTTCAATATAAGCATCCACATTTTTTGTAGCATGGAAATGTGCGTTTAAAGCCAATCCAACAGGTTATTTTTATGTGCTGATCTACATGTAATTTTCTTTTCTTTTAATTAGATTGGTAAAAGTAGGCCTGTTTACTTTCTAGTTCACTAAGGGGCCAATAATAATAATTAAAGGGATTATGACAGTGCTCCTGTTCTTCCCCATACCACAGGAAAGGAAGAAACTGGGTTTGTGGTATAGATTACTTACAGTAAACTATTTAAAAAATAGAAAAGCGTTACTTTAAAAAAAGTGAACTGGTAAAGGGGTCACAGTTCCCTACATGCCATTGCTGTGTATCTTGTAAAGAGATCGCTAGTTCCTGGCTGCTCACTATCTGACTTTGGGTCATGGAGTGAATGGAAGCAATACATGTGTAATTCTATGAATGAAGAACGATGCACGGTCATGAATACATCAATAATTAATAGGGAAAAATTGAAGCTACAGCAGTACCTGTTATGAAGTAATCAATACTAACAATGCTGAGAAAATACACCATAGACTCCGTTCATAAAATTATACTTTTCTTCGCTCTTTTCACTCTGGCCAAAGGTCAGGGAGCTTGCAGCATGAGGCTTGTGTTCTCCTTAGATTCATCCTTTCTCAACCAGGGTGCTGTGGCACACTAGTGTACCTTCTGACTTCCTCAGGGGTAACTCGAAATTTTGTGATAGCAGGACTCTGAAGTGAAGGGGGCTCCTGATGTGAGGGGGCTCTCTGATGTATAAGGGGGGTTTCTGGTGTGAAAGGTGGAGGTTCTGATGTGAAAAAGGGGGGCCTGATGTGAAGGGGAGCTTGTGATTTTAAGAGGGGGCTTTGATGTAAAAGAGGTGAACCCCACTTTTTTGTGTGAGGTCCCACATTAAAATCCTATACATTTTAGACTGTGGTGCCTCAAGATTTTGCATACTTTTAAAGGGTGCAGTGACTAAAAAAGGGTTATGAAACCCTGCTTTAGAACATATGTAGCAGAGTACTGACCTATTGTCTGGAACCTCTCTTCTATTTTTTTACTAGTTGGCATGAAGGAAATAACTTAAACCTGACAGCTTTTTTCCCTTTGTGTAAGCGGGGACTATCCATTTCTAGGTTTGCACTTGTGGCACTACACTGAATGGGTAAAACATAAGAAAAACATTACAGAGAATGTATATGTATACAGCTATTTCACTGTAGCTAGGAGAGAACTATAAAACAAAGGTCTTACAAGTTCAATGGCTCTCCAGTCCAATTAGACAGTAATGAAACATATTATAGGACTGATATGTAATAGCAGTGTTTATGTAAGTGAAGACTATTGTCTATTGTGCATGTGAAGAACTGAGTGGAAATGGGGGGGAAATCTGATGTAACGGAGGAACCCCATTCATTTTTTTTTGCGTGGGGTCCCACCTTAAAATCCATACAGGAACCCTATCTCGAATCAGGGTCTGGTATGGACTTTGAAGGGGCCACATGTAGTTTTTTTTACTTTTATGTTTTTGTTATTTTAGACTAGGGTGCCTTAAGATGTTGCATACTTTTAATGGGTGCTGTGACTAAAAGAAAGCTTGAGAAATGCTGCCCTACAAAATAGACAGTTTTGCACTGACTAGTGTGATGTTCTATTCTTGCTAGTTTGATTTAACACTGTGCGAAATTAAATAGAAGCAAATAAATGAAAATCATTCAAATGTATTAGTCTCTATTCAACCCATACTGATATTTAGCAGATGTCGGAGAACCAAACAACCCGACAATTTCTTATATCTCATGGGGACTCTGCTCTACATCTGCTGTGGCCATTATAAGGAGCCCTGCACTCCCTGTTGGATTTTGGATGTGACACTGGAACAGAATGAGGTGTGTGGCAAAACCCACATTTTCCAGGTGAATAAAAACAGTCAGAAATTACAGCTGGGAGATTTCATAGTTGGAGTATCCAAGATATCTAAGGAGTCAGGGCTGGCTCAGCCTATCAGAATCTCCTATAAATGAAATTTTACGTTGGAGTTGACTGGTCCTTAGAACGACTCCACTTCTATAGACAGACTAAAATCCAGTAACCCATTGAGAAACCATCTCCGGGCCGGACTGACTGCACTAACCTGATTTTCAAGGGTTATTGGACCTTTGAACTGTCCTTTCCACTGTTTTTACTGCTTTAACTGAAAAGGCTCCAGGGCAGGTAAACCTAACATGGTTAGAAAATAGACTACATAAAAAAATGACACATAAATTCTGTTAATAAACTCTTCTAACAGTAACGGTGCTGGTATTGTATGTATTGAAAAGTGTAAAGTGAAAGGTTTGGAATGTCACCTTACAGAAAAATGTTTCCCCAGTTCAGTCGTTTGAACATGCCGTAGGCTACAAACAATTAAACTAGTCAATTTTAAAGCGAAACATGAGTGCGGGAAATAAGACCCCGCTTGAGTAGCCTTTATTGATGGATGAATGAATCTATGCCCTTTTTAGCCTTCAATGGCATGGATGTATAGGGGGGGAATTTTGCCTTTCTCTGTGTGCCATGCAGATAATAGCTCTAATTTAATTTATGGTTAATGTTCCTTTCAAAACATTCAGTCTGTCGAAAGATGAGCAGATGTTTCATGACAATCACTACAATACGTTTCTTGGAGACAAGTGCTTAAGTGCTTGCATGTTTCCTTATCAACTGCAGCACACTTACAGCACTTACTCACCGCCATCAGAATACAAACAATCCAAAGACAGAAATACAAAGGAACACTATTAAAATCTGACATGGCTTCAAGTGGTCCTATTGTAAAAAAAAAACACAAACCTCTCCAATCTGACCACCCTGCCACCTTGATACAGCAAAAAAAACAAAAAAACAAACAAAACTGAAATGGTTGTGCAGCAGAAAACGCTTTGCCTAGACTCCCACAGCAGCTGATCATGTGACCATATGCCTAGGTATATAATTGGTCCCATTGGTCATCAATTTTTCTAAATGTTATATTTATTAATGCTTTTTCACTGTGTAGGGATATAGTATTTTTCCACATTCCTTTCCTGTGTTTGTGGTCTAATAGTGTGAGGTTAGTCAGCTTAGCTGTGTGCTGGCTAGTGTTCTCTAAGTATGGAATGGTTGTCCCCAATACCTGGCAAATGAGCAGGCTTGAGGGGCCTGTTGTGCATGCTGGGAGAACTATTAAATATCTGAGGCACATGGTCTTCCCTCCAGGGTTTTCACCCAGGAGGGACCATCTGTGACTATCAGTCCTTAGGCCTTAGGGACTAGGCATATGGGAAGTTGTGGGAATCTCCCCTCCTGGGAGGTATCCATAAGTTACTGGTCGCCATGGAGTGCTACAGGCCTTGAGGAAGCAGAGATGCAGTTGCCCCCACATGGAGATGGTGAGTGACTGAATGAGTCGGTAAGCTACTCAGGGACATTTCCATTGCTATCCTGCCTTCAATTCTAAAACTGAGGATACACAGGAACCTCCGTTGCCAAGGAACCACCTTTAAAGTTGAAGTGTCCAGCCAGTAAAGCCCTGTGAGAGAGGGGCCAAGAGAGATAGAAGACATGCAGAAGACCTAAAGACTGTGTTATGTTTAAACCTACAGGTATCCTGTGTTTATCTTCCCACTCCTTCCCCCTATTCTTCATAAACAAGCTCTTAATATCGAACTTCACCCTGAGAAGAATTAACCTAGGACATTTATTGTTAAGTGGGTCTGGGATATTTATAATGTCTCAACTGAGTGACAGAGAAGCCATGTTTCCTTAAACTATGTGCCAGGAGATTGCCAATAGTGCTACAACTGTATTGCGCCCAGGCCCCGAATTTCCCACAAGGCCACTGAGGCCCAGAGAGGCGGCAGCGGTGACCTTGTGGGGAAGTTGCGGGCGCCGGTGTAAGGTGTCCGCCGGCCGGCGGCCGCACACTACGGTCCGCCGCCATTCCACAATACGCCTCCCCCTTGGCTTGGGGGGGCTTGGGGCAGCAGGGGGAGTAAATCCAGCCCTGATTGCGCCCTTTTGGCTTTTCACCATTTTTAATACTGAATGTGTCCAATTAATGTTCTTCACACCCACATAACTCTTATATGTACAGTAATGCTGTATGACTTTTCTTGAAGATTTTAACATGTTGCAAAATAAAGTTTAAGCAGAGAAGCAGAGGCATATTAATATGTTTTAGGAGAAATGCTCTCTTATGATTGATGAATGCAGAGAACTCTGTATATAAACGTGAAGAACACTCAAGTCCAGATTAGCATTTTTAGGTAAACCTGGAGAAGAGCACAGCACTCTGGTTGATAGACACTAAGCAGATGTACAAGTGGTAAGAAAAACATACATTTAAAATTGTTTCAAATGTTGAAATTGTTGAAAAATAAGAAACAGAAAAGAAGAATGCCACCTCAGCACCATATGTTTCCGACACACCTGCTTATATTCATAGCACTTGTCAAACCTCTTTTCCTTCTGAGTTTATTCCAATTGTGTTTTACATTCATATATTTTACATTCATATTTAACTGCTTAACAAGCGGTTCCTCTTTGTCCTTATGTAACAATACTGGTAGACGTTTTGAAGGAAAACTTTGCTCACTATAAATTGATACAATATAATTGCTACCCAAACCATTCTGTCATTTAATCTCAATTAAAATAACCTTTCCATTTTAGTCTGCAAATGCTGTCATTTTCTAAAATAGTCCAAAACCTAAAGTGTGCTTCCTTGCAATATACGCATATGTACAGTCTAATAAGAATGCCAAACCAGACAGAATGAGAGTCCATAAATGTTTAACAATAAAATGGGTTCATGAACAACAACACAGAACAGTCAACACGTTTTGGGGTTCAAAGACTATAAAAACAGATAAATACATATGTATTCCTAAATTAGTTTTTTTAGAATTAGAAACACGTTAGCTGTTCTGTGTTGTTGTGACCGGTCTCTTGAATATTTGAATCTAGCTCCTCACATGCGCTTCTTCCTTGCAATACAGCAGCCTGGAGATATTCTATACACCACTGGGAGTACCGAATGCTCCCCAAAATCTAATTTTAGGCATTGCAGTAGAAATTTTATTTTTTGTGAAATAACCTCTAAAGCTGGCCATACACCTTACAATTATCTGCAGATTTTCTGTAGTCAGGTGGAAAGGTGCAACAGATTTCTCCATCTACACTTAAAGAAGAACTATGAGGCGAGTGCTTTTCGTTCACCTCATAGTTCTAGCCGACCTGTGACAAATAGATTGTCACAGGTCGGCTTAGTAGATCAGGAGGTGAGCGAACACATACCGACGTTCGCTCACCTCTCGATCCTGTCACGGCTCTCTGCAGTGACAAGGGAGAGGCTGAATTCCCTCCTCCCTGCTCCGATCCGCCAGCGCTGACTGGCGGAACGGACGGGGAGGGGGCGGGTACAGCTGGCTCTGCCTCTAGGTAGGCAGAGCCAGCTGTCGGTCACGCAGCTGGGCGGATCCAGACATAATTGTCGGGATCAGCTTCAGCGTCTCAGTATACCGCGAGCAGCAGCTCGCGGTGTATTGAGCCTAGGGTGACGGGAGGACGCTAGTTTGTGTCCTCCCGTTATCCTAAGGAGAACTATGGGGATAAGCCTTAACCCCATAGTTCTCCTTTAACTGTGTGCAGTGGCGACTCTAGGAACGTTATATATAGGGGGGGCACATAAGATTTCACAGTCAAATCTGGGGGGGCACTAATAATTTTAATTGCATGTCGCAACCACAGGGCGCCGAGAGCTGATTTAATTGCGGATGGCATCTGCGCCCTGCAGTTCCGACATGTAGTCCAACGCTGCCCACAATCCTGAATAACGCAACCGTTTATTTTTTAAAAACTTTTTTGTATTTTTTTAATTAAACTTAATTTTTGTATTTTTACCTTTTTACTTCATTGCTGGGAGCAATAGCCAGCCTGCTATTGGATATTTCAAATTGCAATAGCCAATAACAGGCTGCCTACTGCACCCACCCACTGCTTGCTGTCAATCAAAGTTTTCTATCAGGTCCACCTCTGTTGATTGACAGCTGACAGTGGGCGGGTGCAATAGCTAGCCTGTTATTGGCTACTGCAATTTAAAAGAGCCAATAGCAGGCTGGCTATTGCGGTCAGCTGCTGGAATGAAGACGATCGCAGACGCCGCGGAGAGGTGAGTAGATTGCGGGTGGGGAGCTCACAGACTGTCATCGGCAATCTGTCCCCACTGACACAGATCGCTACAGCCTGTAGGGAGAAGCCGCTGACAGTCTGTGAGGCTGCAGCGGGGAGAACCGTCAACTGCTGGGACAGGGATTCCATTTCTCTAGCCTTGCGCTAGCGCCGGTAAGTATCAGTGATATTTACCGATCCTCCGTGTGCAGCACAAACACTGGAGTGATTGTCTGATAAATAAGTAAATAACTGGGGACACATAGTACTATGTGTCCCCAGTTATGAATGAACAGGAGGCATTCATGAATTTCTCAATGGGGAGAAGCACTCAGTACAGAGGCTTTTCCCCATTGACAATCTGCTTAATAGTAAATATCTTACTATCAGCAGTTTGTGAATGAATGGGAATGCTTCCCATTCACTGAGTGCTGAGGCTGCAGAAAAAGACATTGAGGACTCTGGGTCCTCAATGTCTTTTTCTATTTCAAAAGGGAAATGTCAGGGGGCTGTTTAGACCCCAAATATTTCCCTGACGCCCCCCTAACAATAAAATAATAATAATAATTTTAAAAAAATCTGTAAATAATAAAAAAAAGCACCCCCCCACATACACACATAACAAACACGTGCACCATATTGTGGTGTACGCCAGGCACATGAGCTGCAGTGCGCTGTTAGAACACATTGCAGTGCATGATTTATTTTCTTTTGTAGAAAAACATGAATTTAACTGTGGCAGCGCATGGCAAAGCTTTGTGACGCATTAACGTGTGTTGTGATACCTTGTGTTGTGATTAAATATACACCTGTATCATTTTATCACAACACAAACAACACAGCGCAAAAAACAAGTATAACATGAATCGCGTTTACAGTTTAGTGTTCCTTCATTTTTTTTTATAATCCCCCTTTCCTCAGCTTCTCATTGGTGTGGCAGTATTAAAGTAAAGTGTTAGGCCTCATTCAGGTGCCATTCACACCAGGGCGGAAGCGTTTCACCGTGGTTTGCGCACGATTTTTGAAAAGGCATTTTTAGGCTGTTTAGTCACGTTTCAGCGCTGAAATGCAATTAAAAATGCTCAAAAACGTGCTGATCAGCGCATTTCTATTAAAATGGGGGCGGGGGGTTTCGTTGTGGGGGGCCTTACAAAATTTTGCTATGCGGCCCTGTGATTTCTAGTTACGCCCCTTCTCAGGTGATTACAATGAAGGCAGATTCTCCCATTCCGAAAGCAGCTTCAGAAAAACAGCTATTTCTTCAAAATAAATGTACTTAGTAAATGTTGGTGAATGTTAACCTACAGAAGTGACAGGTCTGTGGCAGAAGTGCAGTGGACACATCCTGATTATTTCAGACAGATAGACAGACATCCAAAGATATACAGACAGATATTCTTTGGAAATAACAGGATTTGTCTAGATAAGAGTGCAATTCAGTAAAATGTGAACAGTAGTGTCATTTATAAATAGTGCAGATGATAAACCCAGTGGTTAAGCTAAACCCGGTGGATAAAAAAAAATTGCCTCCCAAACTCTGGCCATTCGCTGCTCCAGCGCCTCCTAAAAAGCAATTCACTGTGGATCGCATTTCAGAGGACAGAGACTGCCACCCGTCTGCACAAGGCCTAATGCTGCCCATGACTCCATATTACAGGCCTCTCTTCTCTTCATGTTCTAACATTGCCCACCTCACAGGAAGTAAAAGAAAATGTCTGATGGATAAACAGACAGCAATCAAATCCTCACAGAGCCTATAAACCTTACGAACTCTACTAGAAAATGTATTTATTTTGTCTGTGTCTTCACTGGGGCTTTACATTAATTTTCTGTTCTGGCCAATACCTGTCAAAAGACAGGAAATGGGAAGATTTCTTTTTATTTCCTGTTCATTCTTACACATGCCGAACGAACAGGAAGTCGGGAAAAATCTCCTAAATGGGACACAGTTGGAAATAAAGAGTTGCCCGAGATGCAATGATCTGGAACAACTATGTAAATAATTTTTTTACTTTCCTGATTATCATGCTTGTTCCAGGTCAGTGCATAAGATCAGGATGTGATCCAGGAAACCAGCACATTCAGAAGGAGGTTTGCAAAGGTATAACCCATAATTCTCTTTTGAAAGGTTTATGGTGAACACGTGCTTTGCCCATGCAATGCACATTTCATTTACTCCCCCACTTTTCTGTCCACCTACCCATCAGTGCGAAGAGAAAAAGTCCCCAGTAATCTCTAAGTTTACGCAAATCTAAAGACCCTCCCCTACCCTCATGTAAAAGCACTTGGGCCTGGTGGTTGACCATTCAGACACCTAGAAATGCATCAAAGGAGAATGGAGAAACTGTCACATGCTCCCCCCATACCTAAAGTACTGAGTAATTTACATTTGCCACATCACAGGTTCACTTTATATATAAAATAAACACCATTTTGAGTAAAAAGCAGTTTCAAACCTGCAAAACATATAAAAAAATCTAATGACATAAAAGCTTACATTAAACATTGAAAAGGTTAGCAGACTTTTAGGACAATGCCCACCTGAAGTATTAACAGCAACCAGATTCCATGTTTAGCTGTCAGGACTGATATCTGATGGATTTCTTTGCATGACTGCCCCTAGTAAATTATTACTGGCAGAAATAGGTTGTTTCCAATGTTCTCTGCTAATCAATGGCCCCTGTATGAGCTGTAACTGACTTTCAAGGCCAGGGCTTAGCAAGGGCCTAAATAGTATGATAGATAAGATAAGGCCATTTGCATGGATTGACAAATCTTCCATATATCAGTCTTCCAGTCTATATATTATACTTTATTACATAAGCTTTAATAATTCTATACAGGAACTAAACAATAAAATAACCATGTTAAAAGCCAATTTTGTAATTGCTTTGTAACTAATTTCTGCAGTTTAAACCCACATGTATTTATCAGTGACATGGTCAGCACAGCAGTGCAGTATAACAAGCAGCAAAGTCCTGGAGGCCGTTATAAAGATTGAATGGGAGAATGCTTCATCTAATGCACTTTGCAGAGGGAGATATTGTGAGAAAAACATGGATAATGAAATAAGTCTGGATTTTTCAAAATTATAATAAGATTATAGATCTCTTTATCTGGTTGTGTGGGCAGTACATTACGTCATTCATCTGGATCAGAAAACTGGAGCTTGCTCAGTCTGCTGCTTAAGGCTGCACATTTTCCAGCACAATGTTCAGTTCAAGTGTAGCTGTCAACCATGTGCAGCAGCAGCAGAGGCAGCCATATTGTGTTATTAGCCATGCTTCAACCTACTATTATATCAGAGCCACTGACCACACACCTAGTGCCTCATACAACAGACAGGACACTAGTTCCTAATTAATAGGCCTCATTTTCTGAAACGTACATCTAGCCCACAAAACAGTTTTCACTGCTGAGTATCTGTGACAATACTTGAATCGAAAAAAAGCAGCCTGGAACATCAATGAAGACAATATTCTGATGCTGAATGGTGTGTGGACAACATATCTCATAGCCAGGGATGTCCCTAAGGCATTTTCCACCCAAGGTGATGTCATTCTGGGAAGGGGGAGTTTGCTGGCAGGGAATGGTCATTTGGGGTGTATGGTTGGTGTGCTCATTTGTCATATGGAGGGGGGATTGGCAGATGCCGGGTCGCACAGTCAACAGCTCTGTG
>NW_017306336.1:2287228-2290552 GCF_000935625.1 Nanorana parkeri
GTGCCTTCCCAACCAGCTCCAGTGATGTCAGTGAGCTGGGCAGGAAGCCACAAGAGCCTCACACATTGCTAAGAGCTCTTAGCAACCTGGCAAACTGTGGCTGCCCCATCTGCTGCCCCCCACCATCCAGCCACCTCCCAGTGAGATGCCGCTTTAGGCACCCTCATTAAAGGGATGGCCCTGCTGATAGTACGCTGTGGTGACATCCACCAGTTGTTCCAGCACCAAAGGAACTTAGAAGGAGGGGTTTTATTGGTACAGAGTGTGGTGAAGATAATACTAATAATAATATGGAAAAAACAGTCCCATCCACATTGTCCTGGCTATAAAGTCTGAAAAATAAAGTCGAACTCGAGACAAGCATAACACTACCCATCTTGTAGTGCATTACCTAAAAAAAAATCCTTTAATTGAATTTACAATATTGCTAGAACAAACATCTGAAATCTGTATGTATACATTAATAGCTTTGCACAAACCCCTACACAGAAGGTATTAGACTGACAGTGGTAAGGTATGCACTAACAGCTAATCAGGATCCACCGCTTTGCTGTATTGCTGTCAATCCAATGGGTTTTCAGGAGCTGGAATTGGAGGTGTTTAGGTATCCATTAGGAGAAGGCGGGGGATAGGGAGGACAGGGAAAACCTAAATTGTGTAACAATGCTGATTCATAAACCAGTTAACTGGAATATGACAAAGAAGCTGCAATAATTGTGGTCAACCTTCTGGCTATGTAAGGTGGCCAGTGTGTGTAAATGAGGAATGCAGCTAGACAGAATTTCAAATATTTTAGCAAGTGCAAAAAGATCACAATCATGTATTATAACAGTGTATTTAGTTGTTTAGTTGCCTCTTGTTTTAGCAGTAATCGCAGCAATTTTGCTAATCTGACATGTAATATGGTTTCTAACAAGGGTCCCCAACCCCCGGGCCACGGACCAGTCCCTGGCCTGTCAGCAACCAGGCCGCAGCTGCCTCTGACTCCTGTCAGAATGAGATCACTCCACCCATCCACAGTGATGTGGAGGAAGCCTGGAAGACAGCCAAGACCAGACGGCTAGAACTGGCAAGTGTAAGCAATAGGGCTGTTCCTACAGGCACTGGGACACTGAGACGTTATAATGGAGGCTGTTAACAAAGTGCAAAAAATAGACAGACCAGCTAAGGTTTTTCACATGGCTGTCCACTAATGACCTCTCCAGCTTATATCCTCAACTCTCCAGGCCTTTAACCTCTTAGCGACCAGTGACGTACATAGTACACAGTTGTACTCCGTACATAGTACGTCACTGGCAGTGGGCCCACTTAAACAGAAAGCTGCCGGGACTCTGTTTACATTTGTAGAGCTGGCTGTCAGCTTTACAATAGAAGAGATTCTGGCAGCTCAGGTGTCAGATCGCTTTTACGGCCGGTAAAGAAAACGTCGATCTAGCTACACATGTTGGGTAACGCCGCACACCCCAGAGTTAGAGCAATCATTCTAGGGCCAATATACGCGTACCTCTAAATTGATGAGCTGTAGGGGCTCTTAAGGTGTCTATGGACTTTTTGGGGTACTGAATTTTGTTGCCATTTCACATGCGCACACAATTTTTAACTTGGGCATGTTGGGTATCTATTACTCGTTACTCGTGGTAACCACATCTTTTATTTTTTGTTTTGGGGTATTAAAATGTAACTTATCTGCAATTTTTACAAAATGTTGGGGTTTGATAAACAGTTGCGCTAATATCGTGCATTATAAAAAATTTACAACTGCCACCATTTAATTCTACAGGGTCTTGGCTTTCAGAAAATACATAATGTTTTGGGGGTTTGAAGTAATTTTCAGGCCTAAAAAGTGGATTTTAGCATGTGTGCAAAAAACAAACAGAAAAAAAGCCTTGGCAGCGAAAGTGTCCTTTAGGTGTTAAAGGCCAATCAGGTGGATCATTTCCTGTCGGAGATAGTCTTTATTGCTGAGAATAAAAGCCAAGCTGGTTGTGAAAATACCCTCTGCACCCCTCCTGAGACTTTCCGCACACCTCCCGAGACCTTTTACATCCCCCCGAGACCCTCTGCACCCCTGCTGCTAGCTGGTGGTATTCTGCACCGCTGTATAATATATTTCTGGGCAGGGGCGTAACTAGAAATCACAGGGCCCCATAGCAAGATTTTGTATAGGGCCCCCCCAACCTGCACCCCCCTCTGGTGCTTGAACTACAGCATATATTATCATTACAGTAATACCTTGGTTTACGAGCATAATTCGTTCCGGAAGCATGCTTGTAATCCAAAGCGCTTTAGGAAATAATGGAAATTCAAAGCGCATAGGAAATAATGGAAATTCAGATGATTCGTTCCACAACCCAAAAATATTCATATAAAGATGATTACAGTACTGTACTGTAATATAACACTGTACAAAATATAAAGAAAAATAAACTGATTATCAGTACCTCCGTGGCTGGTATGAGGGGGACAAGAGAGAGGAGGATTATTGTGTAGGACGAGTTTCACTATCACTAACGGAATCACTGCTATCTCGACTCAATGGAATCTTTTTTATTTTGTGGAACCTTAACAAGGAATCTATCCAATGTGACATTGCATTGTCGTTAAACAGACTCATCGCTCGCACTGCTACAGCCTTATTCGGTGGTGCTGTTCTACAGAATTTTGCTCTTATTGCAAGACATTGCTTGTATATCAAGGCAACAATTTTCAGAAATGTTTGCTTGTCTTGCAAAACACTCTCAAACCAAGTTACTTGTAAACCAAGGTATTACTGTATATAATACGATTAAATGCCGTTTGCAATAGATCAGTGTCCCTGAGCTTAGGATACGTGCGTCCAGAGACAGTGATCTATTCAAAACTGCATTTAATCATATCGCGTACATTACGTGTGGACTGCCGCTTACAGATATGGCCGCTGTCACCCTGTCATTAACTTCAGTGGGTACAGCGGCCACATCTAAGTGGGACACCTGATATTCCTGTCACAAGAATATATATGTTTCTGCTGCAGGAATGCCAGAACGTCCCGTGTAACGAGGCCTAATTCTTTAACCGTGCCACCAATAAAGCTGGGAAAATTGAATTTGCAATCACACAAGGGGGGTTATAATTTAAAATACCACTGGGGTTTATAATTTGTACCCCCACTTTCCCCGGCTTCACTGCTGTGGCAATGTTATTTTAAGTTGTTATTACACTGCCACACCAAAGAAGGATTACACAGTGCAATACTGTATAACCCACTTTCCCTCATTTCTTTGGCAGTGTGGGTGGGTGCACAGAGCGGGTTGCAGTGTGGGTGGGTGCACAGAGTGGGTGGGC
>NW_017306336.1:2291445-2318297 GCF_000935625.1 Nanorana parkeri
CAGAGTGGGTGGGCGATGTGGGTGGATGCACAGAGTGGGTGGCAGTGTGGGTGGGCGCACAGAGTGGGTGATGTGGGTGGGTGCAGAGAGTGGCTGGGTGCACAGAGTGAGTGGCCAGTGTGGATGCACAGCATCTCACCTCTCTTCCTCTGGCCAGTTCTAAGGGCTTGTTCACACCACATACAGTGCGTTCCAGCGCGGTTAGCTGATGGAACGCACTGTAGCGCATAGTAAACTACTCCCTGTGTTCTGGTGCATGCAGCATTACTCCTGTGCGTTCTGGTGCGGGCACTTGCACTGCGGGCAGGCGGGCGTGGCTGCGGTGCCATTGACTTCAATGCACCACAACGCCCCTTCCCGCCCCAGAATGCACGGGAGAGTTTACTATGCGATACAGTGCGTTCCAGCAGCTAACCACTCTGGAACGCACTGTATATGGTGTGCACAAGCCCTAACCCTGCTTTCTCTACTCTAGGAGTCTAGGACCTGACTCCCCCCCTGTCCCACCCCCCTCATTCAGTTCCCTTGGAGTGGGAAGGGCGATTTGCACATTAATGAAGCATGGCGGGGTATACATATGAATACCGTGGCTCATTAATATGCAAATCCCACAATTAGCATATGAATGAGCCACGGACAGTGTTAATGGCTCCTGCAGCTCAGTAGATATGAGGACAAGACTGAGAGACTGCAGTCCCTGTCAATCAAGTTAAGGATACCTAAGCCTCTTTCCTGCTCCAGACCGGGCCCCCCCTCCGGCCCGGGCCCCATAGCGGCTGCGTAGGCTGCTATGGTGGTAGTTACGCCACTGTTTCTGGGATTTGTACTCCTCTACAGCAGGTGGCATACTGCATTGCTATATAATGTATTGTTGAGATTTGTACTCCCGCACTTGAATCATCCCGAAACCATAAAGTCTATAGGATCCCCCCCTCAGCGACACCCACCACGGTCCTTGGAAAATTCTTCTTCCACAAGACCAGTCCCTGGTGCCAAAAAGGTTGGGGAACGCTGGTTGATAACATTGCATGCAGACCTTAATGAAGAACTCCAATTAGTAGGAGGAAGAAAATGCAGTTAATATTTATATATAAATTTATGTTACACACATTTCTATTTCTGTACAATATGTTCAAATGTCTTCCCAGCAGGTGTACATAATCACACTGTGTGCCCTGGATAACTATGTCCATAACACATAGAAGCAGCACATACTATACGCTTTTAAAGTCATACAATCAACATTCATCTAAAAAATGGTAAACAGCTTATTAAGCTGAGAAATAGTCCTGCTACACTCACAAGTACTCCTCTATTGCTATAAGAGGGTACATATGTACTTTAGTCTCATAACATTCATGTGCATTTAGAGGTTTATGTGCTTTACTCCTATTTGGAATAACTCAGGCTTTCCAGGAATTAAAACGACAGAGTTAGAACCGGCCAGGGATAACGCGGATGCATCAGCTGTTTTCTGACAATGTTCACAAATCCTTTCAATGACTGCAAAATGATGTTCAGATACCAAATAATAATGTTCACCAATATTTCCTGCTTTTTTTTGTGCTACTCAAACATGATTACAGTCTAGCAATCCCAAAGGCTTAATAATATCTATTCCTATAGCAGCCTTTTATTTAGGTTCTTGGCCAGCGTTCCAATAAAGTATAGAAGAACATAGAAATCCTCCTCACAATCCTCGTCGTCACACTCTGTGACTGACCAAGTTATTTTCTGTATCACACTACAAATGTTTGCATTCTGTAGTCCTTAAAGAAGAAGAACTCCAGGAATTTTTGTTTCTTAACTGCTCATTTTTGTGTAGGTTCAAAAAATGTATACTCACCCAATGCTCTGAGTCAGCTTGCTCTTTGACCGGTCCCTAAAGCCTCTCTCAACCCTCCCCTTCCCCATTTAGACACCTAGTCTAAAATGAGCACCTAAATCTTTCAGTGCAAGGTTAGCCCCACTGCAAGGGTCAAGAAAAAGTTTTCCTGGAGTTCTTTAATTTTTGCAGCTCCAAATGTGGTCTGGATCCAGGACATCTGATATGTCTCAAGCTTCTGTCATACACATCGAAGTGCGCCTAATTAATTTAGGCGGGGCAGGGAGGGGCAGGGAGCCAAACTTCAACACAGCTGGAGTGCCAAAATTTGACTAGCCCTGCATTAAACCAGTGAAGTGAGTATACAAAGAGAATCATAGAATACTACTGTATATGCAAGTGTAACAACCATCTCTAACACTATTGTGGAATCGGGCCCTTTAAGGAAACCTTGATGTTGCAACTGACCGGGGTCCTCGGTTAACCAGAGACTTATGGGACATGAGTTCTTCACCCAGGAGGAGATAATCAGGACTGTCTGTGCAGGAGTACATATCCCAGAATACTGTGAGGGCAGGGGGGAGAGGCACTCTGCAGAAGGACGTTTGGCAGCATTCCCCGGGTGGAGGTTGAGAGAGCAGGACGTGTGTGCTGCAGATTCGAACCAGTGGGTCGCCGTGTTTGCATCCGGTATCTCTGCTTACCCTACCACTAGACAGTGTGGAAGGGAGAAAGCGAGCGGATCGTTACATCAGATGAGGTGATTGAGCGGGCCGACCAGAGGGACGTCGGAGACCGCTGTGCCGTCACTGTGAATGGGAATCGTGCTGAAACAAGCAGACGCCATATCGGATGAGTGGGACTTCTATCGGCAGAGCCTGCTGACCCATCTCTACACCTTGAGCTGATCTTCTCCTGACAGACACCCTCTTACAGTGTGGAAACTCCTGGATGTATAACTCCCTCCTGGTTGGGTGAGAGGCCTTGGGCCTACACTTATTGATTGCCATTAACACTGAGTTCAACATTACTTACATTGGGCCTACACTTATTGATTGCCCTTAACACTGAGTTCAACATTACTTACATTGGGATCCACCGTTGGCTAGCCGAAGATAAGACCACTGGCCAGTTGGTTAGCTACCCAGGTGCATTGGGACTGAGACAAGGTTCAGTGTTACCATTTATTCTGTGTAGGGAGACTGTTGTCAGTACTGGTATACAGTCATCTGTACAGTGGATTTAAATCTATTGCTTGAAGAAGTATCTTGCTTTATGAAGTACTCCATTGTTTGCTTGTTGGTATTGATATCTGACATTCTATGTTCAGTAAAACTTCTTAAACCAACTCAAAGTGTGCCGGCGTACTGTGGATCCGTAATAGAGGTTTCTTATAGAGGAAAGACAGGGAGACCCGTTAGTTCAGTTTACTGTAGATCACCCCTTCAGAGCCACCAGTAGTGTTATCTTATATTGGGATAGCGCTGACCGGGAAGGGGGAGCGCTACACAAGAAAGGGAAATATTGATTAAAAACTTACTTTAAACCAACATTAATGAATAATAAAGCTAAATACAGTATGCTATACAGAATACTCATCAGGAGCTGGGAATGTATTTATCCCTGCCAGAAATCCTCAGCATGATTATGACCAGACATTGTGTATATAGCGAGATGGGGGAGATGGGGAGTTTATATATATGAGAGGGGGCTAAGGTATATGTAGAGAGGGGTGCAATGTATAAAGAGTGTGTGTGTGGGGGGTTATACAGTGGCGGAACTACAGCCGGTGGTGCTGCACCGGGGCCTCAGCCTGGGGGGGAGGGCCAGCACAGTCCCTGTGCATAGATGGTGGGACTTGCCGGCTGCCTGATAGCACCGGATCGGTAACCAGCGGCCAGCAGGCCCCCAGTCTCTGCGCCGGGAGTGTCGGATCATCCAAAAAGTATTGTTGAAGCAATGCAGAATGGCACCCTCTATAGAGGACTACAAATCTCAGCAGTACTTTATACAGAAATGCTATTGTTATATAAAGTATTGCTGGGATGTGTAGTCCTCTATAGCCTGTGCCATTCTGCATTGCTGTAAATATTAGGGAAGCACCGAAAATGGCACTTTTGGCTAAATGCCGAAAGTGCCATTTTTCTGCCGATACAGCGGCGCATCCCTAGTTTCTTTCCTCCCCACTGGGTGCTGCTCTGTGTCAGCCGGCCGAGCGCTGCGGGAGGAGAGCGCTGTGTTTGTGTTTTTTTTTTGGGGGGGGGGGGCCAAAGAAAATGCTTGCACCAGTGCCCTTTGTTCCTTAGGTCCGCCACTGTTTCCTCCCCACTGCTCCTCTATTTTTCCTGCATAAAACCTCAAATGTCTGCAAAGCTCCAACATGTCTCTCTGTCTTCTGACTTCTTTCAGGTCTGACAACGCTTTAGAACTTTGTATGCTGGTGGGATCACTCCATAGCTCTAAGGATTCATTAGCATTGTTGGTCCTCCACCGACAGACATACCTGGCTGAGCTTTGCAGTCATGTGACTGCTTAGAAAAAAGTTTTACAAAAATGTGGAAGGAGATTATTGGCGGTCATGCCTCAAATATAAACAAGCTCCAAGTGCGTTCAGCTTTTAGAAACGGGCTGAAACTTCTCTGCAGTGATCTTTTAGGATCTTTGAATGACTTCACAGTACTGTTTGTTATGAATACATAAAAACATTAATATCCATTACCAGGGGACAAGTGCATTTAAATGAATATTCTGCTTTATAAAATAAAAACAACAAAAAAACCCACTAATATTGCAAAAAGAAAAACATGTGCATTTAATATTTTTTTGCATTGGAGCACAGGTGTAATGCACAGGCTCCTCCAGAGTATTCCTACCGAGGTACATAACTTCAGGTACGAGGCTGGAGGAAGCTATCAATGTCTACAGGTGTGGTGGTGCCATGGCACTTGTACTCTATTAAGAACTAGGGGTTCCTCTACTGCAGTGGAACTGTGAATGAATGATTCAGCTGTGTGGACAGAGTCTGCAAGAAGCACCTTGCAATTCAGGTAAGTGGGTGGGGAGCTGCAGAAGAGAACCATGTCACCCAAAATATGGGTGGAACATAGAACATGGTTTTAAAGGCGAAATTATCCTTGTGGTGTTAAATGTGAAATTAGCATCATGGTGTTTAAACTAGGGATGCACCGATACAGATACTAAACCAATCAGGAAGCCGGACAGCAAGTCATTACCTGCCCCCTCCCACCTCCCCCCCGGCTTAATGCTTGGCCAGGAAGCCGGCTCCATGCTTCCTTGTCACCTGGTGACGAGGGAGCATGGAGATGGCTCCCGCCTAATAAGGAAGCCGGGCGGCGAGTCATTACATGCCACCTGGCCTCCCTAATGGGACTTCCGGTATCGGTATTCGGTATCAGTGAGTACCGAAAAACCGGTATCGGTGCATCCCTAGTTTAAACGATATATTTTTATTGCAATTTACATAGCTAAACTTTTTTCCCAAAAAATCTACTCAATGTGTATTTGTTTTAAAAGGCGAATAATGCCAGGGTATATATTTATATATAATAAAACTATATCTCTAAAATGAAAACCATGAGAAGACTTTAGATGGTACAGGATCACTTAATGAGTCAGAGTCACTACACTTTCCCCAGCTGCCAATTACTGGGAGAACAGACATCCCACTATTTGTGATGTGTGAATACTTGCTTTTCCCTTACTCCACATCATGATTAAAATGAACACTATATAATTAGACTTATGCTGTACAGTGAAAAGGAGCAAGCATGGAGACAGTCTAAGAATATTTTAAGTACTCTCTGGATATGAAGACAATAAAATGAATATTTATAGGTCTGGCACAGCTTGGATCTTACATGAAAGACTCATGAAGAATGTAGTTTAGATATTCTCGTAAATAAAGTAGAACTGCAGCCAAGCTATGGACAAATATTTTCAAATTCTAAACAAGCAGCAATAACCTTAAGGCACCCTCCTAACAGATCAGGTCCGGCTGTCAACTTTTCAGGTGGATCTGATCAGAAGCCCAATGTAACTCTATTGGCAGCCAGATGTAAACGGATGCAGGTTACCCCCGACTCCGTCTAGGTCCGGAAAATAAAATGGAACAGAGTTCTGCTTTGGCAGACCTGCTTGTGACAGATTGGAGGTAATGGGATATAAACGGACACGTCTGCTCACATCCAACTGCCCATAGAACTAACAAGGGCCCATACTGCTTAGTTAATTTCTCCATTGCAAGATGGAGGTAAAAACAGAATGGACACAGATGTCACAAAAGTCACATGGCTTCTGTTCTGCTCCTATCAGCAGGGGATTCATGCATGGGTTCCCTGCTGATCGGAACTGACGGCACCCATGTGAAAAAGGGCCTAAAACATATGCCCGCCCTGACCTCTGTAGTTGCATGACAGCAGGAATCTGATTGGTCACAAGAGTCACGGTCTACGTTTTTCATTCAGGTCTTTCAAAACTGATATATTAAAGGATTTACCTTCATAAACAGAGCAGTTTTGTGGGTGACAAGTAATGTAATAATAAAATGTGGCAGTCATTAAAACACCCATATAATTTCAGGCATTACAAGTGAGTCAAATCACATAAAAGAATTGCAATTCAACATCTCTCTGGAGCATTTTATGAATAATTCCACAAAACGCGCAGTTATAGTATTCATGCCCAAGGATCCCACTCACTGTACAGTGTAGGCCAGAAAGCTTTCTTTAGAAAGATAAAGCGCATCAAAACCAAAAATGGATTCTTTTGCCACTTACCAGTCTTTAGATGAGTTGGCTGCAATTGTTTTCATTTTTCAGGATTTTTCCTTTATATTTACCTAGTAATCCTGCGAACTACATATCTACTGTCCCTGAATGGCTACACTGACCTCTCTAGTAAATATATGGAGAGAGCCTTGGTTGTCACCCAGGCTAGATTTCAAACACGGCTGCTTATGTGTATCTCTATTACATGAAAGTTATGGATATTAATGATTTACAAAAGGAAGATCTTGTTTTATACCTACAGTATAGCACAGGAAGTTAATTATTCACGTTAAGGTCACTGCAAAGGACAAGGGGGCACTCTTTGCGACTGGAGGAAAAAAGGTTTACCCTTTGCATACGGAAAGGATTCTTCACAGTTAGAGCTGTGAAAATGTGGAATAGACTCCCCCCAGGAGCTAGTTCTAGCTAGCTCGATTAATTGTTTTAAAAAACATCTGGATGTATTCCTAAATGGACAGAATATTACTGGATATTGAGTTCTTATAGGTATATTAAGCATCAGAGATTGTTGATCCAGGGAATATCCGATTGCCTTATGGGATCAGGAAGGAATTTTTTTTCCCCTATTGGAGCAAATTGAACCATGCTTTATAGGGGGTTTTTTTCCTTCCTCTGGATCAACATTGGGTAATTGTGGGCATAGTGTTCTGTTTAGGCTTTTCTGTTTTTTTTTCCTTTCTCTGCATCTCTTAGGTTGAACTCGATGGACTTGTGTCTTTTTTCAACATGACTAACTATTGCAAGATCATTAAGATTCTGTACTTGCTGAAAAAGTTCTTCGCTTGGGGGAAAAAAAAGAAAACTAATGCAGGCACCACATCGAAGGACTGGTAAGCTACAATAAATTATATTTTTGTTCTTGGGTTTAGTTATCTTTTAACCAGCAGTGTGTCTGGAAAACAAAAAGAATCTGCATTGGCATTTGGACTAATTGTGTAGCAAAATGTGCTTTCGTCACAATCCCTACAGCTCCTAGACCCGTTATTGTTCACCTTCCAAGCACAAGTAGTATACTAGCTTTCTAACATACCTGCTAAATGCAATGAGCATGTCTGCCTTTGCTTGAAGGTGATGCATATAATCAATGGCCTATATACAGTATATAATGCAGTGTGAGTGGTGTATCCTAGCATACTGTACATACTGTACATGCACACAGCACCTTTTTTATTGTTACTTCTAAGCTCGCCATATATATCAGTAGAATTTTGTTAGGAAAAAAAATCAGTTTTCGGAACGTTTTTTCCATTTTCAATTGTAGTGACAAAAAAATCAAAGGAGCGGGATGTGATTTTCATTCAATTCTAAATCAAATGTTAAAATCAAACAAGTGACATTCATCAAGTCTCTGATGGCATCACTGGATGTTCTGAAGAGATTTTTCGTATAAATGTTCATATGAAAATCTACCAATTTATGGGCAGCTTAAATAATTTTTTTTAAAAACATGAAAAGCTCTTTAAAGTGATATTAAAGTGACATTAAAGTCAAAATTTTCCCCCATCCACCCAATGTTAGTGTCAGCACTTACCTTAAATGATGTCTCTAAATCCGATATTCCTCTTCTTTCCTGTCCTTTTCAGCCTTCTCTCCAGCGCTGCTGCGGGTGTCCGATCCAGCGCTGACTCCTCTCTGCTTGCTGGCACTTCCTGTGCCACAGTGTCTGCATGCGGGTGCACACGTCCATAGACTTACCTTGCGTCTCTCCTCGTCTCCCGGGCCGAAAATGCGAACTGCGCATGCGCCCGCCCCAAGATGCTTTGCGGGCGCCCGAGCAGTTTCGGATTCTCGGACGGGAGCACACGGCAAAGACTGG
Organism: Nanorana parkeri; assembly: GCF_000935625.1. NCBI lineage: Eukaryota > Metazoa > Chordata > Amphibia > Anura > Dicroglossidae > Nanorana > Nanorana parkeri. The sequence goes on from NW_017306336.1 coordinate 2,299,895, forward strand.
TAAGTTTAAACCGCTGTTAATTCTTTTTGCATATATCTACTGTTTGCTAGAAACCCTTTAAACACTCAGGTTTTTTAGCTGAATGCATTCTAGGCAAGAAATAAAACATGGCAGAGTCATTTCTGTTCTTTTTTGTGCCAAACACAACATACCCTTCCCGTCATCACCGCCAGCCGCTGCTCCACAGCGCTGTGTTTCCACGCACTTCCAGGCAGTGGAGTGCACACCCAAAGTGTTTCACTTGCACAGTGCACTAGGGACTGCTCGGGCTCCAAATGCTGGAAACCTTGTACAAGGAGGAGGAAGGAGAGGGGAAAAGGCAGTGGCTTCTTGCCAGTGTGTGTTTCTTTGGGCACAAGAAGACTCGTCCATAGCACTAGCCGGCAACGCGTACGTATGGGTGGCTCCATGGGACCCTAGAAGGGAAAGGAGCCACCCTCAGAGTGGATGGCTGTTTACATACAAGCGTTCCAAAGTCTATAGAGATGCCCAATCGCTTGTATTTTGCACGCGGGTGTGCGGCCCCCCTGCCGCCGCAGCTGATCCCGAGCTACACTGTGCCAGGCGCGAGCGGCTCTATCACTGGAGATCAGTATACGATCTCCCTCCGGCCTCCTCTCCGGTCTCTGAATGCAGGAAATTATGTATATTACATCACGTCCGCGTTCAGCTTTCATTCCTGGCTACAGAAGCGGGGGGATGCAGATCTGTGCTTCATCAGCTTCTCTGGGGTTCTTTAGGTGACATTAGGGTTCTTAGAGACCCCCGATGTCCCTATAAAGAGGTCCTGTCACTGTATATTGGCTATCTTCTTAGCTCCCCTATGTCATAGGAATAAAGTTAAGTGGGGAAAAAAAATAGTTTAAAAAAAATTAAAGTCACAAAAAAAGAAATCACAAAAAAAAAAATTAAAGTCCCACCCCCTACATACACACACAAACATGCGAAAATTATGATTGTGCCAATTACGCGGCACATGTAACGTATGACTGTGAACGTCGCAGTGAGAGCAATAATTTTAGGGCCATCAATCACTGATAACACTAAATTGATGAGCAGTAAAAGCTTTTAAAGTGTTGCCTATGGTCAATTTTGGGTATGGTAGGTTGCGATGTCATGGGTGCGCGCTTGATGTGTTTGGTGTCTATTTACCTGACGTGACCCCGTCTTTTATATTTTACCAAAATTTGGGGTAATAATAAATGTTTCATAACATAATGTAGCGAAAACAGGTTTTTTTTCAAAATTTTCGGTAGTTTTTTTCATTATATAGTGGTGATTGATTACCACCAAAGGAAAGCTCTATGTGTCTCCAAAAAAATGGTATAAAATTAATTTCAGGACAGTGCTGCATGACGGAATAAATGTCAGTCAAAAACCACATCGATGAATACTCAAAAACGGCCTGGACAGGAAGGGGGTGTAAACACCCTGGTCATCAAGTGCGGGTTAATAACATTTCTGCTGGAGTTCCTCTTTTTAAAAAAAAAAGTTATACTCACCCGATCCTCCGAGCTGGCAGCACTCCCTCTAGCCTCTCTCCTCCTCCACTGCAGCAATGGTATGTCCCTCTGCATCCTCACGCCCGATACACTCTATTGGGCATGATGACTCAAAGATTCCTAGACCGCTGCAATGGGGGAAGGGAGATGCTCCAGGGACTGGTTTAACCAGTTGACATCCGCGGTGTTAAACCCCCTTCCCATCCAGGCCATTTTTCAGTATTCAGCGCTGCGGTACTTTAACTGACATTTATTCCGTCATGCAGCGCTGTACTGAAATGAATTTTATACCCTTTTTGGGGACAGAGAGAGCTTTCTTTTGGTGGTATTTATTCACCACTGGGGTTTTAATTTTTTTACAAGCAAGCCAGCTCAGAGGATAATTCCATAGTAGCCTTCAACTTTCAGCAGCTGTGGAAAATACATGTCCCTGTATGTATTACACAGGGCAGAACTAACTTACTCAAAAGTGCACAAATGGAAACATAGCAATTGACCATAGTAACCAATCAGCTTCTATGTTTCATTTTCAAATCTTAACTGAACAAACTGAAGATAGAAGCCAATTGTTTACTATGGGCAACTGCACCAGTGTTTTGCTGTCTGCTTCCGCTTCTAAATGCAGCTTGTTTGGCAGGTTCAGCCTGAATGTATAGAATTATTACAATGTTGTGTGTCCAGTGATAATAAAGTTATGAGGTTTTCAAACTATTTCAAACACAGATTCATTCACTTACAATGAATGCTGCTCCTTTAGGTTTAAACGTTTTAGACTTGCAGAATCAGCTGGTCTCCTGAACACTGCCTCAGATATCATGTTGTAGTGTGCTGCCTTTCCCTTGCAGGGTTCTATGGAGCCACCTTTGCGTGTGCTAGTAAGCTGTGCGCACCTCCACAAACACACAGACAAGGCAGCCACTCCCCTCCACTCAACTCCTTCCTCCCTTCTTTAAACTAGTAGATGAATAGTTGGAGTCAGGTCAGTCCCTTGTGATCTTGTACTGGACAGGAAGCCGAGCAGAGAGAGTTGGAGCCAGCTGTTTGTAAACATGATGGCTGTAAGTGCTTGGGATGCACCGATACTAGTAACTGTATCGGTGCTGATACCGAATATTTGGGCGATTAGTCGCCCAAATGCTCCGATACTTACCTCCGATACCGGTACTTCTGGGCAGAGGGAGACCTCCCTCTGACCAGCAGTGCCAAGGGAGCATGGAGCCGGCTTCCTTTCCAATCAGGAAGCCGGGAGGCGGGTTATGACCTGCCTCCTGGCTTCCTGATGGCTAGGAAGCTGGCTTCACTTGTTGCTAGGCAGCCTGGCTTCCTAACCAATCAGGAAGCTGAGAGGCAGGTAATGACCCAAGATGGACAGATCACACGTTTTTTAAATTACCTTACAACCATCGCAAGACAAAGGTCTTGCGATGGTTGAAAGGTGTATGGGCACCTTAACAGTATGCCAGGTTCACCAAGTATTATCTCAGATTTCGTTTTGTCTAGTCGAGCCCACAGCTGTTCTTTATTTCACTATTCTCAAAACAACCTGGAGTGGACATTCCGCAGCTGTTTATGTGATTGCTTCTCTGCTCAGAGCTAATGAGTTTTGATTTTTTTTTGTTATTCATCCGCTGTAATATTGACACAGAATTGTACCACCAGAATGATTTGTATTGTTTCATTTTGCGCATGGATAGCTTAAAATTAATCGTATACTGTCTCAAACAGTCAGATGGTACAATTTGTTCCTGAGCAACTGGGCTACACTCTGACAGAATATGGAAGAAGAACAACTGCAATGGATGGCCTCATCATTCGAACAGTTGGGACATTTTTCAGTTGGCCAATGTTTTCTCAGAGAATGTCAGAGATTGACTAGCAATCACCAAACAAATACATGATTTGTATTGTTTGATTTGAACCACTGATAGCTTATTCTGACTGCTTGTTATGAAGCAAGGAAGATTGCCTGAGTCGGTCCATGTCCTTTAAAAGCCTAATAATATGGGCCCATATTTTCCCCAACTGGGTGTTGCTGTCTATGGGCAGCTGATCTGACATGAACTGAACAATGAAGGTATAAAGGTAAAAGAGGAACTTTTGATCATTATCTAACGGTGCACATTTTGGAAATACTAGCGCCAGCACGTAATACACTTAGCAGTAGCTCTAGACTGTTCATGTGTAAAATGAAACAACTTTAATGTATCCTTTCTGAACACCGTGTATTAATTACCTCCAACAGCTTTTGCCACTGGCATGAATCTTTGGTTAAGGAAGGAATCAATTAGGGATTGCTACATGAGCTGATTGTTTCACTATACAAGCAATGTGTGTTAGTTTTGTTTTTTTAAAACCTTACAGGGTCCACATGTAAGAGGTTTTATGCTCATAGCTGCTCCTTTTCATCTGACATGGGACCTACAGACTATAACACAAACCTCCACCTTAGTTATGGACCATCAGAATTGCACTGTGAAATGGACATGATAATTCATACCACCCACTTGATAGCCAAAATCTATACAAAGTAAGACTGATTCATGTTACATAAATGTAACAATTCAGGAGCTGTCTATACACTAGTCCACTCTAAACTTTATTCATGGCTACAACTGTGGCTAAATGTACTTGAAAAAGAGGGTTATCTCACTCATGGAACATGACAAGAAATGGTTCTACAAGAACTGCCCAAATGTAGAGATGGTTTTACAAGAATTTTGCAGATATAGAAATATTTCTACAAAAACTTCATAGATGTAGAAATGGTTCTATAAGAACTGCACAAATGTAGAAATGGTTCTACAAGAAGTGCCCAGATGTAGAAATGGTTCTACAAGAACTGCTGTATTGCTATATATATGCTCTATATTTGTAAAGCGCTGCGCAAACTGGGAATAGAAGGTTGGTGCCCTAGAGGAGACACATTTTTAGAGGGTTACTCACAAAGCTAGCCGAAGCATCACCCATATCTCCGGCTGATCCTTCGGCTAGCTTAGGCTAGAACCGAAGGGCTGCTGTACGGGCTATTCACTATAGCCCGTACAGCTCCCGAAGCTGGCCGAGCGGCTCAGCATAGCCGAAGACATATGCTTCGGCTCGACTGAGCCGAAGTGAAACCGGAAGCGGGCCGAACAGCCAGCCATTGGCTGGCCGAAAGCCTCGCCACAGACAGCTGGGCAGAGCCAGTTGTGATCTCACGGCTGGCTCCGCCCAGTTGCAATGACAGATCAGAGTCCCCAGGTTACCTGGGGACGGTAAACTGTCATTAAACAATGACAACTTGGCGGAGCCGGCCGTGATGTTGTGGTCAGTTGTGGTATCACTCACAATATATAGGCACCACAATGCACTGCGGTACACATGTTGGCATGCATTACAGTAACATTTGTCTTGCCACGCATTACTGCAATGCACAAATTTGGATCGACCCTGAATACAATCTCTGTTCTATGCAATATAATAATATTGAATCTAGAGGCAGAGTGCAGTGAAGAAAACATTTTTAACTTTTCTTTTGAAAAAACAGCATTGATCAAAGCAATGTGCAGTAACTCTAAATAGCTAATTATATTTAAGATAAGAAAAGTCACGTCGGAGTATCTCATGTAATGAAATTGATTATTCTGATGTCACAGCACACTGCGAGCTTCTCACAGTGTGCATTAGAACCTGCAGCAGGTCAGGTAGAGCCTGCCTCATTGGCTGGAGCATATCCAGCATCAACTAGCTTTTTCCTTCCCCAGCCTAACTATTCCTAGCTTACCCCTTCTATTCACTAGATTTTAGTTCTTTCAGTGATGGAGGCTCAGCATCACATGTGGGCTTTACCTAGTGTGGTCTAAATGCCAATGCAGTCTGCCTAGGCATCAAGGTATTTTGATATTTACATAATTCCTTCCAAGAGCCAGTCTATTGCTTGCATCAGGGCTGAGGCGTACTGAAGCAGGGTGCTGTGATGCTTTCAGGAATCTATGTACAGCACCCTGCCGGCCCCTCCCACTAGCCTTGATTTGCTTACATTGCATAGAGAAGCAGGAAATGGGAGGGAGCTATGGAGCGTTGGCCTGCTGTATGCTCTGAGCTGCAGTCCCAGGAGGCAATGTTAGCACCTCAGTGGTTACTGCAGCTGGGCCCTCTTCTTACAGCCTCCCCTCCTGGGTCATGACCCACCACCCGGCTTCCTGATTGGCTAGGAAGCCAGCTTCACGCTACCTAGTGGCACTGCGAGGCAGCCTGGCTTCCTGACCAATCAGGAAGCCAAGTGGGAGGTCATGACCCACCAGTTGACCTCCTGATTGGTCAGGAAACCAGGCTGCCTTGCAGTGTCGCGGGGGAGTGTGAAGCTGATGTTCTTTTAATAGAACACTGGCTTCCTAGGCAATCAGCTTGATTAGCCAGGCCCATGGTACCTTGGGATGCCAGTATCGGTATTCTGCATCGGTGAGTATCGGAAAAAATATCGGTACGCTTTACCGATAAAATCGGTATCAGTGTATCCCTAGTTAAAATGTTACAGAAGTATGTAAAGAAATAATTCTAGATGTTATGACCTAGATCAGGGGTGCCCATAAGGTCGATCGCAATGCACCAGTGATCACGTAGCGATCACTGGTAGATAGCGATGTCCTGTCTTCTCTGAATCCCCGCTGCTCTCCCCCATCTGTATGCAGCGGGGATCCGAGGAAAAGTGAAGCTGCAGTCGGCGGCGGGGGATGAGGCCGCTATCAATGATATGTACCAATCCTCTGTGCAGGACAAACACTGGAGCGATCAGCTGATCACTCCAGTGTTTGTAAATAACTGGGGACACATAGTACTATGTGTCCCCAGTTATGAATGAACACAATGTGATTTACATCACTTCCTGTTCATTCATGAGTTTCTCAATGGAGAGAAGCACTCTGTACAGAGGCTCCTCCCCATTCAGAAACTGGTGATAGTAAATATTTTCTGAATGAATGGGAAGCCTCTGTGCTTTCCATTCATTTAGAACAGAGGCTGCAGAAAAAGAGATTGAGGATTTTGTGTCCTCAATTTCTTTTTCTATTTTAAAAGGGAAATATCAGGGGGCTGTTTAGACCCCTAATATTTCCCCGAAGCCCCCCAATAGTAAAAAAAAAAAATGTAAATTAAATAAGAAATAATAAAAAGAAAAGAAAAAATAGTAAAAAAGTGCAAAAGGAAAGGGACGGGACACCTCTCCCCGTGTGCAACGTCGGCAACACGAGCACCGCGGGAGGATAGGACGCCCATGCCTCTAGAACGCACTGGAATGCGTTCAGGGGCGTGGGGTTGCACCGCAGCCATGTCCTCCGCCCACAGTTTGATCGCCCACACATTAGGCACATTAGTGCCTACATTCCGGTCCAGTGTGATCTGCAAAAAATATATTGCAGCATTTTTGCAGATCGCACTGGACCAGAAGGCAGGCACTAAGGTGCCTGGGTTCTGGGTGCAGTCGATCGCACTGTGGGTGAGGGGCCTGGCTGCGGTGCCATTGACTTCAATGCACCACCACGCCCCCTCCCGCCCCTGAGCGCAGGTGTTTTTTCGTTGGTAGATCTCATTGAGCTCGTCATTTGAAAAGTAGATCTCCAGACGAAAAATTGTGGGCGCCCCTGACCTAGATGATCAGTTCACAGCAAAGCCCTAAGGCGAGGTTCACACCTAGGCAATTTATATTTATATTGCACAAAACACAGATTCCCTTTGAAGTAAATGGGGCCAATCGTCTATCGCGCACGAAGGTGCAGGATTTTTACGTGGTTGTTGCACGTTTATGGCTTCATAGACAACTCTGTGCATTAAAAGCCGTGCCGTTTTCGTGCATTTTTCAAAGCAAAATCACACAAAAAAAAAAACCCCAACCTCAATCGCCTAGGTGTGAACCTAGCATAACTGTCAAGATCTGGAGCTGGGAGACCATCAAACCATTTTCTTCTCCACTTACAACAAAGTTTTAGATGGAGTTCTGTTTTAAAGAGACTTACTTTTTAAATAATTAATAATTAAAAAAAAATATTTCCAGTACATGAATCTGTCAATAAGCAAATAACATACTAAGCAAGCACAAGTATGGGAAAGACAGCAAAAAATAGGCAAACAAAACGACCCCTCATGAAAAGAAACTAGTCCTGCACTAAAAAACTGTGTTATGTGGCCTGATCAGTGTTTCTCAACCTTTTTTTCAGTCACGGCACCCTTTAAAACGATGCAACATTTCAAGGCATCACAGTCTAAGATGAAAAAAAAATTAATGTAAAAAATCAACATGTGGTCCCTCCAAAATCCATACCAAATGCTTATACAAGATACGGTTCTGGTATAGATTTTGAGGGGGACCCCCAAGCAAAAACACACACAAAAAACTGTGGGATTCCCCTTCACATCAGAGTCCCCTGAACATTACAGCCCCCCTTTCACTTTAGAAGCCCCTCTTTACATCAGAGTCCCCCTCTTTCACATCAAGAGCCTTCCTTACATCAGAAGCATGACTTTGTGGGAAAATGTTGAGGCACCCCTGAGGAAACTAGAAGGCACACCAGGGTGCCACAGCACCCACATTGAGAAAGGGTGGTCTAGATATACACAGCTCCAAGTTGTGCAAATCCTGCTAAGTTTACACATAGGCAACGTTTCCAGCTGCATTCTGCATTGGCACAAGGCTCAAACCAATTCCCTTTGCACAATCTCAGTGGTGCATATTTAGCAAATTTCACATTGGGCCTTTCATTATTCACACAGAGGTTCAGGAAGAGCATTATTCAGGACCAGGTATGTAGAGTCTAACTTGCCGATCAAATATATCCACAAACAGATTTACTGTGACACGCAAGGCCCACTTACTGGATAAGTCAGAAACAAACCTGTATATGCTATCTACATGGCATTCCTGGTGTCACTTACACATTTGTATTCCCTGTAAATACTGATTTTAAAAAAACTTACTTTATGGAATTTTGTGCATTAACTGCTTTATTCTGTCTTTCCAAGAAACTCAATAAAGCTATTCAAAGAGCAATGAGGATGTGCAAGGTGCAGTAACTCATAGCAATCAATCAGAATGCTACAATCAGATCAGACATCCTTTTTGGATTGGTTGTTATGGGCTACTGTACTTTGCATTTATATTGTATTTGTTTTATTAAATAATCATGATGATTTTATTTGATAGAGCAATGCACTAAATAGCAGTAACCTATAACAATTAGTACTATTTTTTTTACATTGTTCTAAACTGGTGGAAGGTGAGATAAGGTTGCTCTGGGTTACTACTGTTAGAACACTTTTCACTGAATTATTAAATAAGACTGACAGTACATATATTTAACTTGATAAAATGTTTAAAATACACAGCAGAGTCACTAAAAGAAAATGACAGCTCATCTGAAGTGAGAGATTTCCATTTTTATGCCCATTTTTTATGCAGTATAGGATTGGCTTTAAGGCAAAGGCAAATGAGCTTTACAGAGACACCGGTCTGATGTATATTATATGTCTTAATCCATCTTGCACACATTGTTAACCCGTTCTACTGTATCATTGGCTTACACAATCATATCCTGAGAGATAAAATGACTTAGTCAAGGTCAACCACAGGTATGCCTCTACTAAAGCCATCACTTTGGCAGCAATGCATTGATTAATGAGATTTGAATCACCACCTTCCCATACAGTGTAAGCTTAGGAGTCGGGTGGGGTGCAAGCTCTTATTTAAACCACATTCACACCATATACAAGACCATCATTTTTCCTACCTTGCATATCATTGTTGCCTCTCATTAGCAATAGACAGTATTGACAGTGAGCTTCAGGCCTCCGTCACCAATGGGGTTAAACATCTGCATTGCAAGTTTGCTGACAGATCTGTCTGGGGGCAGCTTGCAGCTGAAGATGGCACATATACAACCAACTTTCTGCTACCAAAACATGCTATTTAGGCAGCACAAGTAGGAAAATGGATGCTTTACTTAGAATAACCTACCTTGCAGTGAAGGTTAAGCTGCTGGGATGTGGGACAGGCTGCACTGTGCTGGGTCCATTTATATCCAGGCAGACAGAGGCACCAGCAGCAAGTCTGGTGTGCTAGCAATGCTTGTACTCGGCTCACAATGATTCATGACTGCCGAAAGCCAGTGAAAGAAGCATCAGCAAGCATGCAGCAGCTGCCAGAGCCTATGAAACAGTAGTCCGTCCTTCCTCCTCCTCCTCCCTCTATCTCTCTCATACACGCAAGATGGCTTTCCCCTTTTATTTCCTAGTCCTGTGACTCCCAGCTGTGGCCTGTTCATGTACACACAGGGTCACATCACTCCCAATAGCCCCCCTCCCTCTCCTTCTAAACACCTAACTGCCTCCTCCACCTCTAGGCTCTTATCACAAGAAGTCATCTGTAGCCTGTAGGATGGACCAATCCATTGCAACTATGGGTTGTAATTTTTTTTTTATCCTGCTGTATGCAGCATCCAGCAAAGAGCTTAGGGACTCCTATGCAGAAGGGCATTAACGAGGATTACCTGGTACATCCCAGACCTCCCTGGACTGTTTTTTTTTTAAAAAGAGACAACTCTTTAACCTTTTCTGTGCCAGAAGAGCCGGTGTCGTGTCAAATTCCGTAAAATAATATGCGATTCATTCCTTTACTTACATTTACTCTAAAGGCAGCCCAGCAGCCATGTTTGTGTGGCTGGAGTTCATTATATCTGTAGTTCAACACAAAAGTTCTAAGCAATTTAGTTTTATTACACAGTATATACTATATGTTCAGTACAATATATTCAATGTAGCTTTCTGGTACAATAAATCGCAACATACTAGCTAATAACAAGACTTTTGCCTGAGTGCTAAATATAAAGTCCAACTACCATTCGCACTGCCACGGTCTCAAAACCACAAGGTATATGTGATGCCCAGGTGACCACACGAATGGCGCCGTGCAAAACACTAATAGTAAATAAAAGTAATTCACCGGCACACACTTGAAGGGTTTTTAAAGTGTTGATATGTTTATTCAATACCCAATGTCACATACTGTCATACGGTGCTAAAGTTTCGGGTCCGCACAGGGATCCTTCATCAGAGCGACAGTGACAACAACACTGTCGCTCTGATGAAGGATCCCTGTGCGGACCCGAAACATTAGCCATGTATGACAGTATGTGACATTGGGTATTGAATAAACATATCAATACTTTAAAAACCCTTCAAGTGTGTGCCGGTGAATTACTTTTATTTACTATGACTGCTAAATATAACACTAAGTTCTAATAGATTTGTAAATATATGCTAATTAAATAATAATACAATAAAAGGAAGTGAGAGCATACTTGCAAGATAACACACAAGTATTTATAAATAATATATAGTAAATAACACGAGAGATATAAATAAATAGATAATGGATACTGAAGTTGGCCATACACAGCCTACAGAGCTGAACAATGTGAAACTTCATGAAGATATTGATGAAATGCAGTTTGAGTTTAGGGACCCCTAATATAAAGAATGAGAGCCTGTGCGCATTTGTTTTTTACATTTGCCATGCATCCTTATTGATTTCAATTGGGTCCTGAACATGCAGCAAACAGGGAAAAGTAGTGCACGTAGCACAATCTGTGACATGCTTCCACTTTTTTTCCTCTGCGTTTTTGCATGTTTTAACGCGTGCAAACGCTGAGGAAAAACACTTGTTTTCCTGGCCACGTTTGGGATGCCATTAATAGTAATGGCACAGCAAGCGCATTTTGCATTCTTTACGTGTTTCACAAATGAGCGTCAAAGCATTCATTTTTTATGCGTTTGATGCACGTATGCAAAACGCTGAGGTGTGAATAGGGACTAAAGCTGGCCATACACTTGTAATTTTTTCTCGTTCGGGAGGTCAATTAACAATTTGAAGCTTCATGAAAAAAATGATGAGCTGAGGAGTTTGGGGACTACGAATATAAAGTATAAGAGCCTAAAGCTTGCCAACTCTGAAGAGCATGGATGGGGAAATCTACTCTGCCGGCTACCGTATTCCGACAGCCGATGCCGCAACTGTCAGAATACCTGAGCAGTGACTTCTGCTGATTGGCTGCAGTCAGGCTTCATTCACATATAGCGTTTGCGTTTCCGGCACGGTTTTCTGCACAGAAGACCGTGTGGGTAAAAAAAGTCAAAATTTTTTAATAAGGATGTACTGATATATCGGCTGCTGAAACATATTTTCCTGGCGATACATCGGCGCATCCCTGCTTTCTTTCCTCCCCGCTGGGCGCTGCTGTGTGTCCCAGCGGGGAGCAAAGTGACAGCCGGCCGAGCGCTGTGTGCGGCCGGTGTCTCTCCTCCCACACCTATCACAGTCTGGCAGAGCGGTGTTGGGGCGGAGACAGCCCGCGCTGCCACAGGAGGCTGAATTCTCCTCCCTGCACCGCTCGCTCAGCCTCCTGTGACAGCTGTCAGAGAGGAGAGCGAGAGCAAACACTCAGTGATCGCTGAGTGTTTGTACATAATTGAGGATATGGTATGTTGACTATAACCTCAATTATGAATGAATGGGAGTGAGCTACATCACCTCCTGTTCATTCATAGTTGTGGTTATAGTAAACACACAATATTCTCATGTTATCAATGAACAGGAACACTCATAGAGGATTCCTGTTCATTGATAACAGGGGACACAGAAAAAGAGATTGAGGACTCTGTGTCCTCAATCTCTTTTTCTATTTTAAAAGGTCTGTTTAGACCCCTAATCTTAAATATTAAATAGCCGAAAACATGCAGAATCCGCCAGATTATCGCACTTGTACTATTTTGTGGGCAGCACGGTACGAAACCGCACGGTCCCTGCAATAGTCTGAGCGATGGACATTAAAGTGCATTGTTTTTTCCGTTTAGAGCAGCTCCGCGAGTATCCGTACAGCCGAATACACGCAGACAGCCGTTCCAGTGTGAATGGAGCCTCATGGTGCGGCCGTCAGCTTTCAGCCTGGGCCAACAAAAGTTGGTTGAAAAAAAACAAAAAACTTTTGGCAAACAGAGTGGTGCCGACAGGGCCACACACAGCTTTCTCAAATTCAAGCAAGGCATATCCAGCTTTATATAAAAAGCTCTTGAAAAGAAAGAGCAGTAATGTTTCTGAATCCATAACAATCCGTTAGTTGCTAACTTTGCAGTTTAGAGCAGTGGAAATAATGTATGATTGTTTGCTGTGGTTTACTGCATTGCACACATTGCTGTTTTCCTTATCAAACAAAGATCTTTATGACAGTGAATGCAAGAGGCAGAATGTATAGCAAGCAAATGAAGTGGCATCATTTGTAATGATAAAGTGCTGCACTGTATGTGACCTTAAGGATGCCATTTGCTCTTTCTGGACCATTAGGAATGAAGGAAGTAATGTTACAGATTGGATGTTGTGTACCCAACCATCATTATTTATATCATTCACAAATACATACATGTAATCCTAATTGTGAGCTGCATTCCACGGTGCAAACAGAAGCAGCAGGTCAGGTAGAAGACATGTATGTGTACATAGTATGTGAGGAGAAAGCTTCTCATATGCAGTGTAAGTGTCAGCTGCCTAGCAACTGGAAGATCACTAGGAAATATAAAAAGGGTTCTCCCACGGGGAGAAAAACACGCTAGTCCACACCGGCATATACTCATATTCACATATGCATCATTTTGGTCCCAGAGCAAGACTGAGCCACAGGAAAAGTGCAGTCTGCATAATACACTTCAATTAGAAGCAATTACATTGTTCTTGCTGACAGAATCCAGTACAGGTAATGGGGAACCTCTGCCTCAGATGGTGAGCTGTATTTATTTATACAGACAGGTGACCTACCAGGGGACCATACCAGGAAGACATTCTGCTACCGGTTTATCAGTCATCTGGAACACTGGCTGGATCTTAGCTCTCTGTATTGACATGTTGCTCACTTGTAGTTGGGAAACACACATTTATATTTTGTCTTGTCACAAATGAGGGTGATCTCTTTATGAGCCCCATTGCTTTGTGGACTGAGCCACTCTGATGCCTTAGGGTGCCCATACACTGTGCGAATTTCAGCTGGTTCTTGAAGAACCGGGCGAAATTCGCACAGTGTGTGCCGCTGTTGGCACCCTTTCGGCTGGCATCCCTCTATCAGGTGATCGAAGGAGCCGGTTAGAAAATCTTTGTACGACCAGAGTCGGCAGCCAATGAGCTGCTGGCTTTGTCCAGGTATTGTGACAGCGGCCGCCGGCTATATAATGCAAACAGAATACAGTGCAAACAGCAGGGTTCCTCGATCGACACACTAGTAGTGTTGATGAAGGAATCTGCTCTATTTTTTTCCGTTCAGCCCGCAGGTTAAACGAGAAAAATAAATAAGTGTATGGCCAGCCTAAGGCTCCATTCACACCTAGGCATTTTGACTCTCAAAGCTAAGCGCAACAAAATACTCAAGACAAGCAATCCCATTAATTTCTATGGCCCTTGTTCACATCTGAGCATTTTGTGGAAAGTAGAAAAACACCTGCCATTGGAAAAAGTACATGGGCTACTTTTTTGGCAGATTACAGCGCTCTTTGGTCCCATAGACTCTAATGGGAAACTTTGTGTGACAAAACATGCAACAAGTATAGATGAGACACCGGCACTCTAGATGTGCATGAATAACGCATCTTTTATTTATGTGAATGCAGCATATCACATAAGTGCAACGTTTTTTGGTCACACAGGAACCCCTTCCTCAGGCAAGATCACATGTCTTGCTCTTATGTCTTGCCCTAGGAAGGGGATCCTGCGAGGCCCCCGAAATGTTGCGATTATGCGATATGTCGCATTACCGTAAAAAAAAAAAAAAAGACGCATTATTCATTCACATCTGAAATGCTGGTGTATCATCTATACTTTTTGAATGTGACGGCGCCATCCGTCGACTACTGGTGCACCCACCAGTTACCTTCGGACTAAGCGGTCAGGAGTGCAATGGGTTCATGAAGTTTTCCAAAACGTGCAACAAAACGGTCAGGTGTGAACAGGGGCCATAGAAATGAATGGGATTCCTTGTCATGAGCATTTTGTCACACTTAGCTTTGAGTGACAAAACACCTAGGTGTGAACAGGGACTCATGCACATTGGTGTATTGCAGAGCAAATATAAATGTTTACATGCACACAGGTGTACATTTGCAAACATAAGTTTCCCCTGCCCATGCGCAAATGCCGGTGTGTACAAGTGCAGCATTTTCTGTCCATACATTGCTATGGACAGAAAACCGAAGCAGCTATGGACCCTGGGTGCAGCGAATAGAGGCGTATTTTACACTGTATGAAAATATGTCTGTATTTGCTCTGCATTATGCCATTGTGCCTCAGCCTTAAGGGGTTATTAAACCCTCCAGTGTTTTTGCCTATATCTACGGCTAGCAATCAGTAGATATATGCAAAAAGTGTTAAAAAAAAACAACACTTTAAAAGCAGTTTAACCGCTTGCTGACCAGGTGTTTAGACCCCCTTCCTGGACACATGAACCCGCACCGTGGGACAGGAAGTGCCAGCAAGGACAGAGGAGTCAGCGATGGATCGGAGACCTGTCGCAGCGATGGATCGGAGACCCGTCGCAGCGATGGAGGGACAGATGAAAAGGACAGGAAAGAAGAAGATGATCGGATTAAGAAACCTCATTTAAAGGTAAGTGTTTTAATTAACATTGGGGGGAGGGAAAATTATCTTTGACTTTAATGTCACTTTAATGAATGAGTGGCTTTTCAGCTGAAGTCTCCTATTTTTTTTTTATTCCCCTTTTTGAGCCCATGATGATACATAGGTTAATGTAGATCTAAACCCTAACTGGACGTTATTTACTTTGCTAAAAATTAGGGATGTCCCGATGCCATTTTTTCAGGCCCAAGTACAAGTACATCCCCAACGTTGACATCCCTGCTTTGGACATGTTTTCTGATTGTGACAATGGTGGACCATGTCTGCTTAATGTGTATCAGCACAATACAATACAAATCATGAGGGTTGGCAGGCAGAGCATGTTTGCAGTGTGCCTGCCACCCCCTTTCCGGCCAGAGCGTCCCTGATTGGTAACAGCCAGGCGGGGAGATGTGTAAGGGCCATACACATCTCTCCACCCAGCTGTAACCAACCTGGGACGCTCTGGCCAGAAAGGGGGTGGCAGACACACTGCAAACATGCTCTGCCTGCCAACCCTCATGATTTGTATTGTATTGTGCTGATACACATTAAGCAGACATGGTCCACCATTGTCACAATTTAGAAAACATGTCCAAAGCAGGGATGTCAATATTGGAGTGAGTGCATCAAAGCTTTTTTCAGAGACCAGCCGGGCTCCTGGCAACAAGTTGACATCACTATTATTTTTTGATTATGGTGACGCCATTTACCAAATCACCCAATACCCTGCATGAACTGTGGGCAAGCCTGTATGGTGTGCTACGGATGCAATACAACTCTTCAGGTGACGGGCATTTGCTGCACATGAGCATACTTTCCTTCTACTGTCCCTATAGAAAAAGGAACGATCAGCACCCACATGCACAGATTTTTCAGTGAGCTGTATGATAACAAAGGTTGTGTGCTTTTGACGGTTGTAATGCGTACGACCTCCATATAACCCAAACCTTGCCATCAATAGCCATACACCATTGGAATTATGTTCACGAAAAATAATTTTTAGAACGTTCACTCGATTTTCTAATAGCGGCAAATCAACAACCGCTTTCGACAGTAGTGACACAAAGATACTTTTTTTTTTTCTTTATGAACGAGATTTAAACAGTGACGTGGTTGGGAAACTCTATTCATTCCAAAACCAAATGAAATTTGAAACAACATTCATCAAGTATCTGATGGAATTATCGAATGTTCTTATGAGATATTTTGCATGAATGTCCATATAAAAACCTATCAGTGTTTGGTCAGCTTAAGATTGTTAAATACCCAAAGCAGTTTTAGGTCCATGGATGACTTAAGTTACGGTAACTAATTGGTAGGTTCATTAATTAGGTTCTAATTATCCTAGATAGTGTTTATTACAGGTTCATTTATTTATTGATTTAGGCTGATTGGTTGATCTGACAACTGGTCTAATCTAAGAGTAATCTACCTTTTTATGCTAACTTGGTATTTAAAAAAAAAAATTTTTCTTTTCTGCAGTAAAAACTGGAGCATCCATTTTACAATACAGATATTCCTCACTTAACGACCGAGTTCCGTTCCTACGACCAGGTCATTAAACGAATTGGTCGTTAAACGAGGAACTGTATACAGTACTGTACTGCATTAGTACAGTACTGTATCGTGTTGCAGATGTACAGTACTGAACAGTGTAAATAAAATACTTACTGAGACCTGCAGTGGAGAACGGAGTACAGCACTTCCGCCGGCGAGACGTAACACTGCCACGTTCCCGCACCTAAGGTCGGAGAGCTAGTCGTAAGTGCGAGTGGTCGCAAAATAGGTACGCCGTAAAGCGAGGAATGTCTGTATATGCTCTGTTGAACACACAAGGTTTTCGTCTTTTCTCATTGTTGTCATTTTGTTGTGCGTAGGGCAACCCATTGAAATGAATGGGCTGCCCTTTGCAAATGCGTGACAAACGCGGCAATATGCGCAAAAATGCTGCACACGCTCACTCACACCAAGTGTAATGGGGCTTATTGTGCGACATAACACGTGTTAAATTGAAAGAGTTAACACACAGCAGTGGACCGCAGAGATGTTAATGGGGCCTTACTAAACCCTACTCTGCACAAACTAGGTCATGCAAATTTAGCATGTTGTGCTGTTCCAAGGTGAACCAAGAGATACTACAGGCAATCTCATTTTAGGAGAATTGTATAATGTATGCGTGTATTTATACCTTCAGAGCACCTTTATACAATAGACGATGCTGAAAGCCAAATCTATGGTTTATTCATATGTATACTGGATGCTTAGTTGTCATTACACCTGCCCCAAAAACTCTCTCCCTGCCGACCGAGCTATTTAGTTCAGTTGCTAGTGTAGCTAAAAATTGTATGCAATGTTTGGATCAGCTCAGCACAGTATGGAGCAAACAAAGTATGAACTGAAACATTTGTTTTCCAATCTGACACTTGGGTAGGGTATATTTGGTAAACCTGTGCCAGGGAGCCTCCTGTTAGTGTCCACCTGATGACTCCTGAAAGAGGATGGTACAAAATAAAGCAGCTCTTTTTTTTCTACCAAACTTAGTTTTTTTTTGTATTATAATCTGCGGTTCAAGCCATTAACAGAATGCATTAAACCCAATTGTGTAAATTAATTAGCAGCCAGGGAACTCAATCAAATTGCAAGTCCTTATTTCTAACACATGTGGAAGTGCCCGTCTAGATTATGCTACAGAACCTTGCAGCTTCTCCTTTTTACAAAGAAATGCCTGCAAAGAACAACCATTAAACTGCATTAAAATATTACACAATTTGGCCAAATTTTACCAAAATTGCACACTCTGTGGCTTAACTGTGCATAAACCTTCTTTGGTGCATGGGTTGAAAAGTGGCATGCCTCCACAGTTTTAAGCGGTAGTGCAGGTACAAACACTTTGTAGGAGATTTACCAACTGTTTGATTGTATTCAGCCTTAGACAGTGTTTCACATATTGTTGACAAAAACCATCTTCACTGTGCTGAAGAAGCCCAGTAAGCCAAAACAATATTGGCCAGTGTTCTGGAAAGGTGAGAAATACTTAAGAAAGGCAGTCAGAAGAGCATTAAAACACTGGTTGGCCATGTTAAAATGTAATTTGCCTAGAGGTCCTTTGTTTTCTCTAGACCTTTTTTTGATGGGTGCTCCACCCAACTATGGCAGAGGGAAGCTGTGGGAAACTCTATGTCGAGACAGGACAGCTTTATGGTGTCTTAAGAGGCAAGAACCT
>NW_017306336.1:2318318-2330033 GCF_000935625.1 Nanorana parkeri
CAGGGGGGATGATATGTTTATGGGGGAGTTTTGATGTGCTGGGGGGTGCAGGAGTGGTAATATTTAAGGGCCTGAAAAGGTTTTGATGTTATTGGAAGGGGTGAGAACTTATAGGGGCACAGAGGGGACAGTAAGATAAAGAGACACAGGGAAGGCAGGATATTTGAGGGCAGCAGTGTATGGGAGCAAACAAGGGTAGCACTGTCTCTCTTATATGTGTTGTTGCTATTATTTTATCCAGCCATGCAACAATAACTGTATCCTGTATTACCACCACACAAGCTTGACCAACCAGCTATGTCTTTATCCTATACAGTGGAAAACAATTTTGGGCAGTACACTGGTCAGTGCTCTATTTTAACACTCTTATATACATGCAATTCCCAGTGAGCATTACCTAAACTCTCCATATACCTACTCAGAACTTCAGTGTGGACATTCTTAGCAAAGGTAGTATGCTTTGTGAAGCTGTAATCCATTGCCCAGGTGGACACAAAATGGGGGATTGAAGGAGCTGAGCCAATATTTCCTCTTCTCTTCCCAATAATAGTAACAACCATGTTTGGACACCACAGGGAATATCTTGAACACAAAGAGCTCCAAAAGCTGGAAACTGTACTTAGCATGCCGCTACAACCTTTTAATATTACATTATGGAAGACTGGTCAAGACTAATTGATTATTTGCATTATTTGCAGTCACAGCCTTCCCTGCAATAAATGCTAGAAAGGATATGAAACATTCCCTTGCAACTTCAGAAGCAGAACATGTACAATGTACTGACTGTAATATGATTCTTCTAAAAATGTAAATCCATTTATCGGAAACAAAAATACATTAACAATGAGAAAAGAAGAAAACTAAAATTGTATTAGACATATAGTCTACCATAGGAGACATAGAAAAGGTGAAGTGATGAATGCATGCTGTTATATCAGCACATCAGTGAATGTCTTCCATTCCAACCATCGGTAATTAATTCATATAATCCAGAGCTGAAATAGTGAGGTAGAGTAGATCTCTCACAGAGATGTTAATATCCTAGAATATAAGCAATCACAGTGCAATTTATTCTAGCTGTAGATCAAAGTTCTTATTCCCTTGGAGACCATTGTTAGCAATCCTGATATATGGATGCAATAAATTGTACACCTAAAGCAATATAAATTATTGTGGCATGAATGTCAAAGTCAGCAGAACTGTTTACTATTGGTACGCCAATGCATTATGCTGCTTGCAAGAAAACTCTGAGAGGTTGCATGCATATTTTTCCTCTATTATGTGATGGATACCACATATGCTGGTATTTACCTTGTTTGGGGATAAGATGCAGGGTGGACCACCATTGGAGATGAATGACAGCTGTCTCTGTAGCCATAGCAGCTCCTTCTGAGACTGTTTAAGCAAATGCTCTATATCACTTGGCTTTTGACCCATTAGACCCTCCTGCATTGAGCAAAAAAAGAAAGCAAAAGACAAGCTGACTTTAATGAATGTATTTAAACAAAGAAAACATTTTTTATCTATATATATCTATATCTATATATAGATATAGATATATATGTAGATATATATATCTATATCTATATATATCTATATTTATATATATATATATATTTTAGAAATGTCTGGGAATTTATTAAAAATAAAAGACTGAAATATCACATGTACATAACTATTCAGACCCTTTACTCAGTACTTTGTTGAAGCACTGTTGGCAGCAATTACAGTATTTTTGGGTATGGCGCAACAAGCTTTGCACACCTGGATTGGGGGATTTTCTGCCATTCTTCTTTGCAAATCCTCCCAAGCTATATAGATATATATATATATAGTGCATTTAGAAACTATTCAGACCCCCTTCACTTTTTGTCAATTTTGTTATGTTGCAGCCTGATACTACAGCTGTTTAAATTATTTTTCTCAATAATTTACACTCAGTACCCCATAATGACAAAGTGAAAACTGAATAGAAATGTTTGGAAATGTATGAAAAAGGAAAAACTGAAATATCACATTGGTATAAGTATTCAGACCCTTTGCAGCAACACTTGAAATTTAGCTCAGGCGCCTCCCATTTCTTTTAATCGTTGTTGAGATGTTTCTACACCTTGATTGGAGTCCACCTGTGATAAATCTAATTGACTGGACATGATTTGGAAAGACACACACCTCTCTATAGAAGGCTTCACAGCTGACATACTGGGGGTGATTTACTAACCTAAACACACACACACACCAGGTGTGTGTGATTTTCACACAGCAAAACGTATTTATCAACCAAAAAGTCTCTAAAAGCATATTTCCACTAATGCCATGCACATGATGCATATATAATGCTGCTTCACAGTTTAGACAAAAATGGTTAGCTCATGCATTTACATTCCTTGCATTCATCAACGCAAGCAACACAACATAGAGCTAATTTACCCAACATCACCTTGGAATTCAATCAGGGCTTTGCACAACACACCTGATGGGTGTGTACACATTACAAAGGTGTTTAGATTCCACCCATAGATCATGCTGGGAGGGAACACACTGCAGAGGTGTATACACGTTCGTGGTGTGTTTATAAGGTTAGTAAATCAACCCCACTGTATCAGAGCAAAAGCCATGAGGTCAAAGGAACTGTCTGCAGAGCTCAGAGGCAGGATTATTGCAAGTCACAGATGTGGTGAAGGCTACAAAAAAATTCTGCTGCACTGAAGGTCCCACAAGAGCACAGTGGCCCCCATAATTCTCAAATGGAATTAGTCTGGCACAACCAGGACTCTTCCAAGAGCTGGTCGCCCGGTCAAACTGAGAAATCAGGGGAGAAGGGCCTTGGTAAGAGAGGTGACCAAGAACCCGATGGTCACTATGATGGAGATCCAGAGATGCTGTGTGGAGATTGGACAAAGTTCCAGAAGGACAATCATGACTGCAGCCCTCCACCGATCTGGCCTTTATGGCAGAGTGGCTAGATGGAAGCCTCTCCTGCAAAACACATGAAAGCCCGCTTGGACTTTGCAAAAAAGCACCTGGAGGACTCTCAGACTGTGAGGAACAAGATTTTCTGGTCCGATGAAACCAAGATTGAACTGTTTGGCCTCAAACGTTATGTCTGGAGGAAACCAGCCACCGCTCATCACCTGCTCAATACTATCCCAACAGTGAAACATGGTTGTGGCAGCATCATGCTGTGGGGGCGTTTCTCAGCAGCAGGGACTGGGAGACTGGTCAGGGTTGAGGGTTGAGCGAAAGCAGATTGGAGCGAAGTACAGACATATCCTAAATGAAAACTTGTTCTACAGCGCTCAGGACCTCAGACTGGGCCGCAGGTTCACCTTCCAACATGACAACGATCCTAAGCACACAACATAGGAGTGGCTTAGGGACACCTCTGTGAATGTCCTAGAGCCAGAGCCCTGAGTTAAACCCTATTGAATGGTCTCCATCCAATCTGAGTGAGCTTGAGAGGATTTGCAAAGAAGAATGGCAGAAAATCCCCAAATCCAGGTGTGCAAAGCTTGTTGTGCCATAACCAAAAAAGCCTGCCAACAGTGCTTCAACAAAGTACTGAGTAAAAGGTCTCAATACTTAAGTACATGTGATATATGAGTTGTTTTTTTTGTTTAATAAATTCCGAGACATTTCTAAAATTTTGTTTTCACTTTGTCATTATAGGGTACTGAGTGTAGATTAATGAGAAAAAAAATATTTAAAAAGCTGTAGTATCAGGCTGCAACATAACAAAATTGAAAAAAAGTGAAGGGGGTTTGAATACTTACTAAATGCACTATATATATATATATACACACACATATACATACAACACACATATACATAGTATGTGCGAACATACATACAAAATAAATTGTACCTGTCCAAACAATATGTAGAGATGCAAGTCAGCCAGACAGCATAGCCGATTCTGTAAACTCACTTTCATCCAGTACAATAAAACAAATACATTTTGGTTAAGGACTGTAATGGTGCAGCAGCTTACTGATGAGATCATCACTGTACTCTTGTAAGCTCCCTGTGCTAAACTGGCCATACACCTTACAACCATTGCACGACTTTCGTTGGGCGATGGTTGTAAGGTAATTAAAATCTCGTACGATCTGCCCATCTTGGAGACGCAGATCGCACTTCATCGCAAGCCCTCCCCACTGAGGGGAGGGCTTCCAATGATTCCAACGCTGAGCGGACAGTATGCGCTTGCGCCCACTGGCCCGTTTGGAATTTGTCTTCCGAGCACGCCACCAACCCGTCGAAAATCTTACGATTTTCGGCAGGTTTTCAAGCGTGCTCGGAAGACAAAAGGCATGTGACCGTACAGTAAAAATGGTTGCACGCCTTCCATACACCTGCCGATTGTCATACGATCGTGGGATCACCCGCGATTATCGTACGATAATCGGCAGGTATATGGGCACCTTTAGACTGACAATCATGTGCAATGTAATAGGGATAACAGGAGGCCAATATAAAGACAGATTGAGGTAATAAGTAAAACACAATTAAAGGGAACAGGAAAGGAAATAATATGGGAGCTGTCATTGCTACTATATTTTTAAAGGTACAACCTCGTGAGCTCTCAAAACGACCCCAACTTCCCTACCTAGAATCACTAACCTGGACCAAGCATGCATACACTGACAGAGGTCTAAAATGTCTGAAGTTCCAAGTCAGAGTGGCTCACTAGAAAGGGAACAAAGTGAAGTGATCAAAATACCTACACATTTAAAAACAAGTCTACAATGGCAGCCCACATGCTTTTAATTGTCAAAGGCTTACAGTAATTTTTAAATGAATACTTAACTGTATAAAATGGGGACTTTCGTATATATCTATCTGGATTTCTTTGTATAACACATCATGTGACAATGCCAAAGATTGTTTCTTTGGTCTTAGATCAGAGACGTATGTTAGGCCATGACTTTACTAACATCCTACACTCTTTTAGCAATTAGCAGATGAAAGTGGTCTGCTAGTGCTCTAGGATGAGTGCGGGGATAAAGGAAGATGGGAAAAAAAGTAGTATTCTCCTAATACACAGTAACGCATTGGATATTTTTTTCCCAATCACTGACACTAAATTCTAAGTACATAGAACACACATTGCAGGGACAACATCAATGAGGAACCATTTGTAGTGTACTGGCAGGCAGGGCTTTCATTATATATAGGAATGTATTGACATTCAGCAACATGCATTGTTGGAAGCTTTGTGCTGCACCTAAACATCTACTGCCTTAAGCGATGACCTATGTTGGCTCTCCCTATATGGGGCCTCATGTATTAAAAGTGAATTGTTACCCCTAAGTGTAAGGTCCCTCTCTTTATTTTGGTATAGTGTGCTAAGTACCCTAGAAACTAAAAAGCTACTATTCTACAGAAAGATGATGAAAAAAAGATGCCCATCATGAATAGCAATAACAGTAAGTGGAAAGGATAACCAAGAGCACTGATAGTAAGGCGTGTTCCTGCTGCTACAGCAGTGAGACTACATGATGTACAGCACATGCTGAGAACATGAGCAAAAATGATGGCTCAGTTTGATAGCTTTTATTAAAAAACCCTGAAATATCAGTTTTGGTAGAATGGCTATTGTTATATGGTGGTTACTAATGACAGTTTAAATATATTTTTTCTTGGGTGCAGAGTACAACTTTAAAGAAGACCTTGTCTTTTTTGTATATCTTATTCCTCTATTTATGCATGTGATCACATTTCCTAAATGAGAGCTAAAAATTACTTTTCAATGCTTTTTCTTTCCATAGAAGCAGTTTGCTTGCCTCCTGGGTGTCAACTGGGTCTACTGTGCCCTTTTAAAGACATTTCCCCAAGAGACTATATCAATCTTTCTAAGCTCCCTCTACTCCTCCCATGTGTTCATTTAAATTAGAAAGAGGTGATAGGCTAAGCAGTTGTATTTCCACTTTTGCATCCAGTATGGGATAACACCTACTTTATATTTGCTACACATTCCCTTATACATAACACAACTTAAAAAAAAAAAAAAATTGCTTCTTAACTTTACTTGCTGAAAGATTTTAGTTAGCTTTCCCCTTCTATGTACTGTTAAGGAGAGGGCTGAGGAGTTATGTTTGCCATAATTAACCCTCTGTGCACTGTGCTGAAAGATCTCATTATCAGTTGTAAACTAGATCTGCAGGACCGTCTGTCCTAACAAAAGGCTACAGATGTCAAGGTTTGGGGGTACATTGTATGTTTGTGCACTTAAAGGGGTTCTAAACCCTCCGGTTCTTTTTGCCTATATGTACTGCTACCAAGCAGTACATATAGGCAAAAAGTTAAAAAAAAAAAAAAAGACACTTTAACAGCGGTTTAAACTTGCCTTGTTTTCGCTGCTCGCTCCCGCCAGAGAATACGAAACTGCTCGGGTGGCCACAAAGCATCTTAGGGCGGGCGCATGCGCAGTTCCGATTCTCGGCCGGGAGACGAGCAGAGACGCAAGGTAGGTCTATGGACGCGTGGACCTGCATGCAGACACCGCTGGATCGGAAGTGTCTGCAAGCAGAGAGGAGTCAGCGCTGGATCGGAGAGCAGCCACACTGCTGGAGGGACAGATGAAAACATCAGGAAAGAAGAGGAAGATCGGATTAAGAGACATCATTTAGGGTAAGTGCTAACATTAACATTGGGGGGGAGGGGGAAAAATTATCCTTTAATGTCACTTTAAAGAAATAAAGAAAAATAAACAACAACTCTGTTTGTATGTATCTCCACATTTCCATAGATTCTAAGCATTAGAAGCTGCTTCTAGTGTCTTATGTATAATCCTGCTCCAATGAAACTAGAAAGGTAAGAACATTTAAAACAATTATTTTTAGGCATGCTGTGTGAATGGTAAAAACAAAACAAACATATAGTGGAGTTTTCTCAAATTTGACTGCAAAAGTAGAAATATACTTAAGGTTTCTGGCAGAGAAAAAATGTATTTACTTGGGAGGATAGAAACAAGTAAAATGCAGAACTGGTATGTAGAAAAAAATAAATAAATTGGACACCATGGGCCTGACTATGAAAACAGCCATTTTCAGCAGATAAAGTATCAGAAAAGTTTATTTACTTGCATTACATTGACCAATGAAAATATAAGGGCATGCAATTCTATCAAGGGTTTACAGTGTAGGCAGAGCCATGTTGATTATAGTTCCTAGTAGCCTAAAGTCTTTTGGAATTCAAGCTTATTAGCACATGCAGTAAGATTTTTCTCTAGTTTTTTTTAGAAACCCTTGACAACAGAAATATGTTTTTACTTACCTTTAGACAACCAAGCCTGGTTCTTCGTTCATCACATTCCAACTGCAGCAGACGTACCTCCACTTCTCTCTCAGAATCTTTACTTGGACAAGGTATGTGAGCAGGCCCTCCATTTACTGAGCGCATGGTCACTTTTGTTGAGGGCTTCTTGGCCACTGCTGTAGAAATTTTTGTCTTATCATGGAATAGAAAAAAAAAATGTGTTTTAACTTCGTTTCATTAATTAGTGTAGAGACACAACAGGAGAAAACAAACAAAATGGGCATAGAAAAGACAGATACAAATCTGAAAACAAGTAAAACAGGAAAGGGAAGGCAAGAAGGGCAAATATAAAACACAAAGGGGTCACCAAAGTGGTCAATACTGTCCCCCAAGGTCAATATGATAATTCCAGGGGTCGATAAAAGGGTTGGGGTCAAAAGGGGATCAGTAGGTGGTCAATAAATGATGAAAGGTTGAATGGAGTCAATCAAACATTTGCGCTTTCTCTAGAGCAGGGGTAGCAAACCTCCGGCCCTCCAGCTGTGGTGAAACTACAAATCTGATGATGCATCTCTCTTCGGGAGTCATGTCTGTGGCTGTAAGAATCTTGCAATGTCTCATGGGATTTGTAGTTCCACCACAGCTGGAGGGCCGGAGGTTTGCTACACCTGCTCTAGAGCTTCACAGAAGTCCCTAGTCCTGACGGTGAGGTGGCTAGTGGTGAGACAGTGTTACCCAAGGTTGGATGTTCAGCCACCAGAGAGAGCACCCCTTTATTGTGTCAGCTGAGTGCTGTTACTGGTCTTTTTTACTAGTCTGCTTTGAGCTGTGTGTCTGTGACCTTCCATGTACCTCTCCTGGAATGGATATATGTACATGTTCACATATTCCCTGAGAGCCAGTGAGTACACACATTTCAAACTCCGTTGGAGAGCCAGTAAAGTATACCCATAGCGATAGAATTGATGGCAAGGAACTCATTGCTGTAGATTTATTTTTAAAAAACAGCATTGTAACAACCATAGTGGCAGCTGCTGATACCAAGAGGTAGTGTTGAGAGTATTCATAATAATATTTAAAATTTGGATTGATGGCTTCATTTACAACTTAAACAGTGCCTATCCTATATGCCTTTTTGAAAAGACTTGCAGAAATGATGCCATGAAACTTGTAATATATCCCTTCAATATTTATAAAATAAAAGTTTGGATATCAATGAAAAAATCACAAATTCCTTGAAGACATTAATGCACTGAAGAATTTTGGGACCCTTGACATAAAGAATGAAAGCCTAAGCTAGCCATACACTTGTAGTTTTTTCTTATTCAGTCCATCCATGAATAATAATGCTTAATTTCCCCTTGTTTTCTGACAACTGGTGCCCGCATCTGTCAGAATACCCAAACAGTGACTGCAGTTTATTGGTCCTTCAACAATAGTCAATTGAAAAATTCACTTCTGTCAAACAGAGTGATGCCAACAGGGCCACCCACAGCTCTAATTTTGACAGAGCCAGCAGGACTTGGACAAAATTTGAGCAGTGTATGGGCAGCTTAAGTGAATTTGTCACACAAAACATGAACATTAAGAACAGAAATATTATTGAAGGAAAATGATAACCAATAGCACAGAAAGAGCAGAGAAAAGATTCCTCTTGCTGCTACAGTAGTGAGACTCCATGGCAAAGGAGCAAATCCTGAGAACATGCACAAATATGGTGGATGGTTCAGTTTTAAAGCATTTACAAAAAAAACCCTGAAATATCAGTTTTGAAATGAATGGCAGTGTTATATGCTGGTCACTTATAACAGTAAATAAACTAAACTAATCTAAACTACAAGAAGGCTTTCCCTTTAGCAAAGTTGTTTTGGCCCTATTTGCCATTGATTGAATGTAATTCTGCAAATCAAACATGTTTCAGCTGTGTATGCATGCATCAATAAGTAAACACATCTACAAAATACTCCTATACTCACGTACATATCTTTACCAATCAATAATCATTCATTTATGTTGCTCGGTATATCACCGCTCTGATCAATGACCATTTATATCAATTTACGCCTTAATAGGCAGAAAAATTACTTTTACGACCTTAATTAAACTTAACTAAGTTGTTACAAGCCCCAAGGCAATACGGAGAAAATGAAAACACTGTCAGTGTCCCTGATTGTAATACTAACTTTAAAAGCAGAGATATAATTTGTACATGTAAACTATACTGTATGTGACTCACTCAGTGCCAATGGAGTTAACCAGCCAGATGCATAATTTTATTAGTTTACAGATTAAGCTTACCCACACTGCTTTCTCATTTAAATAAATAAAATAAAAAATATATTATATATATAAAACTACAGCAGCCAGTAAAGACTACATCCAACAAGGAGGCTGACAGCTCTTGAGTCCCGAAGGGATATAAGAGACCTGCTTGCATCCACCCAAAGCTAAAATGTCCATTTTGGGTAGCCTGACCTTTTAACCATACTAAACCATAACAAATGACTGGCTGCTGTGGGAAAAATAAATCACAGTTATGTCTACTGCACTCCTAAATGAATCTTTTAAATTAGTGTGAGCCTCTGTAGGTACTATAGTGATCACACAGCATGCTAGAGAGAACTAACGGAGTAGAAGGTGGATGTGAATGGAACTCAGCTGGAATGACAATTATGGCACTTGCTGAAAGCAACTCATCTAAAGAATAACAATCATGATATTTTACAGGGAGTAGACAGAATCAGGAATCAATAGTACATGAAAACACACACAAACTCTAAAACTCAGATTCAATTTATATGGATTTCAGGCGTATTCACCCAGACAAAGTGAAATCAAATCGTATTTTTAAAAATGCATCGCGACAAAAAAATCATTGCTTTCATGATTCCAAATGACTAAATCACAGTAGAAAATGGTTGGGGGTTAATAAGGGGGAGCGTATTATTTTATATGTGGGGGGTTAATAACCTTACAACCATCGCACGACTTTGGTTGTGCGATGGTTGTAAGGTCGTTAAAATCTCGTACGATCTGCCCATCTTGGACAGGCAGATCGTACTTGCGATCAGCGGGGAGGGCTTCTGATGATTGCAGTGCTGAGTGGGAACACCGGCCCGTGCGGCATTCGTCTTCCGACCACGCCACCAACCTGCCAAAAATCGAACGATTTTCGGCAGGTTTTCCAGCATGCTTGGAAGACAAAAGTCGTACGACCTTACAGTAGAAGCGGTCGCACGCTGCCCATACACCTGCCCATACACACATCCTCATATGGTAGTGGTGAAAATTATCAGTGCCCTCCCAGTTTTGACTGTGGTATCTTATCTGCACCCTGTTAACCTAATATAAAGCTAAAGCTATGTTATAATTGCTGTTGTTTATATTTTGGAAACTTTATTCTAAAGAAAAATTTAATTTCATAAGCTTTAAGGAGGCGTGGTTGGGGGCAGGGCTGGGGGTGTGGTTCGGGCGGGGTTGGGTGGACAGGCATAGGGTGGGGTTGGAGGCGGACCTGGGCAAGGTTTGGTGGGACAACTGGTGGAGAGTAAGGTTTTTGCCTGGCTAGTAGGTCTAGACTTGAAATTTTAAGCCTTGGGTTAAATGAATCGTAGTACAGGACTACATATCATGTACTACGGATCATTTAACCCATTCATATTAGCAGAGGATAATTGTAAATCTATTGTTGCAGTGCATGCTATATGTCGTATATAGTACTTGTACATATAGAGTGCCTGCAACAATACATTTACAATTATCCTCTGCTAACATGAATGGGTTAAATGATCCCTAGTACAGGGCTACATACAGATAATTTAATCCATTCATGTTAACAGAGTATAATTGAAAATGTATTGCCTGCACTGTATTAGCAGTGTGTACTCTATATGTACTCTATATGTAGTACATATAGAGTATATACTGCTAATACATCTAATACAGTGCAGAGAATACGTTTACAAATAAACTCTGCAGCATAATAGTGTGTGCCCCCCCCCTTGCCCTCACTCACTGTGCCGGAGAGAGCAGCGACGAGTCAGCGCTGGTCCGGCGAGAGGAGCTACAGGTGGGATTCTAATTAAGATTCTCGGTAAGTAAGAAAAAAAAACCACAGCGGCAAGTCAGCGCTGGTCCGGCGAGAGGAGCTACAGGTGGGATTCTAATTTAGCTGGCAGGCACCTCTGAGCCAGCTAAATTAGGACCCCACCTGGAGCTCCGCCCACCGGAGCAGCAGTGACAACGCTCGGCGAGGTAAGTAAGAAAAAAAAACCACAGCGGCAAGTCAGCGCTGGTCCGGCGAGAGGAGCTACAGGTGGGATTCTAATTAAGATTCTCGGTAAGTAAGAAAAAAAAAAATAACAGTGCAAGCTTCGGAGCTAGGCATCGGAACATTTTGACAAGTACAAGTACTTGTCAAAATGCCCTGTATCGGGCCCGATTCTGATGTATATA
>NW_017306336.1:2330075-2337608 GCF_000935625.1 Nanorana parkeri
ATACACACATATATATATACACATAGATATATGCAAAAAACATTTGCATGTAGATTATGATATCCAGTTGAGAGAAAGGTCTGTATGCCTGTATTTTTATACAGGTGATGTGTAAAGGCAATGCTTGAAGCAAACTCTCCAACACTTGAATGGATATACGACACAGCTGAACATCTAACTTTGAAATTACAATTTTGTGATCTAAAGGTGCCCATACACCTTACGATTATCGGACGAAACTTTTCGTCCGATGATCGAACCGTCGTACGATTTTCGTACGACGGCCCCATCCTGCCCCGATTATCGCAAGGTTCAATCAGCGGTAGTTAGAAAAAAAACACCTGGACGACTTGCGGTAATTGACCGCAATTATTTTCGTTTGCGCATGCGCAGTGTTAATCGTACGACTTTTGACGGACGGAAACGCCACCAACCATGCGAACATCGTACGATCAACCAAAGTTTTCAAACATGCTTGACCGTCAAAAGTCGTACGATTGTACAGTACTATCGGTCGGGCACTCTATTCACACGTTATGATTGTCGTACGAAAAGTCGATCGCATACGATTATCGTACGATAATCGTAAGGTGTATGGGCACCTTTAGTCTTTGCTTTAACCCCTTCATGACTGAGCTATTTTTCAGTTTCTGTTCATAAATGACTGACACACTTTTTACATTTTTGCTGTGTGATTCTTCCACAGCAGTAATATACTTTCTTACTAAATGTACCCACACATTATATATAGTTTTTTAGAGGACAGATAGGGCTATATAATTGTATCACATATGTGTACCTAACCCCTTACTTAGTTTGAATAAAATAAAAAAAAATGAGGAAAAAAAATCTAGAAGAAAACACTTTTTTCACAAGTTTTGATTATTATTTTTTTTAGAATTTTTTTATATTAATTATAGTATAAAAATATATTTATATATCATTTTTATTTTCCTAATTTTGTTTTACACTTTATTAAAAAAAATTTACACTTTGTATAAAAAAAAAAAATTAAACAAACAAACTTTCTTTTTCTTGTCAGTTTATATCAAGCAGTCACTATGACTGCTTGATAATGTAACTTTTTAAAACATTTTTTGGCTATTAGGCTGATCCAAACTTAGGAACAGCTAATAATAACCTTAGAGACTGACCCTGACTTTAGTCAAATTCAGATTCAGATAGGTTCTAATATGCCATGGAGTTTTTTCCCATGCGCTTCATTATATGCACAAATAAAAACACAAAATGCAGCCAGAAAAAGATGTTCATCACTTACATTTGTGCTGTAGAATCACAAGAGTTCCACTCAGCTATGTCCTTTTATCTTTTGTTCAATCTTTAAAATAATCTGTCAACTTTCCTAACAGGGCTCAATGAATCTACAGGGTGATTCAATGAATGATGTCTTATGAAGTGTTAATGTGTTTTTTACTGACTGCGAACACTTTGTGAGTGCCATCAACTCTGCCTAACCAAGTCCACTGCTGAAGCAAAATTACCAAGTATAGTACTCTACCTAATAGATTTTTTGTTTTATGTTTTCAGGTTTATCACCTACCATATGCCAGGCCATACCTGGTCTTTTCCACTAACTTGTTTCTGATTTCACCGTATTCTTGAATTCTAATATTTGACCATGCCAAGTCTATTGGCTTGGATTCTTAGGCCAAACTTCAGCATTATTTATGTTTTGAGTTTTGTTTAATCTGCACTGAATAGAGCCTTATGTAAACACCAAATATACAATGAAAATATCCATCTACAGCAGGGGTTCTCAAACTACGGCCCGCGGGCCACATCCGGCCCGCCAGGGTCCTTGGCCCGGCCCGTTTGGGTGTTAAGGCCGGGGAGCTGCAGGCCCCTACCTTTACTACCTCCCGGCCGGCCGTTGTAAAAAAACGGCCGGCCGGGAGCTCTCTAGATAAGCCACGCCCACTTGCACGCACGCAGGAAATGCAGTCAATTTAAAAACAGGCAGCGATGCCTGTTAACATACAAGCGATCCGCCAGCTATAGAGCCGGGCGGATCGCTTGTATGGGCGGTCGGCCCGTGTCCCCTCCCCTCCCATTGTCGCGCTGAGCCCGAGACCAGCATAGTGCCTCTGTCACAGGGGATCAGAGGGAGGTCGGTACAAGACCTCCCTCCGGTCCCCTCTCCGCTGTAAGAATGCGGAAGTGATGTATTTTACATTACTTCCGCATTCTTGTGTCACTCTCCAGCTTCAGACGCTGGAGAGAAGCTGATGAAGCAGATCTCTGCTTTATCAGCTTCTTCGGGGGTCCTAGGTGACATTAGGGGTCTTGGAGACCCCCTGATGTCTCCATAAAGAGGACCTGTCACCTATTTTGCTATCAAAGCATTTTAAAAAAAATTTTAAAATGCTTTAAAAAAAAAGAATTTAATTTAATTTAAAAAAAAAGGTCTCAGGTGTGAATGGGGAGCAGGTGTGTTAAATTTGGTGTTATCACTCTCACTCTTTCATACTGGTCACTGGAAGTTCAACATTGCACATCGTGGCAAAGAACTCTCTGAGGATCTGGAAAAAAGAATTGTTGCTCTACATAAAGATGGCCTAGGCTATAAGAAGATTGCCAAGACCCTGAAACTGAGCTGCAGCACGGTGGCCAAGACCATACAGCGGTTTACCAGGACAGGTTACACTCAGAACAGGCCTCGCCATGGTCGACCTGAGAAGTTGAGTGCACGTGCTCAGAGCCATATCCAGAGGTTGTCTTTGGGAAATCGAAGTATGAGTGCTGCCAGCATTGCTGCAGAGGTTGAAGGGGTGGGGGGTCAGCCCGTCAGTGCTCAGTCCATACGCTGCACACTGCATCAAATTGCTCTGCATGGCTGTCGTCCCAGAACAAAGCTTCTTCTAAAGATGATGCACAACAAAGCCCGCAAACAGTTTTCTGAAGACAAGCAGACCAAGGACATGGATTACTGGAACCATGTAATGTGGTCTGATGAGACCAAGATAAACTTATTTGGTTCAGATGGTGCCAAGCGTGTGTGGCGGCAACCAGGTGAGGAGTACAAAGACAAGTGTGTCTTGCCTACAGTCACGCATGGTGGTGGGAGTGTCATGGTCTGGGGCTGCATGAGCGCTGCCGTCACTGGGGAGCTACAGTTCATTGAGGGAACCATGAATGCCAACATGTACTGTGACATACTGAAGCAGAGCATGATCCCCTCCCTTCGGAGGCTGGGCCGCAGGGCAGTATTCCAACATGATAACGTCCCCAAACACACCTCTAAGATGACCAATGCCTTGCTAAAGAAGCTGAGGATAAAGGTGATGGACTGGCCAAGCATGTCTCCAGACCTAAACCCTATTGAGCATCTGTGGGGCATCCTCAAACGGAAGGTGGAGGAAATATATAACACACACACACACACACACACTACAACGCACTGACTGATCAATGGTACTTGAAATTACAAAATTACAGTTCCCCTGGTTTTCTACAACAGGCCCCCTTTACCAGTGTTCATGACTAGTAGGTGTTCAAAACCTCTGCCTAGCCATTTGCAAATCTGTCCAAGTGAACAGGTGGAATGAAGGGCATAAGAGGTACAGCCCGGTTGTCGGATTTTGATATTAGTGCACATAAGCCATTTACAAATCAGTGCCTGAAGAAAAACAAGCAGAGTGTGGTGTTCCAAGTGACATGCAAGGGTACTGGTGAAAATGTTAATTCAGTATTAAATTGGTGAACCTTTGCATAATGCAAGGTGCATCAGTAAGAGGGAACTCCACACCTATGTGGTAATCTTATGTCTTGTCTTCCCTCAGTTCTATAAAAGTCAGAAACTAGAAACAACACACAGGACCCGACAGCATCCTACAAGCTGCCTACTCTTCACAGGTTTAAGGGGCAACTACTCTTATGCCAACACAGCCTACAGGGACACTCAGAGAGGCCCGCCTTCCCTGGTCAGTTCCTCCAACACCAGCATGCACAAGCTGTACTTTCCAAATGCTGGGAAAGTGCCAGGGGCCAACCTCCCAAGTCTCCTCTTAGCCCACAGTACTTCCTTCCAGCATAGTGAACATAATGTCCCCAACTCATGTTCAGCCCACCTCCCCCTTTTTTGAAAGGAGTCATATGCGGTAGCTACATTTTAAAGCTAAGCTTTACTTTGTAAACTTCTCTTCAACATAACAGGAACAAGATTGCCCATCTAAACTTATATTCAACATGTTACCTATTTAGCATAAATAAGTGCTCCGAGAAAAAGTCTCTGTCTTGCTATTCTAGGTCTACTCTCAGGCAGGGCAGCTACACTCTCCCAAAGGGGGTCTCTAAGTCCCCAGAGCACTCACATGTTCAAGCTGAGTCTTTTCGCTATAAAGAAAGACTCCTCTAACTCGATCCTGCGGTTTGCAACAACAACCCATTAGCTCCTACCACATTCCCTTATAAAGACCCAATCTATACAGCTTGACTGGTAGGTCAGTTGCCTGTCAACCAACAGGGTGAGCCTATTCCTAAAAGGCTCCTACACTGATGATCTGTGGGGACATCTAGTGGCATCTGAAAGGATTGCAACAGACATTTCACTATGTGAGTAGAAATAGGGCCCTACATTTACCACCTTTTTGAATAACAGAATAAATGGTCACCAGCACTCAAGTTTTCTTCAAAACAAAACCCTTTTATTCATTCTAGCAGGTCATTGCACCATGCGTGGCAAGTTGGCAACATTTCGGAACCTGTCCGGACCCTTCATCAGGCAAACAAAAGTGTCATCACTGAATAAAATGATTTTGTTTTAAAGAAAATTTGAAGTGCTGCTGACCATTCATTCTGTTTTGCAAGTATTTGGTGCGTTTCGTACGAAAACGCCACTAATCCATCGATTTTCATATGATTCGAAAAAAGTTTTCCAGCTTGACCGATCAAGAAAATTTGGCCAGTTGTACAGTAATTGTTCACTTCCCTACAAAAACCTGATCTAATTCGGAAATCGAACAATAATCGCAAGGTGTATGGGCATCTCAAGAAGCATTAAGAAGTCATAAACAAGAAACACTATAAATCTACAGGTTTCGTTTTGCATACAGAATCTTTACATCTCAAACAATGTTTAATAGGCAATGCACACCTTAGGGAGACACCAAATACTTCTCATCCCAGGATCCTGTAGGATCAGATAATGTTGTTACTTCAAGAACCTAAAAAGGCCCCATCCCTGTCCTTCTCCCAGGAAAGGCAAACGTTAGGTAATTGTGTTACCTCCTTCAGTCCGGCACCTTCATGTGCAGACGTCCTTTAGGGGACAGCAGACCGCTTATCCATTGCATATGGATAGGCAACATGATGAAACTGTTCCCTAAAAAAAAAAAAAGGAGTGGCAGATATTGCAGATTGCTCAAGTGGTACAGTGGTCATGCATATCTGCTCATCGAAGGCTTTCTCAGTGAAGCTCTCAGGACTAAACACTTTCTCCGGGAACTTCTCAGAGGGGGTCTCAACGCCAGAGGTTCCCAGACACACCACCACACCTACTCTATCCAGCACCACCATAGACCTCAGCATAGCTAGCTCCCCAGAGCAGCCATAGACACTGGATCCTGCAATAATCATGTGGCCTCCGGCATCAGGCATGCAGTAATCAGTGTCAGAGGGTCTGACACTTCTTGGGAGGATTCCAGGTCCCCTTGGGAGGTCTTAACTCCTGGGGATTCTTCAGGGAAAACAACCCACAGTCCCCAGGCTGACACAAAGTGAAGAGACCCATTATAGGACATGTCAAATCCTCGGTGGGAGGCAGAAATGGAGTCCCAAAATCATGTTTCTGGGCAGTTGGCCTTGATATCCTGACCTCTCTCTCTCTCTCATGGAGCAGGTTGAATTATAATTCCTAACAGGATCCACAACACACCCAGGGAGATGTTACTGGACTAATCTCCGTACACCATGGACACACATGCTGCCTCAAAACAAGGCTTCCCATTCCAATCTCCGACATTGTTGCATGTCAGTTTGTTTTCATTTGCACTTAGTCCACTTGACCCTGGAGGATGCATGCAAAAGACATTTAAAACATGTTCCATCTTTGGGGCACTTGCTTTAAAAAGTGGCAAATATAGCAACCAATTCAAACAGTGACCTCCTCTGTTCATCCCACCGACTATGCTATAAGTGTAAGTAGGAATTCCACACCTGTGCGGTATCCTTATGTCTTGTCCTACCTCAGTTCAGTATAGTTAGAAACTGGATAGCGCACATAGCTGCCTACTCTTCACAGTTTCAAGGGGCAACAGCTTTTCCTCAACAATAGCTAACAGAGAAACTAAGACAGGCCCGCCTTCACAGGTCAATACTTCCAACACAGGGACTGAGTGTTCAGCATTTTTTAGTGAGTGTGTAAGCCAGCACTCACAAGCTGTACTTTGCATATGCTGGGAAGTGCCAAAGGCCAACCTGTAAAGTCTCTTCTTGGCCCACATAAAAAAGACACAGTATTGCTTACCATCAGAGCAAACATGATGTTCCGAAATCATGTTCTCATCCCTCGTTTTGGAAAGAGGGAGTTACTTCCGGTTGCTGCATTTTAAAGCTTTTCTTGTAAACTTTTCTTCAACATAACAGGAACAACCCGTAGCTCCTTCTACATAACTGTATAAGGACTCAGTCTATGCAGTCTAACTAGGAGAATAGTCATCTGTCAAAGGTCAGGGTGGAACTATCCCTATACTGGTGAAGCAAGGATGTGTGAGGACATCTAGTGCTGCCTAAGAGAATTGGAACAGTCATCTCACTATGTGAATGGGAATAGGGCCCCACTCACCCAGGCTCCCATTGAGATTTGCCATGTATCAGAAAGAAACAGATGAGGCTTGTTACCTCAAACGTTTGATGACAGACATTTCCAGCGTGCAGCATAAGATAAACCATTACTCCAGTCAATAACTGATTAAAAAAAGACAGTGAGTTGAAGGGTGTCTGCAAGCATCCTAAACCATGTAGGAACCTTCCATTATAAAGTAAATTTTACAGCTTTATGTATATTGTAGAAGGCCATTTCAGTAAAGAGTAGTTTTTGTTTTGTATTTTAAATAAAGATGTCATTCTACTTGCTAAAATATTGCCACCAAAGGGTGATAGTTTGGGATGCATATCAATCTACATATTTCCATGATTTCTGACCTTGCAGCAAAGACCCGACAAGCTTTAGGAAATGTAGTTTTCCTCAAGAGAAATTGGTAAGATCAGTGGGTAAAAAAAAGTTGCATAACAACTCGCTGCCCAAGAGACAAGCTCATCTGACTTATTTATAGCTTTACCTTCCCTGAACTTTTCTGCAGTGTGATTTAAAATCACTGCGGCTTACTTCTATCCACATCCATTCCATTCGCATCCAAGAAAAATGAGTTCACAGTTAGAATGATGGTTTACAGCATACAGGATGGTAGGATCCTATATGGGATCACATTACATTGCAACAAATTGTCGCACAAGGAATTATTTTGTTGATTTTGAAGTTTTTAGAATTGTTATATACAAAAAAAAAAAAAAAAA
>NW_017306336.1:2337682-2350047 GCF_000935625.1 Nanorana parkeri
AAAAAAAAAAAAAACATTATCAGCTCGATCTTTATAAGAACTAGGTAATTAAATATCCCATACCATTTTTATTATGAATGTTCTGTTTTAGTCTAGTGTTTTCATACATAGGACATCTTACCCCAAGTTTTCATTTTACAATTGCATTTGGCCCATATAGGTATTAAATAGGAATGCACCGATACTGGTTTTCCAGTATCAAGTACGAGTACCGATATTCATCTTTTCAATGCAGAGTACTGATACTGGTACTTCCGCGAGCATGGAGACGGCTTTCCGGCCAATCAGGAAGCTGGGCCGTGAGTCATTATCCCCTGCCCGGCTTCTTGATTGGCTGGGAAGCCGGCTCCATGCTGTTTGGCAGAGGAAATCTCCCTCTGACCGGAAGTTCCGGTATCAGGGGTATCGGAGCATTTGGGCAAGTACGAGTACTTGCCCAAATAAGCGGTATTGGACCCAATATTATGTGCCAGTTTGCTGGGCAATTTTCTTAACAACATTGTTTGAAAGCGAAAAACAGCCGGCACCCAAACCACTTCACATTATATTACTCACATTTACTGTACCATCTCTACAGTAAAAATAAAAGCTAGGCTGTGCTTTTTGTCTCTAGTATATTGGGGCCTAGTGTTTTCCCAAACTTTTTTCATCTGTCAATTACATGGTAACATAACTAACTAGGTCTATTCATTTCAACCTCTCACAAACTGTCCTGCTGCTTGCGATTTTACACTGCTGTATCATTTGTTGAGTCTTACTTTTTGCAGTAAGACACCTGCCTGTACTTTTTGTCTATAGTACATTTCGGTTTAGCCTTGTTCAATCAAAATGTCCTGGTGCTGGCCAATTTTTTTCACTGCTTTATGTGCGGTCTCTTAATTCTTATTGAGAGTTTGATAAAAGCTGACCAGTATTAGTGAGAACAGGGACAGCAATAGTGAACCACTGGCCAATTCCTATATGCCGGTCAAAGGAAGTATCTTACCGCTTAATGCAAAAGCATGTGTCACTGGTAAAACTACCTAAAATACTTTTTGATTAAAGGGTATATTTGCAATAAATCAGATTGGCGTACTGCTGCTGTATGTAAGCCAAGTTAATTCTAAAAAAAAATTAATCAAATCCATATTCAATATTCACTGACAGAGTATGCAGTCACTGAGGCTGTCTGTAAAAAATTGTATTGTTCCATAACACCAAGCATAACTTTAAGGCATGTGATTTAAAGGATTAGTGTATTTTCAGTGTCACCTTTGAAGCAGCATTAAAAGGATCCCTTTGCCTGCTGTAGGCTGCTTTTTTTTAATTTTTGCATGGGTACATGACAGTGTACAGCTTCCCATAACACCAAGCATAACTTTAAGGCACCCCCCACCCAAAGCATGTGATTTAAAGGATTAGTGTCAGTGTCACCCTTGAAGCAGCATTAAAAAGAACCATTTGCCTGCTGTAGGCTGCTTTTTTATTTTTGCATGGGTACATGGCAGAGCACAGCTTCCTATAATACCAAGTATAACTTTAAAGCACCCCCCACCCCAAGCATGTGATTTAAATTATTCTTGTATTTTCAGTGTCACCCTTGAAGCAGTATTAAAAAGAACCCTTTGCCCGCTGTAGGCTGCTTTTTTATTTTTGCATGGGTACATGGCAGTGCACAGCTTCTGATACCTTTTTTTGATAATAGCTTGCCTATTAGCCCTAACAATTGGCATTATTTTAGAACTGGATTTTAAAGACTTCAATAAGACTTCACTTAGTTCAGGATCGCTGAATTTCAAACATGATTCGCCAAACTCTCTGTGAATCAACCCCGAGTAGATTTACTCATCCCTAACTGCATTCCAGGGCTGGACACGCTTGAAGTATGGCCCATATAAATTGTCATCTTTTATTTACATGGTAACATAACTAACTAGGGTCTATTAATTTCTTCCTCTCACTAACTTTAGCAATTTCTGTTCAGGGGAAGGCAACGCAGATCTAAATTTGCAATTCTCTACTGCGGATTGTGCTTTACTCTTAGTACAATAAATAGATTGTGGTTTGCTTTGAAGGAAAGTGATAGAGCACACTTACACACCAAGAACAGATCTGAAACATCTTTGATTCAGTACAAAGCAGTTACCATAGCAACCAATTATGCGGCAAAATGCAGACCCATGTGTCCAGGAAGAACTCTGGGAATATTTCCTGAAAATCTGTTAGGGTAAGCCCTGGGATGTGGATACTGCACTGGGGAATACCTGTTCTGATATGAATATGTATGTCCTTGTAAGCTCAGAACACATTTATACTGTAAGTTCTCCTGATATACTGAATGCTGTACTGTACTATACTTTCGTGGCCCCAATGCATAGGCATAGGTAGCTTTCAGTTAGCTTCAATCTCCACAGCAGTTTCTCACTAGCTGCTCACTACCCAAATACCTGCAATATTATTCAATTCTCAGAAATATAAGGCCATGCAGTGGTTACCGAATTTGTATCATTTGATCCAATCAAATGGCAGTTACTGAGCTTATAGGAGCAAGGTATGCAGTGGGTGATGTGTGTGATCGATATGTCCACTGTATGTGACTTCTACATTAACCCCTTCACCTCCTCCCTCTGTGAGCTTATAGGAGCATGGTATGCAGTGGGTGATGTATTCACTTTATGTGATTGATATGTCCAATGTATGTGACTTCTACATTAAACCCTTCACCTCCTTAACCACACAATATTAATATTTCTGTTTTGCATGTACAGTATGTGTGTAGCATGAATCACCCTTTTCCCAAGACAATGGTGGTGTAATGTGTGCCAACATCTCAGCTCCATTCATCTGCTGCCACAGTGATTGATGTTATGTAGAATGCAACAGAAGGAGTGAGACTCTGTGGCAGGAGGGCAGAGCACAGAACCCAGGGGGGAACTAGGCTCCCATAACAGAAATATTGCTGTGGAGTGACTGTTTAAAGTCATTAAACTGTATTAGCACATACTTTTAACTAATCTCAATACCAGCATGATTCTTTATTTTAAAAAATAAATAAAAATAAAATGGAAATAAAATAAAAGTTAAAACAAAAACTCAGTGGTCATCACTTTGGGCCCACAACATTTTTTTTTAAAGTTACGCAACTTTTTGGCTAGAAAAACTGCTTAAAATCCCCAAACAAGCATAGAAAGTCAAATGGAGGAGGCGCATGCGCGGACCTCGAAGATGCCTGAACCCTGAGCTCCGCTCCTAGACGGACCAGACACGCTCGCTCCAGCAGCACAAAGCACTAACGAAGCTCACTGAATACGAGCTCCGATACTCACTCGGGCACTAACCCCGGAAGGGACCCAGATGGCAGGCGGGACGACCAAACGAAAGGACGCCAAGTCAACAGCGGGATCAAAGGCAGGGGGCGGCTCATCTAAGAATATGGCGGAAGTCGGCAATCGCGCTGGTGTGGCTGCCCGTTACTGCTCAGGAGCCGGCTCTGTCCCTCCTCAACCTGAGACCGTGAGTACTGGGTCTCGCTGGGCCCACTCTCCGGCCTCCATCTCCTCCCTGATAGGGAGAACTCTGGAGGATATTTTATTAGCACAACGGGCTTCTATTCCTTCCAGCCCTGACATAATGGAGGCCGATTTAGATCTTGCTGAAATTCGAGGAGGCACTCCTCGAATGTTCAGAGAACATAATGGCTAAGTTCTCTGAAATGTTGGAACAGGGATTGAATAAAATGGCTAAACAAATTACATCCGATATACGCTTGGACATTAGAGATTTGGGCACTCGCAAAGATTCAATAGAATCAAAATTGGATAAGGCAGTGTGCCGCACCAATCAAAATACAAAGTCCATGAAAGATATCCAGAGCCAATTAGATGAAGCCCTCCTTAAAAGAGACGATTTGGAAAACAGAGCACATCGTTATAA
Organism: Nanorana parkeri; assembly: GCF_000935625.1. Lineage (NCBI taxonomy): Eukaryota > Metazoa > Chordata > Amphibia > Anura > Dicroglossidae > Nanorana > Nanorana parkeri. The sequence goes on from NW_017306336.1 coordinate 2,341,595, forward strand.
TTTTGGCATTAGGGGCCTTCCCGAATCGGTTACAGATCTTAAAGGGGCAGTAACAACATTTAAAAAAGAATTAGTGCCTGAAGTGGACGATCATAAATTGGAGTTGAACCGGGTCCATAGGCCCTTACGGTTATGAGATCAGATGGATATGCCGGAGACATATTAGTTAAGCCACATTTTTACAGCATCAAAGAACAAGTAATGCGGTATATCAGGGAATGCTCGGCACTTTTTATATTGGGACATTCGGTCCAGATATTTGCTGATATACCCCCGGCTACAATTCAAAAAAGGCGTAACTTGAAACCGCTGCTCCAAGCTCTAAATGCAAAGGGTATTAGGTATAGATGGGCGTTTCCTTTCCGTTTGTTATTTTCTTGTAGGAATCAGCCCTATCACATAACTACACTTACGGAAGGAGAAAAGTTGCTGCAGCATCTTTGAATATTAGCGGACGATCCTAAAGCTTCATCCCCTGAACCTGGTAGCCTCACAGGCAATTTGCCACTTCGTCCCTTATCACCTTTATGGCATAAGTCGAGTAGAGGCTCATCGTCTCCCGCTAGCTTTCCAAGATGAGTGAAAGGGGGGAATTGACTGTTAGCTTATGTTACATTTCTCTTTTAAGAGTGTGTTTTTGTGCTTTAAACAATTAATATATGCTAAAAAATCTCTAGGGAAAAGATTAATTATCAATTTGGGGGTAGTGTATAATGTTTATTGTATATACATAGATTATTATTGAATACTATGAAGGAGAATCTTAGTCTCACTAGATGGGACTATTATTAGAGGATCTCAAAGTTCCGCCCCCTGGATTTAATAGCCCCCCAGGAAATAAGCTCTCTCGACCTTTGTCGTCTCTTTGGCATAAAACTGGCAGTGAATTATCGCCCCTTCCCAACTTTGTAAGCTAAATGGCTAGTTGGAGATGATATATATTCCACGCTGCAGATGGGTTGGGAGGGGAGAACTCTTGGTTTAGTATGTGTTAATTTGGGTGTATTGCGTAACATCTGATGTATAGTAATATATATCTCCCCTCTCTCTCTTGACACAATGTTATGTTTGAAGGAGGGGTGGTCGACCGAGCTAGGTAGTCGTGCGCCCTGATTTGACCTGGCCCTCTGAAATTCCTGAGGCCCACGTCAAATCGTGTATTGACACTGGTCAATACTATAGATAGAGAATTTGATTGGGGTTGGTTTACCCGGTCTTGTGTTTTATGTTTGTTGTAGGGCTGTCCAACCATTTGGTTGTCGGCCTTTTCTTCTCCTTTTTTTTTTCCTTTCTTTGTGCTACAATGATTGTTCCTTTTCTATATTTGGTCACCTTAGTTATTTTTCTATGCTCTGGGGGTTGCTTCCACATCATAGGTTATTATAGCTTGAACCTTAAATCGTTAAGATATCTAGGGGGAGGGGAGGTTACTCTGCGCTGCCCTAGTAGAGGCCATAATCAAACAAACTGTCATGGAATCCTCTTCTAAACCAATTTTATTTGCTTCCCATAACGTTCGAGGTTTAAACTCCCCCACAAAGAGGAAAATGGCATTTCAGTATTATCATTCCCAACGGGTTGCAATTTTATTTCTACAGGAAACCCACTTTTCTATAAATTATCAACCTAAATTCTTGAATAAATACTACCCACAGTTTTATATAGGCAATTCACCCGATAAAACTAGAGGTGTAGCTATTTGTTTCTCTAAATATACTTCCTTCAGATCTCTAATGGTGATCAGAGATCCGGAGGGCCGCTACCTGTTAGTGAAGAGCTACCTGGAGGATAAGTTAGTCTCCCTGATCTCTTATTATGCACCTAACTCCGCTCAGGTGGTATTTTTCACTACTATGTGGCAAATTTTGATGCCACTTGTCAAGGTGGCGGTTATATGTGCGGGAGACTCCAATCTTGCTTTGGATAGTAGTATGGACAAAATGGCCTCTGGTGCTTATAGAACCAAACAGCCCTCAAAAGCTGGTATGTCATTAGCAAAATTATTGAACTTTTACTCCCTAGTGGACATATGGAGGGAGGTAAATCCTTCAGTCAAAGACTACACATATTTCTCACAGGTTCATTTTAGCTATTCTAGAATGGACCACTTTTTTTGTTGGGATCTCAGTGGTGCCTCTAGTGATATTTTCTACTATCAGAGAGACAGTATGGTCGGATCATTCAATATTGGTGATGGGCCTGTCAAGGATGGTAGATGTCAATAGACCACGGTGTTGGCGATTGAACGAGTCCCTCTTGAGTGATATGGCAGCACAAGGAGAGATCCGTTCACACCTACAATCCTATTTTAGCTCTAACGTAGCCTCTGATATGCCACCTATTATGGTGTGGGCAGCACACAAGGCCACAATTAAGGGCTTATTTATCGAGTTGTCCACTCGACATAAAAAAAGAACATCCAAGCGTATAAATGAACTAGATATGGATCTCCAACGGCTCACTCGAGCTCATAAACAAAATCCATCAATGGACCTTCTGACTACTATCTGTAAAACTCAGTTAGAACGAAATTTAATCAACTAAGGCCGAAGGAGCATTCGTTGGTCGGACAACTAATTATATGTTCATCGAGATAGAGTAGGTATCCTCTTGGCTCATAAATTGTCCCCTAAACCCCGAATATATTCGATACCTAAAATACGTTGTTCATCGGGTGACTATTCGTTTAATCCAAAAAACCTGTTAAATTAAATTTTTTCATTCTATATTGAGCTTTACTAGGATCAAACTCCAATTCTAACAGAATTATTGAAGGCATTTTTTGATAGTATACCTATACCGCACATATCCTTAGACCACAAAAAGATAATGGATGAACCTATTACGATGTTCGAAATTAAAAGATCAATTAAACAAGCGAAGCTTTCATCTGCTCCCGGTCCAGATGGGCTGACGGCTCTGTATTACCAGAAATTTTCAGAGGTGCTGGCACCACATCTGGAATCGTTTTTTTTAATGAATTGTGGAAAGGGGGAGTTTTAGATACAGATCTCAACAGGGCTTTTCTGACTGTTATCCCTAAACCAAATAAGGATCCGGGGGAAGTTTCAAATTATCAGCCAATATCCTTAATTAATAACAACTTAAAGCTCCTGACTAAAATCTTAGCTAACAGGCTTAATTATTTTCTACATTCCTATATACACAGGGATCAAGTGGGGTTTATGGTGGGTCATCAGGGCCCCGATCAGATTCGGAGGGCAATTGACATAGTGACTGTTTTGCAATCGGGCTGGGATGGTAACCCTCCCCAGTCTGGGATGCTAGTGTCTATCGACCTACAGAAAGTGTTTGATTCGGTGTCCTGGCATTATTTGTTTCCTATGTTAGAGAGGAGGGGTTTTGGCCCCCCCTTTCTGAGAGTACTACGGGCGCTATATAAAAACCCCTGGGCACAAATAAAGATGCAGGGATACCTATCAGACTTCATTTCCATCTCTCAGGGTACCAGACAGGAATGTCCGCTTTCCCCACTACTCCCCACCACTATTCGCGAAAATGCAGATATTAAAGGGGTAATGTGCGGCACTCAGTAACATAAATGTGCGCTGTTCGCGGGCAACCTATTGTTATTTATTACAGCCCCTTTGACCACACTCCCTAATGTATTGAAACAAGTAGATAAATTTTCGAAAGTCTCTGGACTTTGGGTCAACACATCAGAATTTTTTGGCTCTTAATGTAAATCTGCCTCAGGAACTATAGCTCAGACTGCCTGACCATTACCACTTTAGTTGGTCTACGGATTCCATACAATATTTGGGGATAAAGCTCACCTCTTCTTTTCCCCAATTATATAAGACTAATCACACCCCACTATTTCGTCAGCTCTTAGAGGATATGTCTAGCTGGAAATTCTGTAAATTATCTTGGTTTGGTCGTATACACGCAATCAAAATGACTCTTCTCACTAAAGTTCTGCACTATTTTAGAGCTCTACCTATTGCCATAACTAAAACGGACCTTTCGAAATTTCAATCATCAGTAATAAAATATATTTGGAATAATAAGCGTTCTAGGTTGTCTCAAGCGGTACTTTACCGACCTAAAAGATCCGGTGGACTGGGTGTGCCCAATCTTTATCAATACTACAGGGCAGCGTGGATTGCACAATTGTCCTTGACATATAGTCAGGGCTATTACCTTGATTGGGTCTCAATGGAAGCATTCTCTGCCTCGGGTGTACCTATCGAGATGCCTAAGTGGCTTAATCCGAGACAGAGACCGCCTATATTGGCCCCAACTATCACATTCTCTGGCTCTGTGGGATTTGGTTAGACATAAAGAGAGTATGGTTTCACCACATAATCCTCTAGCACCTGTTTTTCACAACCCGAATGTTCCTCCAGGGAGGCAGGCTAAGGCATTCCATTGGTGGCAGGATAAGGGTCTCTATCGTATAGCACAGTACTTCCGGGCACGGAAACCTTTAACCCTAAAATACTGTCTGCACATGCCGGTGTCTGAATTGTTCCATTTTCGACCATTGAACCACTTTTTGGGCTCCTTATGGTTACCACCCTTAGATAAACCATTTAATACAGCATATGAGAGGTGGTGTTTGGGGAATGGGGGACAGAAGGGTGGTATTGCTATGATATATTCTCGCTTGGTAGATTCAAAGACTAAACTAGCCTTTATGTTAGCGTGGGAGACAGATTTGGCAATTGACCGCCCTTTGGAGGCTTGGCAGCAATGCTGCCTTAGAGGATTTTCAGGCTTGCTTAACATTTCCCTAATTGAAGCAAACAAAGTATTATCGAGGTGGTACTTGGTTCCCGCCCAGATGGCTAAGATATTTCCGGGGATATCCTCTGAGTGCTTCCGAGGATGCTCAGTACCTGGGACTATGTATCATATCTGGTGGCAATGTCCTAAAGTACGCCCTTTCTGGAACAGACTCTAAGCTCTCATATAAAGAATCGGAGTCCGTATCCCGAAAGGAGCTCACTATGCCCTTCTAAATTGTCCTATACCAGGACTCTCAAGAGCTCAGGATAAATTGATATCCTTTTTTTTCCTGGCAGCTAAAACTATTATAGCAAAATCCTGGAGGTCATCAACGATACCTTTTCAACAGGTTAAAGCAAAACTATCATGGATAATGGTTCATGAGAGGATGCAGAGTATTCTTTTAGATACTGGAAAGAGGTTTGAACTAATTTGGTCACCATGGATCCGTTATATAGGAGTATCGGTTGCTTCTTGATCTGACTTTAGATAAGATATGGTGCAGAATGGGGCCATTCGTTGGGGATGGCCGAAACCCATAACCCCATTTTTTCTTCTTTACTTTTATGTTTGGTCTTTTTATGTTTGGTTTTGTCTTGTCTTGTTTTGTTCCATTGTCTTTTTATGTGTGTCACTGAATCATGTTTTAAATATAATGGGAGAAAATACGATAGCGCCCACCACTTAATGTAGAGTGTATAGTAGACCTCACAAAAGGTACAGTAAGATTCTAAACTGTTCCCTATGGCTGTTCACTTGATTCTGGGTATAGAGAGGATATGGAATGGAATTTGTTTAATAAAGGCACTTATAAAAACCACATGAACACCTTATATAATGGGTATAGCTTTCGTGTTAAGGATTTTTTAAAATGTATATTTCATAATGTATTTCAGCTATAGTCACAAGGTATATTTCATAATGTGTTTTGGTCACAGCCACAAGGAATAGATTGTTTTGGTTCTAAGATATAACGGGAGAATTCATCAGAGTGCAAAGTGCACACCTATTAATATAGGGAACATTATTTATTAAATCGTAGTAGGGTCCACTAGGGTTTAACTAGTTTTTTGAATATTGATAGAAAAATGGGAATCTACTCAAAAAGGCACTTCCTTAAGAACACAAGAACTGTTTTTTTTTCCTTTTTCTTTTTATACATATCAATGTGTAATTTGTTCTCACTAATGAATTTTTTTTAATAATGGATATACCATATTGCACACTGTATAACGTTTTTTTTGGCCACATCTATATGAAATAGAGTACATTAAAGAAAAAAAAAAGGAGGCACTATCGTTGTTTTGGTGATACTAAAGCGATTGTAGAAATTGTATATTTATTATTTTGGTGACACTAAAGTGATTGTATAATCTGTATATTTTTTGTGGAAAATCAATAAAATACTTTGGAATAGAAAATCCCCAAACAAGTCTATATTTAACAGCAGAGGCCCTGTAGAATAAAAAAAAAATGCTAGTTGTAAGTTTAGTGCACACAGACAACATATAATTAGAGATGGACCGATATATGGGCCGAAAATGGCACTTTTGGCAAAATTTCTCCTCCCCGCTGTGCACTGCTCTGTGTCCCAGCGGGGAGGAGGGAAACTGTCACAGGAGGCCGAGCACTGCGGGAGAAGAGTGGTGTGAGTGACCGCCGTCTCTCCTCCCACATCGCTCAGCCTCCTGTGACAGATCAGAGGAGAGCAGTGTGAGAGGAGACAGCCAGTGCTGTCACAGGAGGCTGGCCAGCGGTGCGGGGAGGAGTAAGCTGTCAGATCGAGCTCTCCTCCCCGCACCGCTCACTCAGCCTCCTGTGACAGCGTGTCAGGAAGGAGAGCGGGTACAAACACTCAGTGATCAGTGATTGCTTAGTGTTTGTAAATAATTGAGGACATAGTATGGTTACTATATCCTCAATTATGAATGAATGGGAAGTATTCTACATCACCTCCTGTTCATTCATGATTGTGTAGATAGTAAACACACTATATTCACATGTTATGAATGAACAGGAACACTCAGTATAGAGGATTCCTGTTCATGCATTATAGGGGCTGCAGAAAAAGAGATAGGAGGACTCTGTGTTCTCAATCTCTTTTTCTATTTTAAAAGGGAAATATCAGGGGTCTGTTTAGACCCCCAATATTTCCCTGAAGAAATATAAATATAAAAGATGGGGTGGTGTCGGGTAAATAGATGTCAAACCTAAAAACTGTGCGCGCCCCTGAAATAGCAAAAAAAACACAGTACCTGAAATTGCCCACAGGTGGCAAGGTTTAAAAGCCTTTACCACTCATCACTTTAGAGTTAACACTGAGTGATAACCCTAGAATTGCTGCCTTCATTCCAGTAACATGTGTGGCACAACTGTCATTTTTTGTCATGAAGATGCTTTTGTATGTACATGAGGTTGGAGGGCTTTCCATTTTTTTCAAATTTATTGTATTTGTCACTTTCATTTTGTACTTAACTTTAATGTTATTACAGAGGAAGTGACTGGTATTCTTTATGGAGACATCAGGGATGTACTAGACTCCTATGCCATTATGGACCTCATTGAAGCTGATGAAGCACATTGCAATTCACCAGCTTCTTTTCAGGCCACAGCAGCCCCAGAAATGGCAGCCTGAAACCAGCTGTGACAAAATCCTTGTTGCTTCCAGGTTCAGTAACTGGAAGTTCAGTCTCCCTCAGCCCAAGCTGCACACACGCCATGCCTGTCCCGGGCCCATTCAAGGGACAGCACATCACAGGATAAATTGATTGGTCGGGTCTAAAGTCACCTTATCTTAATTTCACACATGTGCATTGTGCTAATGTGCAGAAATGCACCATACATGTGTTGGTGCACTGCACGGACATTCATTTTGAATGGCACCCCAACACATTTCCACAACACATTCATGCTTCAATGTAGCACAGTGCACAGTTTGTATAGTGCCCTGTCTGCACTAAATGTAGGTGCATTGAGGTGTGTTGCAATGTATGGAGCCTAGGTAATGTTGTCAACCCTGACACCAGATGTCCTCAAGTCTTCCAGGTTGAATGACAGCCAGTATCATTCAACCTAGGCTGTCATAGGTCCACTCCCAGCCGGTGACTAAACAGTGAAGGAGAAGCAATGATAAGATCATCTCTTTGTTACTCTTTCTCCTCCTATCAGCATTCTCCTTCAAAGCGTATGAACTAATTGACTCTTTGTGCTACTTCTTCCTCCCCCACTCTGAGCTCTGTGCAGAGGTCAATAGCAAGTTAAAATTGTATTTACACTGTTGTACTTAAAAAATACATTTCAATATGTATTATGCAAAATTAAACTTCATTCTTTTTTGCTTTGGGCTTATTGAAAGTGTTTGGACATGGCTTTAACCCCTTCGTGACGGGAGACGTACACTGTACGTCCAGCCACAAAGGGACCAAATGACTCGTCACGTACACTGTACGTGACGAGTTATTTGCTGCACTAGAAGGCTGCTAACCGCTGAGAATCAGCGGTTACCTTTCAGTAATAGAGGTCTAACTATCTAGAGATCCATTACTGAAAGGGTTAACCTTTTTCAGACACCCGATACCTTAATATCGGGTGTCTGAGAGTCACAGCAAAGCAGAGACACATGTCGGCTTTTGCCGGCATTCTGACAGCTCGTATAGATCGAGAGATATCTCTCTCAAGCTATACTGGCTTTTTTTTTTTTA
>NW_017306336.1:2350167-2369480 GCF_000935625.1 Nanorana parkeri
ACACAAGTGGGATTTGTTCAGCACAATCTATAATCTTCATCCACTGTTGACAAAGTCAACTTTTTAAGATGGAGTGTGAGCCAAAACCGAGGGATCCTACCGATTAATATCACAAACACCTAGGGGAATTACGCTCTCTATAAAGTAACAGTATTTGATCTCAATAGACTCAATTCACAAAGCTTTACGCATTGGACAAAGCTGAAAATAACTGCAGCATTTTTTTAAAAGAAGGATCCTACTCCTGGTGTTTCAGGGTTGTGAATGAAGCATAATGAGCTATGCACAGAACATGTCTACAAGGGTTTATAAGAAATTCAGTTCATTCTGTAATGATACAAATCAATCACAGTAACCCCATGGCTATACAGTAAGGTATACTATAAGGTGGCTGCTCTGTCACCTGCTGCTTCATTCATTCAAAAACTCTTTCTTAGCGATTGCAGTGGAGCTACTCCAGCACTGCAAAGGTTAAATGCTTGTTTTTGTCTAGGTCTCAAAGTTATGCTCATCCGATACTCAGAACCGGCTTGCTCTTAGGCCATTCCCTGGAGCCTCGTTCCCTCTCCCCTGCAGGGTCTAAGTTCCTATGAGTCATAGCTTACACTGGGGGGAAATATATCAAAACTGGAGCAGTTTCCCAAGGCAACCAATCAGCTTCTCTTTTCAGTTTGTTCAGTTAAGATTTGAAAATGAAAGGGAGAAGCTGATTGGTTGCCATGCACAGCTGCTCCAGTTTTGATAAATGCCCCTCAGTGTGTAAAGGACCTGAGACCGTCAAGGGACATACCATTGCTGGAGCAGAGGAAAAGACTTGTCTAAGAGCAAGTCTACTCTGAGGATCGGTTGAGTAAAACTTTGCAATCTTTGAACCTAGACAATAACAAGTGTTTAATCCTTGCAGTGCGGGAGTAGCCCCACTTCAAAGGATAAATACATTTTTCTTATGTATGAACCTGAAATGTAGGGCATGCCATTGATGGCCTCCTTCAGTTGCCGGGCTGTGTCTGACCTCAGTACTTTTTTGTCACATACATAGAACATGCACAGTGGAAATATGTCAGAATGTTCCTTATCACTATACTTGCTTTCTGGTCAGTTTCCGGTCATGGCAGCATTCTCAAAAGGAGGTCGGCAATGGCAGCCTCCATTATACTCTAATAATAGTTTCCCTTTAACGTAACCCAAGCACCAAATTGGAAGTCCAAATAAAAGCATTCCCAGTAAAAAGGACACTGGATAGTTACCTAGTGTCCTCTCGACTGTCTGCTGTCCTGTAGTGAGGTGGAGGTCAGCACTGAGCATAGTGGAAGAACAGGAGATGGACACTCATAGAAGTAGTGGTTTCTGAAGAAACTGCAGCTGGAGTTATCTCTGCATCAGAGCCCCCTTTGCCACCAGCGGCTGAAGACCAGGCCCGGCGCTACCGCAAGGCAAGTCAGGCGGCCACATGAGGGCGCTGCAGGGTGAGGGCGGAAAAATAGGGCATTTTGACAAGTACTTGTACTTGTCAAAATGCCCCGATGTTTGCGCTATGTTTTTTTTTTTCACTTACCTTCGGTGCGGGAGAGCAGCAGCGAGTCAGCGCTGGTCCAGTGGAAGGAGCTCCAGGTGGGGTCCTAATTTAGCTGGCCGGCGACTGCCAGAGGATCCCGACACGCGCGGCAAAAATGCACCTTGCCTATGTAGGCAAGAATCCTAGCACCGGCCCTGAGCAAGACTGTGGTTTCTCAGTTTCATAGAACACTGTTATTTGGACTTTGTTTGGCAACAGGGTTTCTTTAGGCAGAAAAAGAAGAGGCTGGAAACTTAGCACTGAGAAGGAAACTATATCTCATACAAAGCAAGGACATATAAATTCAAAGCCAATGGTGCAGTGATTGGATTCAAACCTAGATCCACAGCACTACAACGTCTCATTGGTAGGTAGCTCACTGGAGTAAGTCATCTTTCATTATATTTCTGAATTCGGTTTAGATACTCGCTACATTAATAAGCCAACACTACCACATAGCAGTAAATTGATTTACAATAACTTGCATTATGCTGCCACCTAATGTTGTTTTAATGAAATGCATGTAGACTACTTTTAGCTACAGACCTTCACAAGATGGCCTAATCAATAGCTCTGGGAAGAAATCAGTGATCAGCTGTTTAGTTTAACACAAACCTGTAGACTGTATGGATCTTATATATCATCATCAGCATAGGCCTATTTTGGCTGCATTTCACTTTATACACCAGAGGATCATCTGGCGAGATACAAACTGGGAAAAGTAGGTTAAAGAATAAAGGCAGAAAAATTTGACCAAAAAAAACGAATTATGTCATTTGTGGGGAGTTTATTACCCAGCTAATAAAAATGATGCATTAAGCAAGATTAAAGCTGGTATTGAAAGATATGCACCTTTCGTTCCGACCCTTTTATGCCTGTTTTTAGTCGTCCTTTGTGAGTACCTTTATACCATTTTTTATTCGTTTATTTAAAAGTTTTTATGCGATGGAGGCGCTCTCTGTGTCTTGTCTTCACCCTTTTGTGAATAACCCTGAAAGTGTGGTGCAATGCAGTGCCATTGAGGCACCTTAATGCACATAGCCATCACATCACAACACATCTAGCCCACACATCAAGATGCACCTAGCAAGCAAATCATAATGCACATGCAGTTTAGCGCACCACACAGCACACACGTGAACCATCTGTGTTTTGTGGTGTGCTGCGGTGAAAAAATGCTACCGGTTAGTTAAAACCTTTATTGTGGTACATTAGCAGCCCATTCACAATGAGTGCGCGGCCCTACCATAACACACATTACCAGGCAACATAACACACATGCATTACCATTGCCTGCATCCAATCAGATTTTTCAGGTATTTTGAAAGCCAGCAGGGCTGAGTAGCAAGATACTGAAGCTTGGCCCAGCGGGCGATTCCTCCATCCACACAGATTAGTGTAGATGGAGGAATCTGTTGCACCTTTTCCATCTGACCATAGAAAATCTGCAGATAATCTATAGGTGTATGGCCAGACTTGAAGCTGTCAGCTTTTTCATCCATAGTACTAAGTGAGGCTCTGCGTCACCTGCCTCCCCTGACCGCACATCCCTGGTGTGTCCATTATGAGAATACATTAGGCTGGAAGGTGTCCCTCTTTCTAGTCTTAGAAAGTTGGGAGGTATGCAAACCCATTATCAAACCACCTCAATAAAGGGGTGGTGGCACAAAACAATTCAGTGGCTCATGACTGGAAGTAGGCAAGTTCTAGTGCCACTAGCATCTTTAGCCTGCATGAAAACCCCTCAAAGCTGTGACTGATTACAGGTGTAGGGACCCTGCTACAGGTAGTGAATTTTTGGGGCCTTACAGGAAGCATTGAGGCCGCACCAGCATAAATGTCCCCCTTAGTTCTGAGTGTACCTAAACTCAGATTAGTAACTGCTTCTGCCAACTTCTGATAAGCTTGTGCCAGTTCTCTTTCTCAGAATAGGTAAAAGAATGAGTTCATAATAATTATCCTCCCAGCCAATTAATGAGGAGCTTGCCCCAGTGGTGTAAGCTAGGAAAGTGATGAGTATGTGGGACCTACCTTTCAGGAGGGTTCTCCTCGCTCGCCTTCAACCCAGAGGGGCAGTGTGTTAAGAGGTTAAGATGCTGGACTACTGAGGATTTTACATATTACTTCATCCTTAAGGAAGCACTTGTGGCTGTCCCTCACTTAGTAAAGGTGGTGACCGACTATATATTCTGCAGTAGGAAATGACATCCAAGATATAATCTTTGTCCTGAAAGAGCTGAACTCTACTGAAAGTGGTACTATCCAGCATAAACTGTAAGTGCACAGAGGAACATCCAAGAGGGTGCAGAAACCAGGTACTGGAAACAATGTTTGAGGTGGGTATTCTAGGTTCCACCCTCCTTCCTATATTCTGCAGCTCTACTAATTACATCTTTCTTCAAGCAAAGTGACTGGCTTCTGAGTTACACCCTGTAAAAAACAGCCCTACGTTGGATTTGCCTAGGAGCTTTGCAAAGTAAGTGGACAGGGACATCCTAATGTGGCCTATTATGTCATCTGAAGGTCATTTTATATGAACTCATGGTAAATAGCATTACACTGGCTCGCTTTTTCTTTTATTGTTGTGACTGCCTAAATGGTTAAAAATAATATTGTAATCTGCCAGTGTACTGTTTGATTATTTTTTTTAATTTTGATTACACAAAACTTAGAAAGAACATGGATGCCATGGAAACAACATCTCCCAGCTCAGGTACTCTCAACCAGCAGTACAAGTACAGATGAGGGTACTTATGACAAGTTCAAGTGGCAATTCTGTTTCTTCCAATGTAATTAGAGCAAGAATCTAGAAATAGAATATTAAATCCCATAAACTGATTTAGGGGCTTGTTTGGAAAACAACTATAAAAGCTTTGGTACAGTGACAACAAAAAGAAACTGATTTACATCAGGAGGTACTAAGAAATGGTTTGCAGTTATTAAAGTGACATTAAAGGCAAATCCTCCCCCCCCCCTCCCCCCAATGCTAGTGTAAGGACTTACCTTAAATAAATGCCTCTTGATCCGATCATCTTCTTCCTTCCACTTGTATTCAGGAGTCCCTCCAGTGCTGGTGCCGCTCTCTCCTCTCTCTTCCTGGCACTTCCTGTCCCACGGAATCTGTGCAAGTGCACGCTGCCTCCATTGACTTGTGTCTCCCGGCCGAAGATCTGAACTGCGCATGTGCCCGCCCCATGTTCCTTTGAATCTTCAGATCTTCGGACGGAAGCGCGCAGCAGAGACACAGGTTAGTTTTAACCCTTTTTTAATGTTTTTGCATATATCTACTGGTTGGTAGCAGTAGATATATGCAAAAACATACAAGGCTTTAGTTATCCTTTAAGACATTCTCAAGGTAGAAATGTTCATCACTGATCTAGCTAAAGCTCACTAAACACGGTTCAATCTGACTGTACAAACTTTGTACAGTCAATTTTAGATTGACCAAAATTATGTAAAGGAGGTCCTACCTAAACTATCCATTCAATCAGACCCTTGCTTTGCATAGTAGTTTGCAGATCTAAAAGAGATTGTATGGTCAGATTGTGATATGTAGTGAGCTTAACAGTGGACCCATACACTGTACAATCTGATTATAGAACCTTTAGATCTTCCAACAACAATGCCCTATGTGATGGCCTTCCTGATTGGATACAAAATGAGTGGAATGTTTAGGTCTATCCTTACATTGTATAGTTTTGGTAATATCTAAAAGAGATTGTACAGAGATTGTGCAATTAATTGTAATGTGAATGGCCAGCTTAAATATCAGAAAGAAGAATTTAGTATTGTAAATCCCGTGAGATTTCCAGCTTCCCATATGTCATTTTGCAATGCAAGTTTAAATCTGGCCGTACCTGTGAGGCAATATGGGCCATCCTTGTTCCAGGGCTGTATGACCAGGGCTGTATTTACATATTATGCCTCCCTGAGCTTCATCTTTTCTTTTCAGTATTCAGCGCAGCAGTACTTTGACTGACATTTATTCAGTCATGCAACGCTGTACTGAAATACATTTTATACCATTTTTGGGGGACAGATAGAGCTTTCTTTTGGTGGTATTTAATCACCACTGGGGGTTTTATTTTTTACTATATTACGGGAAAATTACCGATTTTAAAAAAAAATCGGTAGCTTTAAAAGCTTTTACCGCTTATCAATTTAGTGTTATCAGTGATTGATGGCCCTAAAATGATTGCTCTCACTCTGACGCTCGCGACGATATGTAACATGTGTAGCGCAATTGTCATTTTCGCATGCTGGCGCCGCGAACGCATATTTACATTTATATGTGCGTAAATGTGGGGGTGGTGGACTAAAAAATGTGGTTGTTTTTTTTTACTCTTTTTATGTTTTTTTACACTTATTGTTATTGCTATTACATAGGGGGATAACAATCCCCCTATATAATAGCACAGGCACACTGACAGGTCCTCTTTATGGAGGCATTAGACCCCTAATGTCACCTGGGGACCCCACAAGAAGCTGATGAAGCAGAGCTTCTTCTCTCTGGCTATAGCAGCCAGATGACTGACAGGTGAATGCGGAAGTGATGTAATACACATCACTTCTGCATTCACAGCATGGAGGGAGGTCAGCAAGGAGGAAGATGCTGACCTCCCTCCCATCTTACCTCCTGAAGCCCTCCCGAGCCGTGGATGGGGCAGCGGATCCCGGGATTGAAGGTGAGGGGTCAGGAGGGGGGGCGGCGGCGGCTCTCGAGGGGGGTCACGCAGCCAGCACATACACGCGATCGGTAGGCTATAGAGCTGCCGATCGTTTGTATGTGAAACAGCCGGTAACGGCTCTTTGCATTGAACGGGCTTTTTCTGCCCGGGCGCACGCGAGCAGAAATAAAATGCCGTCTGGGGACGGCAACTCGCAAATGCTAGTCCGCCGTTTTTTGCAACGGGCAAACGGCAACAGGTTAAATATGACTTTGTGTGTCACTCTAACACTACTTTCCCTATTCTTACATTTTCATACCCTTTGCTTTTTTTCTGTTTTTTTTAAAGGAGATATGTGCAGGACGTGATAAAGAATCCATTGTACCATGGGGATTATTCTTCAGTGTTATCAAGTTCTCTGGCAGTGGTCCCAATGTCTATGGACACTAGCAGACCTCCACAGACATCCCTAGCTGACTGTGATAGTGATCAGCTGTCTTGAAATTTTTGTTCAATTACTTTAGTAAAGAAAGCTGATTTTGGAGAGGTATGACCAGGGCCATCCCTATAATGAATCAGGAGTTACGTGGGTGGGGGCAACACGTCTGCCTGCTGCCTTCTTTCTAGACAGAATGTCCCAGGTTGCTAAGAGCTCCATTGCTATAAACATACACTCATGGCAGCTCTAAGCATAAGTGTTTATGGAAAGATCTTTTACAAGCAATATATTTATGTTGGTATATCATTCCTGCGTGTCTACCTGCACTCTGACATTTATGGCCACTTTTATTAAATATGCCTACTTAAGATACAATAATAAATTAAATTCATGCAAGGTTAAGATCACGTCTTGGCAGCAACAAAGTCATTGCCAAAAAATAAAAACAAATTATTTACACATATACATACAAAGGATTCCAAGAATTGTACAGTCCTAGGTTGACTGGCCATATACAAAGAAATTAATCCTGGTGAAAAGCAATATTCATATTCCAACTCCTGCCCATCTTATAACAGGCCATGATAAATAACAGAGTATCAAGTACGTGCCATTCACAGGGCAGGGAACTGTAGCCTTGCTGATATTTGTATGTTCTGCATACAGAACAGAGAAAAGCAGATCAAAAAGGGTAATGTGGTTTATTTCATAATTGCACGCACCGATGATATGCTAAACACACAAATTGCAGAAATCAAGGCTGACGGACGTTAAATTGGTTAAAGCTTTTCAATTGCAAACTCTGTCTAGGATTAAACAGTAATTGTCACTGCTTCTTTTCAAGAACTGACGGCAAATTACAGCACAAAAAAGTGTGTTGACAGAGGCTGGAAACCAGTTATCAAAGAAAGAGACAAACTAAGGGCATGTACTGTATATTCCAGTCTAAAAGAAATCTTATATTATGTAGGCTGGCAGTAGTGTAAAGGAAGGTGGCACCATCCATTTTTGGTGTTAAATACTTGTAGCGCCCTGTAAGTAGGAGTGCTTAGTAAAGTTAGTATTTCAGATTGTAATCAGTCTGATGCTGATTTGTAGTCTATGCTCATCTGGTTTCCCCTAATCAATCTGTCATTATTTGCATCTGTCTGCTGCTGGGTGTACCCTGGCTACAGAGCAGAGCAACCAATGAGAGATTGATATGAGTAGGTATGTCTCCCTAGCCAATCACGGTGTGGTTAATGGCCAAAGGTGCATGCTGGGGGGAGGAGATAAATACTTGGGGTGGACCATCTGAGCTCTCTTCCTCCCACGGGCCCTGCCTGTGGGAGGCTGCTATGGACTGCCTGAGATGGCTAGGCCTGAAGCCTAGGGACTGGCCATGTGCTTACACTGAAGCCTGAGTCTGGATGCCCAGTGGTTACTACTGATGATGAGGATGAAGATGACTGGAGATCTTTAACTCAAGTACTGCTGTGCCAGGTGCTCTTCACACAGACTGTCTTGTCTGGCTGGAAGGTCCTAGTCTGGGATGGCTACAGTTACTCTAATCTACCACTTAAGGAGTCTACACCAGCCTGGATGATCCTAACCCTCAACCCCTCTCCCTGAAGTTCATCAATAAAGTTCCTCAGCATCATATCTACAGTTTGGACCTCGCTGTTATCGGTCACTATAGAATGTGGTAAGTGCTAATGGGTAATGTGAACCTAGTCCTTGAGCGAGTCCTGAGAAGTGCAACTAAACTAATAAAGGGGCTGGGGTACCAAAGCTATGGTTGACAAGGTTGCTAATTTTTAACTTGTTCATGCTGGAAGTGAGGAGATTAAGAGGGGACATTTGTGAACCAGTGTGCTGCGCTTGGTATTGTGATACGTGCTATATTTATACCACAAACGAAACCAATATAAGTGATCAAATCCTACTTGCAACTAAATGCAATCCAAAGGTGCATATGTGCATGAACGTTAATAAATACACGTGTCATATAAATATGGTGAAGGTACGAATATAAAACTGATTGGTTAAATATGATAAGTTAAATAAGTTAATGAATAATGCATAGGAACCTGCAATGAATGCAGACGCTGGACAAAGCTCCCTACATACAAGCGCAACTACCTTGGTCACCTAAGAGGGGACATTATTTTGATGTACAAAATGTTTAGTAGAGATGGCAACATAAGCAATAAACATTTTACTGCAAACTCCCAAAAAAAACACTAGAGGCCACCGCCTAAATTTGGTGGAGAAAATATTTAAAGGAGAACTATGGGGTTAAGGCTTTTCCCCATAGTTCTCCTTAGGGTAACGGGAGGACACAAACTAGCGTCCTCCTGTCACCCTGAGCTCAGTATACCGCGAGCTACAGCATGCCGCGAGCTACTGCTCACGGTATACTGAGACGCCGCAGCTGAACAAAGGGAGCAGGAGCTTCTTTTCAGTTTGAGCGGTTACATTTTGGAACTATCTGCCACAAGCAGTGGTATCAGCAGAGAGTATTGAATCATTCAAAAATCATTTAGATACCTTCCTCAGAGACCATAACATACAGGGGTATCGGTACTCTTAAATACTAGACCACACAGGGACCCATATACACACATGCACAAACACACACAGACGCACAAAGGTTGAACTTGATGGACCTGTGTCTTTATTCAACCTCAAATACTATGTAACTATGACAATGTTTGTGCAGCGGTAACCCATAGCAACTGACCCTGGGACCGAGGCATTCCTTTGTTCAACTGTGCTGGTGCGCTGTTGTGTTATTGACTGAGGTTCATCACACAGGAAAAACAGGGAGACCCAATATACTGTTTTATGCAGCTCCTTAGGGGGTGTGCTACATACTTAAAGGCTAGGCTCACCCAAAATTGATTAGTCGCAAGTCTCAGTGACACTTATTGCATACCTGCTCGTTGGGTTTTTATACAAATGTTGTTAATTTAATCGAGGAAGAGGATGACTAATCCAACTAATTATACAAGCAAATCTACTATGCCAGCATTTAAAATAGCTCTTTTTTGTTCTTCTGTCTGTCACTTTGCTGCAACGAATATTCGTCCAGAAACGAATTTTCGTACAGACTACCGCTAATAAATTTCTTCCAAAATTTTCGTTATTGGAAACTCAGATTCGTTTTAATTTGTTATTTCTGTCATTTGGAGATTCGGATATAACCGAATCTCCGAAAATTCGTCCGAATAACGTATCTTTCCGAAATGAATATCACATGTCTAGTTTCTGGCAGTTTCAGTCACACATGCCAACTGTCTACACCAGGGGTCTCAAACTCAATTTAGTCGGAGGCCACTGGACACATTTTTTAGTCCCGTGGGGGGTCGCTACTATCTACGGTACCAGTTTTAATGTATGCACATGTTACAAGCGGCAACTGTTACCGATTCAAATTAATGATCAGGTGACAGCTGCTGCATGTAAACGCCTGCACACCGCATGTAATCATTAATGATGGGCTCGGGCATGTTCGCAGCTCCACGTGCCGAGCACGCCAGGAAGCTGACAGCGCCAATCACAGGCACGGAGACATTTCCCGATCTCTGCAGCTGCGGACTGGGATAATGTCTTGGTACCTGTGATTGGCGCTGCGGCGCTGTCAGCTTTCTGGCGGGCTCGGCACGTGGAGCTGCGAATAAGCCCGAGCCCATCACTAGTAATCATATGTGAAAGGATTACATGCAGTTAGGAATCTGTCACTATCCCTGTAAATGTTTTTGTAACTGCATGTAATCACATCACATACAATTACATGCGGTATGCAGGCGTGTACATGCAGCGGCTGTCACCTGATCATTAACTTGAATGGGTGAAGGTTGCTGCATGTAATCGCCAGATTAGGGATTCCTGTGCAAGAAAACGCAAGTTTGTGACACAGAAATTCCTAATCGCACCTGAAATACAGGTGTGAATGGGGCCTAATATACGCACAGAGAAATACAACCACCCCACACTAATGCACCCCCCTGCACAAATAAAATAATACACTCCCCACACACACATAATACACTTTGCCCCCCTTCCAAGCTCCCCACACACATTTAATACAGTGCCCCTCCCCAGCACATATAATAATAAACTTCCCCCCTCCCTCCAAAGCCCCTCAGCACACATCATAAACTTCACCCCTCCCTCCCAAGCCCCCAGAACACATAATATACTTCCCCCCTCCCTCCAAAGCCCCTCAGCACACATCATAAACTTCACCCCTCCCTCCCAAGCCCCCAGAACACATAATATACTTCCCCCCTCCCTCCAAAGCCCCTCAGCACACATCATAAACTTCACCCCTCCCTCCCAAGCCCCCAGAACACATAATATACTTCCCCCCTCCCTCCAAAGCCCCTCAGCACACATCATAAACTTCACCCCTCCCTCCCAAGCCCCCAGAACACATAATATACTTCCCCCCTCCCTCCAAAGCCCCTCAGCACACATCATAAACTTCACCCCTCCCTCCCAAGCCCCCAGAACACCTAATATACTTCCCCCCCTCCCTCCGAAGCCCACAGCACACATATTAATAAAGCCCCCCTCCTTTCCTTCCAAGCCCCTTCACCTACTTTCATCCATGCTGGGAGGAGGCACATCGTCATTCCCTGGTGATCTATTGGGGATCATTAGTAAAGTCTGTATTAGACCTTACTAATCATTGATCATTCGGCTGGAGCTCAGAACTGACAGAGCTCCGTCCCGAGCTGACAGGAGCAGATCTGCGGTCTGCATCGGTCAGAGAAATGCAGACCGTGTCGCTGCTCGCGCAAGTCGGACACGCGGTCCGTGACCGTGTGCCCGACTTGTCAGTTGGCTGCGGGCCACTTAGTACAGGCTCACGGGCCGGAGTTGGTCCGCGGGCCGGTACTTTGAGACCGCTGGTCTACATTCAAGACAGTCCCACAGTTTGGCCCTCGGTCCCACCCAGACTATTCTGTGCTGTGTTTGCTTCTTGCAGATATAAAAACATAGGTTATATATGTATATATACAGAAGCAAACATAAAGCAAAGTTGCATTGATGCTTCAGTGGCAAAGCACCTTTTTGTAATTTGCCATTCACTAATAAAGCAACAGCTACTGAGCCCTTCATTATGATTTCTGCGTGTTAAACGTATTTAAATGTGGTACTTTAAAATACATCAAAATCACATAAACCCGCATGTGGAAACATATATTAACATAAGTATTTGCCAACATATGTAGTGTACACAAGCCTTTACTCTCAATACCCGTTTAGTCTTTTTTTTTTTGTAATGTCTCTAAGGATCACCTACCTTGTTTGTTGTTAATTTGGCTACATTTGGCCTTTCAGAGTCCTTGCTGGTTGTTTTCTGGTTTGGTTGCTTTCTGGCACAACCTACTTTACTGATGTCAGGTTTCTGCTGTGAAATAAAAAACAAAAATCATATTACAAAGAAGCTATAATATTTTGATTTAATGTTGCTATTTTAAGGATCTCCAGGTAAAAAAAAACATTGTAATAGAGTCATAAAAAATATTTGCTGAAGGGACTAGTATACAGTAAGGCATGATGCCAAACACACTGAAAAAAAAGAAACCTTAACAGTAAACTTCTCTTATTTGGTCCCTTTTTGTTCTGTTAAATATACTATTGGAATAATTTTGTTATATCTGTATATCTTTCTATACAGTCATGCACAAAAGTAAGTACGCCCTGTGGAAATTGTTGACTTTTTCAACATTTAAACAGGCAAGTAAGTCTTGATTCAAATAGTGCTTAGTAAAAAAAAAAAAAAAAGGTGATTATACTTGAACAAATGATGCATCAAATTGACATGATGTATGCATTGTCATTATATAAATTAACAAATTGCAGATTTGTCATATTACATGTACACTCCTACATTTACTGGCACTTTAAATCAATTAAATTAGAATCCAGTGTTACAGATTAGGTGCCGATGAACCTTCTTAAGGTCATTATGCCAAGATCAAAAGAGCTTTCTTAAGGTGCCCATACACTTCACAACCCTCGCAAGACTTTCGTCTTGCGAGGGTTGTAAAGTACTTAAAAAAACGTACGATCTGCCCATCTTGGACAGGCAGATCGTACTTGCGATCATCGCAAGCCCGCCCCTCAGGGCTGCAATGAGGGGCGGCTTGCGATGACTGCAAACGGGCAGTGTGCGTATGCGCACACCGGCCCGTTCGGCAGTTGTCGAACAAGCAGCCTACTAACTTGCCAAGAATCGTACGATTCCCGGCGGGTTTTCCAGCCTGCTTGTTCGATGGAAGACGTGTGACCGTACAGTAGAAACGGTCGCACGCCTTCCATACACTGCACGATTCTCGTACGAGAATCGTGCAGTGTATGGGCACCTTAAGGTCCTCAGAAAGAAGTTTGTGGATGCCTATGAGTCTGGCAACGGGATTTAAAAATATTGTCAAATGATTTGAAATCAATTACAGTATTCCACTGTAAGAAAAATAATCTACAAGTGGCATAGATGTCAAACAACTGCTAATTTGTCCAGGACTGGCCACCGGCAAATTTAACCCAAGAGCTGATCATTTAATGCAAAAAAAAAAGTCTCCACAAATCCTAAAATTGCATTGTGGGGTGTCCAGGTAACCCTTGCAACAGTTAGGGACAATGTGCATGCATCTACAATCAGACAGAGCTTGTACCAATTCTACCTGCATGAATAGTGTGTTAAGAAAAAGCCTTTGCTGCCCAAAATGAACGTTAGAACAAGATTACAGCTCGTCATCGAACATATTTGCAGCAACATTGTTATTCTGCTGTGTGCACTCCACCAATATGCAATTGGGCTGCCTATTATGTCTTTCAGACAGGCAGTCCAGTGTCTAACTGAATGAAAGTATGGGGCAGGCTGAACACGCTGCTGCTAATTGCAGTGATTAGGGCTGCCAGCTTGCAAGGTGAGAGATTTTAAGAAAACAGCACACAGCAAGGCATGATACCAAACATACAGGAAAATAGATTGACATACACTAAGGGGTCTATTTATAGCAATTCATCCTGCAAAATTCTGTAAACAATAATACCACACAAATGGAGGCAAAAATAAACGTTCTTAGTATAGTTTATTTTTAAGGCAAATGAAATGCAAGGAAAATACTGCATTATGGCCACTAGATGCAGCTCATGAGCATAGAATAGAAGTATTTATTAGGAAATACTAATAGATAATAAGGCCTTCAATGTAAAGTGCACTTAACTCTATTATTAAGCTGCCACTATCATGACCACATAAGCAATATCTGACACTGGCTCATGTGTATATAGACACAAACATAAATAAAATGAGCAATTACACCTCCGTTTAACTGATAGATGTGACAATCTGGTGAGAATGGGGAGAGATGCGACACAAAAAAAAGGTGTGGTAGTGTGAGTGGAGGAGAAAGTAGCGTAGCTGCCAAAGAACATAGTGTGGATGGGGACGTTCTGCAAACCATTTTCACTCCAAAAATATGCTTTATTTCATTTGATTCAGAGTCTGACACCAGATACACTGACCCTAATCCCTAATTCAATTTTATACTTAAAGGTGCCCATCTGAACAATTGTTACCTGTCATAGCTGAGGCATCTATTTAGCACTGAAGATGGTCACTGCAAGCAGTGCCAGTAATATGGTGGACGTAAATTTGTGTATGATGCTGCAGAGTTTTGCTCTGCCCTGGAACAAGAACAAGTTGTGGAACGTGCGTAATTGCAACATCCACTACAGCATGCAACATCTGTACTAGTGGTTTCAAAGAGGTTCCAACTGCGCTCCTTACTGGTATGTTCCTTTAAAAGTGGGTGCTGCAGTGATAGTGGATGGCACCACTTCAAATCCAAGTTGTCATGCCTGATGAAGGGACCCTGAGTGGCCTCGAAACATTCCTTTATGACGAGATGTGTGTACATCAATAAAATGACCACTCGTTGAAGATTTTACTTTGGTGTGCTGGTCATATACTTTACTACTTGGATCTGTACTAGAGGAACGCAGCGCATTGCGTAGTTAATGTACAGTCTTAGCACAATTCTGTGCCAGGAATATGTCGCTGGCATGCACAGGAGTTATGTCATCTGGCCCAGCCAATTTAAGATGGCCAAAGACTCTGAACCCAGATGAAAACCAGAAGCTAATGGAAGCATCTGGGAAGGGAGGAGTGTAGCCATAGCGAGAGCAGCCCTGGAGGGGGGTCCCTTTGCTAGGTAAGTCTGCCATAATGTGCAAACATGCCGTACATACTCACGCATTAAGACAAAAAGCTCCTTGGTTTTAAAAAATTTGTATCTGGTCTAGCGGTTTAGTTCTGCTTAAATTCACTTCATAGCAGTAATTTAATAATCGTTCTGATCAAACTTCTAATCTGCAATAGAATCTTGAGAATGAGAAGCTGTGCAATGTACTTGATGCCTTATTAATGAGCATGTCTCAAAGTACTGATCTTCTTGCTGCTATGACACAATTGCCAATGATCCTTATTTTTGGGGATAGTCTTGGGTGTTCAAGATTTCTAAATGGAAATAATGTAAAATCTGCGCTTATGGAAGGAGTGAAATATAAAAGCTGCTGCGCTATGGTTTGTAGAAACTGTGAAAAAAGTGAATGTGCAGCGCTATACTAAGTGAAATGTAATCCCCCTTTCGGGATATATAAAAGTATTTGAGGCTTTTAAATTTAACAAGGATTGCATGTAAAAGCCGCAGTCAAAACGTTGTATAGTTATATGAATTCCAATTTAATACACGGCATAATTGGGTACATTGTTCATTCAGTATAGTACTGAGAAACCTAGACACACTGCCATCAGATTAAAGAAGAACTCCGGGATGCACATTACTTTATATATTTAGGTCTCTTTCAGTCAGAGGAAGAAAACTTTTGTAACAATTTATCATAAAAGTTCTTACTTTTCTTGTAATCCTTGTATTTAGCTGCCAGTGATGTCACATCCTCCTGAAGCTAGGTAACCAGGGTGTGTCATATCCTGGCAGAGAGAGCTACATCTCCCATGAGGAATTGTGAAATAGAGGAAGTGTGAGGAGCGTATAGGCAGAGCTGAGGGTGGAGATGGGAAGAGCTGCAAAGTACAATATACTCCAGTGACTTTTTTTTTTTTTACTGCAGGGAATGGATACATTACATTACAGGTGCCTCTGCATGATAACTTCCCTGCTTTGAAGTCATCCTACCTCCTCCTAACAGCATCTGGGCATCTGGCTGTGTGGAATAGGGATGTCCAGTTCATGAACAGTTCTTTTGAATTGATTATTTTCAGTGAAATGGATGAATTGATTAATCTGACTGAACTGATAACTGATTCATTTGAAACAGTTCAGTGTTGAACCAATAGGTATCACCATACCGTGCACAAGTGCCCCACACCGCATACAGCTATCTGTACAGGAGGACCAAATACTTGACCACACCAAACAAGGCTATGAACGTATACTTTATTAGACATACCCAAAATCATATAAACACAAGCAACCCCACCAACACCCACAAGTTACATAAAATAGCCAAACTAAATGCAAACAGCAGAATCACACACACGGTATAACAGGGCAAGTTAACCTGGGGAACAGGGCAACAAAAGGGGAGCCAACAGAGCAGGAGGCCTCAGGAGAAGGAGTCAGGGTCCAAGGAGGCAACAGGCTACAGGTTATGGCAACAATACTGAGGCACCAGCCTCACTGTGAGGAGGGGCTAAATACCCTCCCAGGCCAGCACCAGGGGGAGACTGATTGCCGATAGCAGATGAGCACTGGAATTGCAGGTTCCAGCACCACCCAGTGGTGGTCTGTTACCCGACAGCCCCTGGCTGCCTGGAGACACCTGGAGGTGAGCACAGGAACTGCAGGACCAGGTTCCAGCGCCACCTGGAGGTGCTCTTGTCCCTGACAATAGGACAGCAGCTCTGGTAATATGATTCTAGAGTGAGAGAGCTCTGCCCCTCCCTGCAACCAATCAGAGAGCTAACAGTACACTGAGAATCAGAACTTACAACATTCTCAGTCAATAGTACACCAGTACACTGAATCAAAGGGAGATGAGAGATGACAGAGTCTAGATCAGAGGAGATCCTCATTTAGATTGAGTCAGCTCCTGAGCTTCAGTTCACGTGTGTGTGTGTTCTAAACAGACACACAGAGTCCTCTGCCCATGCAGCGGGGAATGCGAGGAGAAGCTATGTTGGTTTCGACGTCTGGCGCCCCTGTTGCCAATGGCGCCCTGTGCTCACCATGGCAACAGGGGCGCAGCCAGGCTGGCCCTGGCTACGCCCCCTCTCAGCTGCGCCTGAGGCGAGCGCCTCACTCGCCCCATGGTAGCTACAGCCCTGCTTCCCATCACTATTGTGGAAGAGCAGTGTGGCTTTACACAGCGTCCAGCCCGGCCCAGTCTCAAGGAAAGAGGTATGACAGCAGAGAGCTTGGTGTTCTATCAAAGTTTGTGACTGCGTTAGAATGTGTGACCGGTGACGTGGTCACACATTTTAACGCAATCCCGCCCAGTTTTTTGGCGGTGCAATATGTGACCGGCAAAAGGATTAGAATTCCAAAGCTTTCTCAGCTGTTTCAGGGCAGATCGGCATCACAGATGGTATGTGCAGGAGAACCGATCTGCCCTGGAACAGCTGATCGGTCCTGAAATGTCACTTCTATCTGACTTTGTGAAATGTGAGATTGCACTCACAAAGTCGGATAGAAGTGACATTTCAGGACCGATCAGCTGTTCCAGGGCAGATAGGTTCTCCTGCACATACCATCTGCGATGCCGATCTGCCCTGGAAAAGCTGACAAAGCGTTGGAATTCTTCACCTTTTACCGGTCACATATTCCACCGCCGAAAAAGTGGTCGTGATTACGTTAAAATGTGTGACCACGTGACCAGTCACACATTCCAACCCCGTCACAATCTTTGATAGAACACTCTGCACTGAGTGGGCGGGGTCAGACCAGCAGTCTACCCACTGCAGTGCATGCTGGGATGTGATCACTTCCATGCTGTCTGCAATAGAACTACAAGGGGAAGGTTATTAGACCACAGGCTAGGCTAATAGACTGCACAGTGCCTAGTGGCCTAACAGAAAGGAAATGAAGAAGGCAAAGGGCAGGAAACACAGACTTGTACCATTGATTTCTGGAAGACCATATTGCTTTGCAGAAAGCACAATTTTTTTTTCTCCCCGGAGTTCTTCTTTCATGGCTGTTGAAGTCATTTTAAAGGGAATGTATGGTGCAGCGATGGTCGACTTACTAGATATAGGGGGCTCAGCTGCAGCCCCTAACATCCCCAGGTAACCGCTCTCAGTGTATGTAGTGCTACAGAGAATTGTCAGAGACTGCTGACACACTGCTGGAGATGGCCAGGAACACATGCTAATGGTGTAGTTGGACTGGAGAAATGCTGCAAGAGACTGATAAAGACTGGGAATGTGTTAAATAAGACTGCTAGAGGTCACTGCCATTACAGCCCCTTTACAAATCAATGTTTCCACTATTGCCTCCCGTGACCTGAGGGTGGCACCACAAATACCATGCACAAGGAATATAGAGGCTTTATTTATATAGAATACAGGACTACAAATGTTTAACAATATTTTCACTTTTTGGTCAGGCAACTATGAGCCCTCATCCACACAGAGTGTTTTGTAATGCTTTTTCTGCTAAAAAAAAAAAAAGGCCCCAAAAAATTCCCATTCATCTCTATGACCATGATCACATCAGCGCATCATGTCACTAGCAAAATGCCCGTCACGTGAAGAAAGTACATAGTTTTTTTTTTGGCAGATTCTGCTCTTCTTGGCCTCATAGACTTCAATTGAATTGCTCAAAGACACGCGTTTGCTGCGTTTTTGTGCACTTTTGCATGTCTTATACGTTTAAAACGCGTGTTTGTACATTGACATCAATCTGCTCAATAAAATGTCCGACTTTATGTATGCACGTTTGACAAACTTTAAAATATGGATAAACGTGCAAACCCCGTGCTACACAAAACGCACTGAAAAAGCGCATATTTCATGTGGCTCAGGTGTGAATGCAGGCGGAAATATGCACAATATTTCGTACTCTCATGTACAGCCAATTTTTCCTTACCTCCTATTGAAAAGAGCCTATTCTTTAAGACACACATCAATGCTTATTGTTGACATTCAATACAGAGTGCATTGTAAAGCACGCTTATAACACAGGACACTGCACAATAATGTGTATAGACCAGTGATTCTCAACCACTGGTGTTCCGCTGGAGTTTAAATTGCGGCAAAATCGAACCAAACATTCACAAATTTGGTCCAGTTCGGAAATTTCGTTATTTCGGGATTCGGGTCTGAAATTCAATTTGGTTCCGGGTTTTGGACTAAATTAAAATTTTCGTTAGTTTCGGATGAATTTACAAACAAATATTCGTTGTGAATTCCACAGAAAACCGTATACAGATATTATTACTAAACCTTTGGCCCATAAGACAGGAATTAAATGTATGTACACGAACGCGAGAAGTCTGGCCAATAAATTAGAAGAGCTTGAACTTATGATGCTCGAGGAGGACTTCGATATAGTAGGAATAACGGAAACCTGGCTAGACAACACACACGATTGGGCCACCAATATAGAGGGGTACAACCTGTTCAGGAGGGACA
>NW_017306336.1:2370287-2429440 GCF_000935625.1 Nanorana parkeri
GTACACAGAGGGGATGTCCTTGAACTCGAGAAAGTCCAGCGAAGGGCGACCAAACTCATCAAAGGGATGGAGGACAAGAGCTATGAGACACGGTTACTAAATTTAAATATGTTCACGCTGGAATTAAGAAGATTAAGGGGGGACATGATTTTCACATACAAAATGTTCCATAGTCATAGCAACATTAGCAATAAACTCTTCACGATTAATTCCGTAACAAAGACTAGAGGACACCACCTAAAACTGGTAGAAAAAAAATTCAAACACAAGGGGCGAAGGGGGTTCTTCTCAGTTCGCGCGGTTAGGGTCTGGAACTCACTGCCGCAAGCAGTGATTTCAGCTAATAGTCTGGAATCATTCAAGAGGCTTTTGGACGATTTCCTGAGAAACGGTAATATACAGGGGTACAAGTACTCCTAAAAACGAGATGACGCGAGGATCTTTACAGCCACACACACACACAATAGGTTGGACTTGATGGACACATGTCTTTATTCAACCTCAAATACTATGTAACTATGTGGGAGCTGAAGCTCCCAGACCCAAATGGCATTTGGGAGTCCGAATTTCCAAATATCATTCGGAAGCTCCAGAAAGGAATACATGTCTGGCCATATACATATACTATACATGCATAATATGAAAGCTGAGGCTTCCAGGCCCGAATGGCATTTGGGAGCTCCCCAATGCTATTCGGAAATTCGGACTCTATTCGGGTCTGGAGCATCAGCTTTAGTATTATGTATATATAAGTAGTATTCTATAGTACAAACCAATATTCGTATTCGTTGCAACAACATTGGGAGCCATATACAGTATACATAAAACTAAAGCCGAGGCTCCCAGACCCGAATATATGCGATTTGGAAATTCGGATACATTAAATCGAAACACACATCTGATTGGCCAGAAAAGTCAAATGTCCGATTCAATTTAGTTTTTACACGAAATTTGGACGGGATATGAAATTTCGGAAACGGAAATTCGGATGCATTGGGATTCGGATGTGTCTGAATGTCCGCATTTTGGAAAATTCGTAAGAATATTGATGCAGAACAAAACAAATTGCACATGTCTAGTCTCTATCGGACTCTGTGGTGGGATCTCTTCGCCGAGTTCCCAGGTCTGTACACTTACTGTTATTTATTTTATGAAGAATGTAACAGGAGGGACACACAAAGATGGGCGGAAGGCATCTGCAATACACTGAGCTGATATAAACTGAGGATTCAATTGGGCTTTAAAACTTGTAAGTGGAAAATCTTCCTTGGATAGAAGATCGAACTTCAAGCTCTCCCCAGTGTAACTCCAAAAAACCTATTTAGATGAATAGAGCTATCACAGATCTTCCCTTCAGCAGAGATCATGTGACCAAATGATGTGAGCAGCATTTTCTCCATGAAAGATATTTCAGCCTCTCTATTACTCTTTATCATAGCAAAGCTATTTCTGTAAACCTAGAACTGAACTAGGGGCAAGCTGCAGGTCAATCATGGTGTCTCAGGGAGGTCAGATTGTGCCATCTGTCCTTCCATCAGTGACAGCAAGCTAATTTTGCTTGCTAGTTTCTACCAATGCAGGGTAATGTAAAGGTCCCATTCACACTTGCGAATGGGGCCACATTGCGGAGTCTCACAAATTCCTCCATGAGACTCATATGATTTGCTGACAGCTGCCACCACCTGCAATTACTTGTAGATGACCGCACCAGTATGCAAGCAGTCTGCGGCCAGGTATGGCGTCCATAGGTAATTGCAGCATGTGCAATTACATGCAAACAGCTGCATGTGGTGGCTTCTGTCATTGAATTGTACAGTACTTCCTGTCTGCAGTATTTTTAGTTTTTGGATGAAATTTCGTTGCAGCAAAATTACATTAAAAAAAAGCGTGAGGTTCCCCCCCAATTCATACCAGACCCTTTAGGTCTGGTAGGAATGTTAGGAGGGACACCCAGGTCTGGTAGGAATTTTAAGGGGGAACCTCAGCCCCCAAAAATGGGGGGAAAACGTAGGGTCTGGTATGGATTTTGGGGGGAACCCTGTTGCTTTTTTGTTTTTTTTGTCATATTCTGCAGACTGTTAAAGGAAAAAAAATTTTTAATGTCATTTTGCTGAAACGAAATTTCGACCGGACTACCGCTAACAAATTTCGGGAAATCGGGAATTCGGATTCGTTTGCATTCGTCTTAGCTGTAATTAGGAATTCGGATGCATCCAAATCTCCTAAATTTCGTCCGAATTTCGTTTCGGAACTAAACGAATCGCACATGTCTAGTCTGCAGCTGATCATATGAGTCTCACGGAGAAATTTGATCTTGTGCTGCTCAGTTTAGCTGCTGGGACCAGAGACAGAGCTGTGTAAGCTCCAAACCAACTTGTCAAGCATACACAGGGCCATGGTCTCCTTCCCTGACCCCACGTGACAGCGCTGGGCCAATCATCAGGGAAACTGAGAAAGGAAAAAAAAAACCAGTCAAATACTCAACCACATCAGGTTATTTCTCTTCACTGCCGGTGGCTGAACAGAACAGCGTAGGTGCAAGGAATAAGTAAGTATAGGCTGCTGGAGAGGAGGGAGCTAAGTGAATCCTTCCTCTGCATGAGCAAAGAAAGGGTCACTATAAAGTCGATCCAGACCCAATCACTAAAACCTCACATATGCTTTAGCATGTTATGTACATGTAATTTCAAAAGACATGTTCAATATTTTTAACCTACAGCTTTCATTAAAATATATCTGGTGATTCTGCCATCAAGGATGACAACACTCTCTTCCTGTTTTCAGTTGATCTCATGTGTTGTCACTTTGCACAGGCATATTTTACTCTTGTCACCATCAGGAAACCCATCAGAGAAATACCATGCAGCCTCTTGTGCACTGCAGGCATCTAGACAGGAAATAGCTACAAACAGGCTGCGGAAGAGCATGACTGCTGATATGCAACAAAGGATGGAAAAGGTGAAAACAATGCGATTAGGCAACTGCTGACTTCTTTTATGCTTTGGAGATTCCAATTTTGAAATCTCCCTGCCAAGTTTTGAATATTTGACATGACTCGGTGTTCCCACTCCTCCTGTTCCATTGTTAATGTTATGAACTAACTTGAAGAAGAACCTATTTATTAACCTATGCAGTGGAACTACCCTGCACTGCAAGGGTTAACTGCTCATTTTTGCAGAGGATAAAAAAAAGTTATACTCACCCAATCCTAGGAGCTGGCAGTCTTCCCTCCATCCTGTCTCCTCCTCCGCTGCAGCGAAGGAATGTCCCTCTGCGTCCTCATGTCTAATATACAGTGTATTGGGCATGATGACTCAGGGACCTTAGACCGCTGTAGCAGAGGGGGAGAGACGCTCCAGGGACGGGTCAAGAGCTGGCCAGCTCCATAGTTCGGCTGATTATAACCTTTTTTTTTTTTTTACCCTAGACAAACACGAGCAGTTAACCCTTGCAGTGCGGGGGTAGCCCCACTGCACGGGTTAATAACATTTCTACCTGGAGGCCTAATTTAAAAATCCAAAGGAGACAGCAGGATCACTTTTTATTGATCATTGCTGCTTTATAGACATGGTGACTATCAATACATAAAATAACTTGAGAACTATGGAGTAACCTTTTTATCCCATAGTTCTCTTTAGGGTCACAGGGGGACAAATACTATCCTCCCGTGACCCAAAGCTCAGTATATACTGAGAGCGCCGCAGCCAGGACAGATCCCGCCAATACTGTCTGGATCCACCCAGCTGGCTGATTGACAGTAGGCTCTGCTTATCTAGAGGCAGAGCCAGCTATGCCCGCCCTCTCCCCTGTCTGTTCCTCCAGTCAGCACTGGAAGATCGGAGAGGGGTGGGGGGAATCTTTCCGAGGAGCCGACTGACGGTCACCACTCTCTGCAGGGAGATGATCAGGAAGTGTAAGTATGTGTTCGCTCACTTCCCGATCGATAGAGCCGACGTGTGACAATTTAAATGTCACAGGTCGGCTTTAACTATGAGGATGAGTGTAAATCACACACCTCATAGTTCTCCTTTAACTAACATCTACCAAAACCTGACCTGTCAGTTCTGGCACTTTAACCCCTTCGTGACTGACGACGTACAGTGTACGTCGCCAGCATCGGGGCTGTTTAAACAGACTCCCGGCGACTTTTGCCGCCGGGAGTCTGTTTAAACTTGTAGAGCCGACTGTCGGCTTTACAACAGAAGCGATCCTGGCGACTTACCCGTCGCCAGATCGCTTCTGCGTCCCGAAGAAGGGGCAATATAACATGGGTGCAAAAAATGGCCTGTCATGAAGGGGTTAATAAATACAAAATACAGCTTATTTCACTAACACTACAATCACACCTGAAAGACAAGCTGTCTTTTTTCTTATTGAAAGCATGCTAGTGCTGTGCTTAGCAAACAGTATGTGGACACTGCTGGCAAAATCACTAGATAAGCAAATCTGCTAGCACACACCAAAATTGTCAGCAAAAGTAAAAAGAGCTTAAAAGGAGAACTATGAGGTGAGTGCTTTTCACTCACCTCATAGTTCTAGCCTGTCACAGGTCGGCTCAGTAGATCGGGAGGTGAGCGAACACATACCGGGTTCACTCGCCTCTCGATCCTGTCACGGCTCTCTGCCTTGACAGAGGGAGGAGCTGGATTCCCCTCTCCGATCTGCCAGCGCTGACTGGCAGAACGGACGGGGGAGGGGACGGGTACAGCTGGCTCTGCCTCTAGATAGGCAGAGCCAGATGTCACTCACACAGCTGGGCGGATCCCGTCATCGAAGTCAGGATCCGCTCCGGCGTCTCAGTACAGCTCGCGGTATACTGAGCTCAGGGTAACGGGAGGACGCTAGTTTGTGTCCTCCCGTTACCCTAAAACATGCCATTATAGAAATATGGAGGCTAACTATGCTGGCACTGCAGTCCTAGCAGTGTCTTACCATACTCTAATTCCAGTGTTCATTGGAGAATCTTTAGAGGACAACTGCATCTTTGCTACAAGTTGTTCTTTAAGGCATATGCCCCTACCCCCTGAGTGCAGCCTGCCTAGTCCGATTTTTACCTCAATCCCAGTTCCATGCTGCCCTGCTCACAGCTGCACAGCGTTTTTCAGACAACATCCTGGGTTGTCTTCATCCTGCGCCACAACCCCATTCATCCCCGTCTTTAGCAGTCCCGTGGAGTACAACTGCTCCCATATGAATTAATGGGGCCACAGCGCTCATGTGCAGGATAAAAAGGACCCGAGCAAAATGCTGCGAGACTTTAGGCAGAGCTGCACAGTCAAGTTCACTGGAATAGGGACAGAGGTAAGTATTGGACCAGGTGAGCTGCACTTGTTGGGGTGAGGGCATGCCTTAAAGGGCAGCTTGTACCAAAGATAGTTATCCTTTGAAGCACATTTTGAAATGCCTGTGCCCCTCACGCATGTAACCTACCTCTCATCCAGTCTCCGGTCTACAAAGTTATCCAAAATTTCAAAAAGACTACTCAGGCATGTTCTGTCAGCAAGGTACATAGCAGTGCTTACATGGAAGCAGACCTATGGACCCTCCACTCTGGAACTATACTCATGGATCAAATAAATCAAATGCATGGAGTGCTTTAGTACATGAATAACAAAACAAGTCTGGAGCTTTTGTTATTAAATTGTATGAAGAGATGTGTTCCCTCACATCCTTGCTGTGTTTTGTTCTGCTTTCACTATTGCAATTTGTCTTGGAGTATTGCACCCTGAGATGATCTGTAGTATGTCACCTGCATTTCACTCAGTTGAAGAGGCGCAAAGGTCCTGTGTTAAGGATGGTTACAGAGAGTCCTGTCTGTTCTGTCGCCTGCCCACCCTCGGTAGCTTGTCATCAGTGGGGTGGACCTTGCACTTACAAAGCAGTAGGCAATGTTATGAAATGCCCCCCCCGCCGCCTGGCTGTCCCACCGAGTCCATCCACTTTGTGCGGGTAATTCAATTTTCCCAAATTACTTGGGAAAGTGAATTTACCTTTTAGGGCTGGTGCAGACTTGAGCTGATCGCAGCCCTATTGATTTCAATGGGGTTACATCCGCGTGGCAATCGCTGAGAAAAGGTGCATGTACTTTTTTTTTTGCGACATGCACTGTGCGGTGTTTTCAACCGTGATTATGTGCGATTGCACGGGTGGTATTGCGGCGGTCCCACGCAATCTGCCTGGCGAGACTGGGGTGCCATTAGAAGATAATGGCACTGCCAGCACGATCGGCAGTGGTGTACGATTCTGTGACCGCCCGGCCATCTGCACGATTTCGTACACAATTGCTGCGTGGTCGTGGATCGCCCACTCTGTGCACACACACAATGCCCCATGCATGCGTTTATCCGCATGCAGATGATTGGGGCAGGGGTGTTGGTTTTACATTATTTTTTTAGTTTGTAAAACGTTTCATTTTTAATTTCCATTTATTTTATTATTTTTTACTTTATCACCTTTTTATTTTTTTAATTTTTATATATTTACATTTTTAATTATTTATTTTATTATTTTTTGACTTTTTTTTCACTTGAGTGTATTGCTATCACACAGGAGCTAACAAGCCCCTGTGTGATAGCTTTTGGAGGTGACAGGTTCTCTTTATTGATCCCGTCACTTCCAACACAGGAGTTCTAGCACAGCACTGTGCACATTCTCCTGTGACAGGAAAGCTGTGAGTACAGCATTCATGTGTCACTGCTCACACGGACGTTCTCTGCTCTGTTTCCCGCTCTCCATGCTGATCTAGTTTGCCCAGAAGAGCAGGGGACCCCGAAGACCATGGCAGAAAGGGATCCAGCGGGCAGAGAGAAAAGCAGCCGGGAGCGATATTAGAGGGAGCGGCTGGGGACACGGCCGCAGGAGAGAGGGGAGGGGAAGGAGAGGGAGAATCAGGCTGGTTACAAGTGATCTTGGACGGCTGTACTGCCACTGAAGATCACCTGTACAAAATGGCTCCCACTTTACATTTAGCCTTGCTGCCTGCCGAAGCAGGGCTAAGGGCTGGTTCACACCACAAAGGCTGCATTCCAGAGCGTTCGACCTCTGGAATGCAAGCTGGCCGCCTCCCTGCGTTCAGGGGCGGGAGGGGGTATGGCGGTGCATTGAAGTCAATGGCACCGCAGCCACGCCCCTTGCCCGCAGTGCAATCACCTGCACCCAGAACGCAGGCACATTAGTGCTTGTGTTCCGGTACAGTGCGATCTGCAAAAATAGCGTTTGCAGTACTATTGTGCCTGCTTTCCGGGAGCGGGTGATTGCACTGCAGGCGAGGGGTGTGGCTGCGGTGCCATTGACTTCAATTCCCCACCACATCCTGGCCGGCTTGCACTCCAGTGCGTTCCAGAGACCGAACGCTCTGGAACACAGCCTTTGTGGTGTTAACCAGCCCTCAATGTAGAAAAAAAAACTACTCTGAGAGGAGGGGGTCTGTCTCTCTCACTCTTTCCCCCTCCCCCCCACTCTCTATCACAACCCCACCAATGCCCGGGGCTTTTGTCTGCTAGGAAACAGTTACCTTTCCCATCCAGGCAGCAGATATGCTCCTCTTCAGCCAGTGCTTCTGCCCAGGGAAGTAAACTCCGCCCCTGCATGCAGTCTGAGGAAGGAACCAATAGCGTGGGGGTGTGGGGGGGATGGGCCCAGGACCTGGCAAATGGTACTATTAATATAATTCTATAATAAAAAAAATATAGCTTGGAGCCCGGGGCCCCTTACAGCAGTACTGGCCGTACCCCCCTGATGGCGGCCCTGGTTTGGGGTATGCCCTTTTGTCCTATCAAGTAAAGTTTTGAAAACTACTTCCAAGTGTGGACCTACTTCCTTCAGGGGCAAGTAAATGTGATATATCCTTTGGGACTAGGAATGTCTTATAGGGGAGTCCCCCTTTATCCACAAGACCCCTTTAACTGGAGGCACTAGAGACTTCAGAACATCAGGACAGTTGCTGTAAACTCCCATTAGCGGAGGCTCAAGATCCCCTGTTACCCAGGTGCTGCTAAAGCGCTGGGCTGTAATGGCTGTAAGGCAGAGGGTCATCTCATACTCCCTTAACCCCTTCGTGACTGACGACGTACAGTGTGCGTCGCCAGCATCGGGGCTGTTTAAACAGACTCCCGGCGACTTTTGCCGCCGGGAGTCTGTTTAAACTTGTAGAGCCGACTGTCGGCTTTACAACAGAAGCGATCCTGGCGACTTACCTGTCGCCAGATCGCTTCTGCGTCCCGAAGAAGGGGCCCCCCCCCCCGCCGGACACCCCCGCCGTGCTTCCCGGGCTCCGTTGCCCCTCCTACGGGCCCGGGACCGGCGATCTTTGTGTCCGCGGGGAGCTGGGGAGGAGGTCGACGAACTTCCGTTCATCGATCCCCTCCCCGTTCTATGGGACCGGGAGCGATGCAGATTGCATCACTTCCGGTCCCTGGGCTGTCAGTTCTGGGCTCCTGCAGCCCAGCTATAAGCTATTGAAGTGCGATCTGCACTTCAATAGCTCATTTCTAGTGTAAAGGTGACACTGAGGGTCTTTTGGACCCCCAGCATCACCTTAAAGAGGACCTGTCACC
The DNA here is from genome assembly GCF_000935625.1 of Nanorana parkeri. Classification (NCBI taxonomy): domain Eukaryota; kingdom Metazoa; phylum Chordata; class Amphibia; order Anura; family Dicroglossidae; genus Nanorana; species Nanorana parkeri. Next base: position 2,378,843 of record NW_017306336.1, read on the forward strand.
ACCATCTGCTATTACATGGGGGGGCTTGCAAGCCCCCCCATGTGATAGCAGTCAAAGTAAAGTAAAAAAAAAAAAAAAAACAGTTTTTAAAATTAAAATGAAATAAAATAAATCTAATAATAATAAAAAAAAAATTTAAAAGTCCCCCGCGAGCACGCGCGTCGCCACGTAAACACGCGTCGGGTGCGCCTACGCATGAAAACGACGAACGCGCTACACATGTTGGGTATCGCCGCGCACGCCGGAGTGAGAGCAATAATTCTAGGGCCAGTATTTTGGGGTATCTCTAAATTGATGACCTGTGGGGGCTTTTAAAGCGTCTTTTATTGACTTTTTGGGGTACTGCAGTTTTTCGCCGTTTCACGGTCGCACGCAATCTGTAAACTGGGCATGTTGGGTATCGTTTTACTCGTTGTAACCTCATCTTTTATATTTCATTAAAAAAATGGGTAATTTGTTGTGTTTTGGAGCATTTAATTAAATTTGTCACTACATTTTGGGGTTTAATAAGGAGTTGCGCTAATATTGCGCAACATAAAAATTTTCAACTACCACCATTTTATTCTATACAGTCTTGGCATTCAGAATATATATAATGTTGGGGGTTTTACGTCATTTTCAGGCCTAAAATGTGGAATATAACATGGGTGCAAAAAATGAAAAAAGGGCCTCAGTCATGAAGGAGTTAAACAATATACTGACTGGAGTGTACCTTTAATATTCTGTTCATAAGCTGTCCATAGATTCATTACTGAGTTGTCCATAAGTTAAATCAATAAGTGCTCCTAGGTACTACCCATCTGTGCTTATTCACAGTATCTTGTGTTTATTGATGGGTTAATCATTTCCACATTGCAACAATACATCTCATTTATATTTCATCCCGTGTTTCCTTTTTCTTTTCCTCACTTCTGCTGTGTTGTTCTTTGGCTTCATTATTAATTTATCTGCTGCATTTTTCTGCAAAGCTGTCGAGAACCACTAATGTATTACTGACTGTACTACTGGCGAGATGCTTAGTTGTGCACTTATAGCCACCAGGTGACTTACCTGCAACATCCAATCATAGTATTGCAAATCATAATTAAATTCTGTTGCATATTTTGACTGAGTGGGCAATATTCTCTCTACGGCTTGGCTAATATTCTGCTGGTGAAATCCAACGTGTTCCGAAATTTTCCGGTAAGACAAACCTCAGAGAAGATCTTAGTTGCAGGGATTTATGAGTACACAGGGATACATGAAATACAATGCTAGAACAGAGTAGGGTGGTAGTTTGATCGGTATTGCTATATCTATTTGTAAGGTTCATACAGTATATCCAAAAACTGATGCTTTTTATGATGCAACGTGCTAGAACAAAATGGATCTCAGTGCTTATTCTGTCAAGCAGTGCTAAAGACAATGATGATGTAAAAATAGCAGTAACCCCTCGCAAAGGGAGTTCAGTTTACTGAAGTCAGATCACTGAACGATGAAGTCTGCTTGTTTGCTATAGATTGCTGTAGTCTGCATTCTGAAATAAACCTGCCTCTAGGGACAATGGAGGGAAATTATTCTATATATGAATACCTTAAACACAGATGCTAGGTATTCATGCAAGTAAGCACTGTCAGAGCCGCTTCCATTGACTGCAGGGTTCCTATCAGCCTGGTAAATCAGTAAGTTTCCTATCACTACCCCAAATATAATGCTATTATTTCTTTCCATGACGCATGGAATGCATGGTATGGAGCAAGGCTACCTTTGCAGTCTCTTAGTGACCAATGTACACATAAACTTTATTCCCCCTCCTGCTAGACATTCTATATCAGCACACAGATTGTAGGTCTGGGAGCCAATGGGCAACAATGTTTTTGCCCATTTTTACCCATTCTTTATTTAAGATCTGGTGTAAAGCAAGATCTGTCTTTGTCTAGCTCAAGTGCCCATTGTATAAGAAGATTTATACCACTGAAAGCAAGTGGCTTGCCAAATGCTCCACTGGAAAGTCCACTGGTGGCAGTATGGCTCGTACCACTTCGGAGAATCAATTACAAAACAAAATAAATCACTGCACTGTAAGCTAAAAAGCTCCAAACAAGTCAGAGGTGACCCATGCTGCTAGTTAAAGTGACATTACACTCAGGAGTTAAATCTTAAAAATGCATTTGAATACCCTAACTACTAACACTACTGTACCTTATTTGTGCATCACTCAGTGGTAGATCCTCAAATCATCTCTGAATTGGTGCTGACACTGTCCTTCCTTCCTACTTTTGTTGTGTTGTAAAGTAGTCACTGCTCCAAGCTCACTCCTGTGATGGACTACAAGCTCACGTTTAGTTTACTAATTTGTAGTGAAATTGGAGCTCTTCTAAGTTGTCACTTTAATAAACATAAGAAAGAAAAGTTGCTGCAGCTCAGAGTGCAGTGATTCATTTTCTTTTCTGACTGGTCAATGTATAGAAGAAGTGCACTTCCCCTCAACAGTAAAACAGACGCCAGATGGCAGTTGGATGTGTAGACAGAATCTGACTGGTGAAAAGTTTCCCTAAAAACATGCACACTAGATTGGTTGAATGTTTATGCTTATGGAGTACGAAGAAGGGGCATTAAGCAAACACCCCTGGTACCAGCTTATTTTGAGGGAAGACAATAGTGGGTAGCCAAGAAAAATCTGACTTGTCCAATTCTTCCTCCAAGAAGGGTTGGCCAAGTGATGTATTAACAGGCCAGATGGTGTTCTTAGGTTTTGCTGTATTGGAGAGGAGGGAAGAAGTACATATGGGCACAACGAGGCAGTGAATTAGCGACTTAGGCCGGGTTCACACCCAGGCGGAATCGTTTTTGCATGTTTGTACGCGGGTGTTCAGCGTACGGTTATTTGCAAGTTTATGCATGATGTGCACATTTCAATGCGCGTTGGTAAACGCTCACATGAAAACGCACGTTTTGGCTGGCAGCCTAAGAAACGTTGCGGGCAATGAACGAACACGCGTACAAACGTGCTTCTGCCACACGTTTTCGGCCATTTCCATTAAAGTCTATGGGGCAAAATCACGCTGTTGAGCTCCCAAAGAAGTTCATGTACCTTTTTGGCATTTTGCTGCTCATTTGTGAACATTTCTAACTGCTCTAAAGTGCATAGGTGTGAACCAGGCCTTAAAGTGGTGCAGAGTAGCCCAAGTTGTCTGTCACTTATCAGATCTATAGATCTGATGAGTTATAAGTGAGAGGAAACTGACGAAAATTGTGCTCCCCCAAGATTAGACTTTTGGCTGGGTTGCTAGTAAATGTGTTGACTTTTGTTTATACTTTCTGGTAAATACGATTGTAATAAATACATGGTATAGTAGAGTACACAGGTGGAACCGATTTACATTGCAGTCTACATGATTGGTACAAAATACAGTGGTTGACCTAAACATATAGTGGATGCGGAGCAATGAACATAGTGTGACGTAAGTTGCAACAAGTCCCAGCTTTGCAAAATAATAACCATGGAGTATTCAAGCTTATATCATGTTAAAACAAAGAAGGGGAGTAGGAAAGGGAATAGGGAAAGGGGAGAGGTAATGAATACAGAAGTTGGGGGGAGGGGTCATGATTGGACTGATGGATGTTCTTATGTGTGACACATTCATTAGAAAGTTAGTAAGGTATGGCTGGGATGTATTTGACAATCATTCCTAAGAAGGAGGGTGTACAGGTATATAAGGCATAGGCAAATATATTTATGATTATGTTGTTCCTGGGGAGACCATGTATATAACCTTTGCCAATAGAAATTTATAGATTTGAAGAAGTTTGGTACAGGTTCTATCCTGTACAAGTGTAAAAAAAAAAGAAAGAGGCTTTGCGATCATTGCCACTGGCCACCAGGTTCTCCATATGCAATATATCACTGTGCAGTTTTCAAAGATGAACATACATGCCTATGCACCTATCTGCAGAGAAAACAACTGCCTGGCAGGCTGATAACAAATGTACATTCAAGCGCTATCTAATTGGCAGTGTACACAGCAATGGTAAAGGTAATGAATAATAAAGTCAATTTGCTCATGCTGAAGTACCTTCTATTTCCAATGGTAAAATTGTGCTCATCTGCCAATAGTGGTCTACCCCAATCTACCGTGCACAGTGAACATTTGAAAAGCTACAGCAACGTCTGTTGTCTCCTTTTCCTCTTTACACGCTTTTTACCTGCTCATCCAGTTAGAGTACTTCATTTAAACATCAGTCATTTTAGCATCTTATTATGTTAAAAAAACACAATATTTATACCTGAGAGCTTAAAAAAACGAATGCAGATGCAGGCCTTTCCACTTTAAACTCATTTGTGAAAAACCTGTCAAGCATCCTATTAGCATCAATGTATTTTAATGGCTAAAGGTTAGGGATTGCACACAGGAAGAACTCACCCATTACACAGCACAGTGTCTTGAAAAGTGTTGTACTGGCAGGATAATGAGAAAATGTATTATAATGCAAATCCACTACCGCAGCAATTCTGCCATTCTTAATGTTCAAAAAAGGCTGACTGCTGAAACGGAACATATTTTAACTATGAGCTTTTTCCTTTTTCACTGTAGTGAAGGCAACACTAACAGTAAGAGGTAACATTTGTAGATACCAGGTCATGATATGTGCATTATAGGGAGAAAATGGGTAGAATATTTAAAACAAATGATCTTTGTGTTAGTATGATCCAAATGATTCCAAAAGTTAACCTACAGCAACACATGACCCATCTAGCCCTAGGAGCGGCAGTTGGCTAGGATTAATGGTATCTAGATCATAGATGGTTCTTTATACTATATTATAGATTTCTTTTTTTTAAAGTCTGCACATTTCTATATTTATTACTGCAGTATACCACAGTAAGAACAGCACAGAATACATGAGAGAGAGGCATCACCTACTAATTCCGCTTGGTAAAAGAGAAAACCAGTGGGTAATCCATGCTTTTACTTTATAAACTAGAGCAGTGGTTCCCAACCTGTGTAACCTCAGGACCCACTTTTCTCCTGGTCATTAAGTCGTGACCCAAAAATAATTTAATTTCCGAAACATTATAATTTATTCCACAAAACAACTGGTGCAGTATTCCACAATATATATATGCACATTTTAAACAGTTTCTTTGGTGTGGCAGTGTAACTAGAACTTAAAATAACACTGCTATACCAGTGAAGCTGGGGAAAGTGGGGTTACAGAGTGGCTTCAGTGTTGGTGGTGTAAGTGCACAGTGTGGATGCACAGAGTCAATGGGCGCTGTGGGTGGGCGCACAGAGCGTATGGGGGAAGAGAGTGTGTGGGCGCTGTTGGTGCAGAGAGTAAGTGGGTGCAGAGAGTGGGTGGGTGAAGAGAGTGTATAGGTGCTGTGTGGGAGAACAGCATCTCACTTCTCACCCTGTGACCAGATCTCTGCCTGCCTTCTCTACTTCAGCACTACTCTAGGACCCCCCCACTGTCCCGCCCTCCTTAGAGGGTGGAATTTGCATATTAATGAACTATGATGTGATTTGCATATTAATGAACTACCTCCGTATTTATATGCAAAATATAACATTCTGTCTCATTAATATGCAAATCCCACAATTTCCATATGAATAAGCAATGGGCAGTGCTAATGGCTCCTAGGGCAAGGCGCATGCCAGGAGACTAGAGCCTGCTGCCTGAGCGACAGAAACAAGCATTCTGCAAGTCCCTGTCAGCAGTGGAGAACAAGCTCCGGCCATCTCCTTCTCCTCAAGACCCCCCACAGAGTAGTCAAAGCAGATCTGACCAAGGGGCAGTTAGAAGCAGATGCAGTAAAAAGGTCACTAGATTTTGTCCAGGAAAAAGATACTAGAAAATCTATTCAACCATCGCTCATTGTCTTTTGGTTGTGCAAGTGACATTAACCCCCTACCCCCATGCTGCTGTAAGGACATACCTTTAGTGATGCCTCTAGATCCGATCATCTTCTTTCAGTAGTTTTCAGCAGTCCCTCCAGCACTGGTGCAAGTCTCTGATCCAGCGTAGACTGCTGTTTCTTCCTATCCTACGGAGTCTGTCAGTGCACGGTCACGGCTGCGTGCATTGACTTACAGTGTGTCTCTCTCCCTCTCCCCGCCGGTGATGTCCACTGCGCATTTGCCTGCACACATCCTCTTGCACGGCTGCTCGAGAAGCTACAGTTCTACAGCCGGGAGCGAGAGGCGGAGACAGAAGTAAGTTTTTACCGATTTTGTAACTTTTTAAAATGTTTTTGCATATATCTACTGCTTGCTAGAAGTTACATTAAATGACATTTTAATGTCACTTTAAATCCCTATTTATTTAGATTATCAATAACCATGCCAGCGGTTGAATACTGGGTTTGTTCAGCTTTAATGCTGGTGCACTGCTATACTTTATTGCTTTTCATCACTAAAGTATTGTGTATTATAAATAATTGCCATGATTTTTTTATTTTAGAAAAGAATATTTTTACATCACTGTTGCTGATCTCATCCAGCTTGCCACATCCTGTTTACACACACTGTCTCAGCTTTCTGATGGTAACAACAGTAGCACATGTGACAGCCTGACCCCCTGGTCATTAATAATAAGAATAGTTGGGCTGGTGGTCCTAAGTAGATACTTCACCATTCATGCTGGGCATTGTATAGCTTATCTGTTACCTGATTGCAGAGTATGATAACGAAAAGTCTCCCAGCTCATGCTGAAAGACCTAAAGGTGTGCCACAATAACCCACGCCCCATATCAGGAGTAGGCAAACTCTGTCCCTCCAGCTGTGGTGCAACTAGAAATCCCATTAGGCATTGCAAGACTATGAGAGCCATTGACATGACTACTAGAGGCAGCTGGAGGAAGGACAGACTTTGCCTACTCCTACCCTATAAGAACACCTACTTTTCACCATGTGTTTACATGCCAGGAGACACTGCTGCATCTCAGCAAGTGTCTCATCACATCCTCCTGAGTAACTGGCCAGCTAGAGCCATGAAACTTGTTGAGACAGCGTTTTATATGCCTATGTATCATCCAATAAAAATCTCCAAACTGAATACCCGGGTGCCATTGGTCTTACTTTGGGCGCCTCTGCTACTTCTTCTTGTTTCCTTCTTGCTGATCTTGTCCACCAATCAATGAGGCACAAAGTTCCAAAGTGTGTGAAACACTTTCTTTAGCCCACAGAATTTTGTCCCTACCAAGGCCTTGTTAGTTGTGTTTGCCCTTTAGGCCAAAGGTTTCCAGTCCTTCCTTAGAGTTGTCACCCTATAACAGGAAGTGCCTGAACAAGAATGTTATGGCAGAATAACCAGGTATTTTTATAATAAAAGCTGCAGATTCACAAATATTGAAATTGACATTATCATATTAAATATTATAAACATTTTAGTGATTGGGCTTACATCTACTTTGAGGGTACCTAAAGGTGTTTACTCATAATATACTGCTGACACATGTATTAATAAAAAATAAACATAAAACAATAAAATGATCTTGTTGCTTTGCCCTGCACGGGCAAATCTCTGGTTCTTATTAAGTGTGCACAGGGATCTGTACTATAGAAATTCACTGTTGCAGGATAATGCACAGCAAGGAGGAGACTTGAAATGCAGGAATTTCAGAAGGAGCTTCGAATTATCTTGGGAAATCCCCTTTGTGTAGCATGAATAGAAGCTAAGCACTAGCATTCAGCATATAGATTCTGCTATTGTACAGCTTAGTAAACATTGCTTACAGAAAACATACGGTAGTAAATGTTGACACAACGTTTTTTCTTAATGTAACAATTCTCTCTATCTTTAAATATTTTGGATGTTACATGTATGACACCTCTGCATCAGCCCTATGTGCTTTGCACCTATAACTACTTCCGCCATGTACAGTCAATGTGATTCAACATAAGCCGGTACATTTCGTTTGATAGAATACATTTTGAAATAACTATCTACAGTTTAATGGTTGGAGATCTTGCCATAGAAGACTGTGGGAGCAATATATGTTCTCTTTCCTTTCTCCATAAATAGAACAAAAATTGGGCCTGGGAAAAAGTTCAGAGTCTCTTGAAGTGAATGAAACTATGAGTCATTTCAGTTCGCTCAGCTAATCAGTGGCAGAGAAAAAGTAAGAAACAGAACCATTTTATCTGTGCTTCATATGTTATCAGTCATAATGAAACATACCAAGCCATTATAAATCAATAAATGAAAAAGGTATTTATCCCTAGAGTTAAATCATTAAGCACCCTGGCCCTCAATGTTTTTTTTTCCATCACTTAAAATTGCAGCATGTTCCTTTCATGATAAACAGTAAATTGCTATATCATTTTAGCATGCGTGCAAGAACTACACAACACGAGAGCGAGAGAAAAATATCAGACAGCATCGTTGTACTGCATGTATTGGCAGCTCTACAGTGTCAGCAGTCGCCACTAATGCCGATCATAACTCAGGGCTATTACTTCAGTAAATCTAACTCATCAACAGACATTCCCTTTAACATTTGTCATGTAGGGGTCTTTGCTACAGCCTTAAGCTAGCCGTAGACCCAGAAGGTGGTCATAGGTGCACTCATGATCTGAGCACTTTCAGCCATATGAGCTTGCTACAGGGCCCCTAAAAAGAAACAGTAGGTTATGTGGAGAAGTGAGAGCGCTTCCATTGCCTCCGTTTCTGGCTTTTCAGGAGGGAAAACAATAATGTTAAGACGAAGTTCGCTAGCCTGTCCAATCACTATATTAGGCAAGAAGCCTTAGTCAGTTTTATGTCATCATCTGATTAGTAGACTGTCATATGATGTCTATTGGCACCACGTTCTTTGCTACATAGACATGATATGAATAATCTGCTGTCTGTGGGTGCCCTATGAAACTTGTTGGTAGATGAAATTAGTTATTGGATAGGTTAGAAAATCTTCCCTAAGTAATATGTTTCCCCTTTATGTCAGTGTCTGCTAGTGTTCCTCTGCAACGTTCTTCATAGCATAAACTGATCATTCCCTTTTATAGGATGGCAGCTCAGTGGTAGTGCCGAATATCAGTCAGATCATGCACTGTTGTCTATGGTTGACCATTCACAAGCCAATTTTACTGCAAAGCTTCAACTTAAATTCTTTATCCCTATAGGCTCCATTCAATATCAACGTCAAGATTTTCTTTGCCTGAAATCTATCTTCTAACATGGGATGAATTGTGTCTACCATCCAAAAACTCCTCTAGACTTTTACCCAGCTGTCATTTTCTTCCTGGGTAACAACAATAAGTTTTTTTAGTATTCAAATCAATTAGTTGCGCTGGAGTAGCTATATTTTGTCACCAGCTGCACCATTGTGTTGATATAAAATCAGGCAAAATGAACTAGTATGTTGCGCTCGGTGTTGGTGGATCTCTTTGGTTTGGGGTAGGTTTAGTTGTCACTAAACACAATGTCAAACTATATAGTTGTCACTAAACACAATGTCAAACTTTTAGATTCCTCTACATTACACTGAATGATCGATAAGGCCGAGTGTCCTTTTATTACTCAAAGCTTTTAATTCTACAGAATTTCGTAAGTGTTTGCAGTTTTTGCGTTTAAATAAATACTTTACTGTTACACTTAGAAGTGTTCCCTTTCTTTCTCGTTCTCCCCTCTATCCGGTTTAATTCGTACCCGGCGGGCTGCTAACATCGCCGCAGAGAAGTTAGACGGGGAATCTGAGAGGATAAAGGCAGGAACGCTTTTCTTCTACAGTGAACACAGGATATCAGGATTTTTTCTTGTGAGCTGAATGTTTCCTGGCTTTTACCTCGGGAAGGACAGATAAGTGGGCTGTCGTTGGATAACCCTAATTTTCCTTTTTTGATTAAGGACTATGGACAGAGGAATTTAACGATTATTTATACAACGTTTTCCCCCGTCTATGTCAAAAAGTCCTCTCATGTGTGAAGAACTGCACTAATTGGATGTGGGTTTTTATGTGTTATATTTTAAGAATTATTCACAGTCCAATATTATGATGTCATTTTGAATATATTGACCGTTTGTGTGAAGGCGTGTAGGTCAAAGAGGCCTGCCTGTTATAGTAGTTTATGGTATAAGATACCGACTCTTTTTATCCCATGCCATCAGTTTTATAATTGGATTTTTGGACACATCGATTTATTTATTTATATATTTACATACATTTTATTATTTATTTCACATTTTTTTCATTTTATTTATTTAATTTATCTATTAGTTTTTCGATTTTTTGATAGTTTTTACTTCTTGATACAATTTACAAAGTATACATTCACTATATTGTAATTCACTAACAAGCCATGTTGAGACACTTATAGTGGTATTAATGAATTTTTTAGGTATAAGCAATATACCGCTACCACGGTAATCCTCCACAATTAGAGTCACCACAGAATAATTTATATACACTATTTAATCAACAACATATGTTTATATATAATTTATTTATAGATCACAAATTAGCACGATTTTAAGTACTATCTATTAATTTATCACATAGAATTATCACCATTTTCATCGTATATAATAAGTTTTTTTAGCCTGTTGGATGGACTTCTCCATATGAGATGTTTGACTCATCAGCTCACTATTACCTCTTGTTCACAGCTAGCATGATGCTGCATCTGTCACAGTGAAGCACTTAATTGCTTAGGAGTTCCTTGTTGTTGTGCATACTATAAGGGCTGTTGTCCTTTAGGGTTCATGTGGGTATTAGTGCCTATGGACACTTTAATGGAAGACCAATTTGATCAAGAGTCAAAAAGGGCATATGCACAAGGCCAATGGTTAGTAAGTAGCAATGGAACTAGAAAATCAAGGGAGGTTAAACTGTCCTAAAATGACAAGAGGTCCATTTTTAAAGCACTTCTTTCCAAAAATGCTAAAAAAACAAAAAAAACAAACTCACATCAAATATGTAACTTAATATGTCTTAACATTTATATTGCCCTAACATTAAGATGTATCACTGTGTGCACTATTTGGGATAAAACCATCTACTGTAGAGCAATGGGGCTTCCCCAAACTATTTGTCAGTGTAGGACAGTTTCTGCTGCGAGGACAAGAACAGTAACCTGAGTCCACCAGTTGAGCTAGACTATGCCTGAATGATGGTGGCCTTCAGGCTATTCCAGCATCCAGTGGTAAACATACAAGTGTCCATCATAGAGAACTGAAACAAATAACAAAACGCACCCATCAATTCATAACTAACTTTAAAGCAAGGTGCACATGGAAGGGACTTACATAATACAAAAGCAGACATTTGTCAGCACACTCACGAGCCAGCAAAAGAAGGACACTAACTACTAGGTTTTATTTGCACAACTTTTGCAAAACATGTGGAAGCCACACTGCCTCGTCAAGGCCCCTGTGTATAGTGCGGTCCTAACTCTAATTTATGAGAGCCTCTATCTTGGATCATATTTATAACAAAAGATGAATTGGGTACAGGTTCGCCAGGAGGTAGCCAAACCTCTTTTAAAGGAATAGGGACACATTGTGGGGGCTCCTTGTGTGTCCTTATGCCTTTAAAGGAGGTTGGGCTACCTACCTACCTGGCGAACCTGTACCCAATTCATCCTTTGCAGTAAATATGCTCCAAGATAGAGGCTCTCATAAATTAGAGTTAGGGACGTATTACACAGAGGGGCCTTGATGAGGCAGTGGGGCTTCCACATGTTTTGCAAAAGTTGTGCAACTAAAACCTCAGTTTAACCTCCCTGGCGGTAATCCCGAGTCTGGCTCGGGGTGAATTTTCAATGCTAACTAGTAGTTAGGCCGTGTCCTATTTTTTTTGGCAGGCTGGCTGGTGATTGTACTGGGAAATGTCTGTTTTTGTACATCATAGAGAACTGTTTCCATTGTGGAGCACTGATGTATATCACACCCAGGAACCACTGAGCACAGGTGTGCCCCTACATAGACAATGTCAGAAACTACTGTGTAGATGTCATTTTATAGCTCCTGTAGTCCTTCTATACTTTGCCTGGAATTACGCCGGCACGGATCCTGCACAGTGTATATTTGTCATTAATTCAAAGGATGAATTGGCAACTCCGACTTCCTGTGAAACTAAATTTGTACCTCATTATATAAAGATATACATTATGCATGGATTCGCTTACACCAGAAAAATATTCCTGAAATATACTTGAATACACAAAAATATCATCTCTCCAACTCCCACTGTAATATGCCAGAGCGTGACTAGTAAAATTCAATTTCTGGCTGGGGATGCACACAAATACATTCTTCTTATCGAATAGAGATTGATGTGGGAGGCTCCATATGCATTACCCACTTGTTCAGTTTATGGAGAGCAATGAGTTTACAGACCAGTCTGACTGGCATAGTGCCATTTGCTGAACTTCCCAATTTAAAAATAATGTATTATGATTTTCACATTGAGAAGTGTGTTAACCTTTTCAGTTCTGACCCCCTCTCTCCTCCAAATAATAATGTTATTCATCTCTGGTTATTACAACATGCACATTTTGATGATATGAGATTACAGTATTTTTATCCATCCTTATGACCTACTTTTGAATTTGATAATCCTGCAGGGGTTTCATCCATCTCTAAACCAATTACAATTCAACAATTATGTTAATACGTATATAAATATCATCTGATTTCATCTGTGTAAAAGGAGAAACAAGCTGATGTCAGTTCTGAACTTTCACAGCTGCTTTTTTAAAGTTAAAGTGACATTAAACCCTCAGATTTTTTAACATAAAACAATACTGTAATGTGTGCCTTACTGTAATCCATGGTTGTTTCCCTTCTCTTTGCTGCTCTTCCTTTTAAATCTGTATCTGTTCTCATGCTCTGCAGAACTTCTGTTTTGCAGCAGACTGCCTTGTCTCAGGAATGGATACACAGTGTCTGTGTATAGGTTTGTATAGGCTTGTAACCTGAGCCAGCACTAAAGGAAGAGGCCCTGAGCTGAAAAGGGAAGTTCTCCCCAAGCATAAGACATGAGGATTTAAAAGGAAGAGCAGCAAAGAGAAGGGGAACAACCATGGATTACAGTAAGGCACACATTACAGTATTGGTTTATGTTAAAACATCTGAGGGTTTAATGTCACTTTAACTTGTCATTTGGTAAAATGGAGGCTCCCACTGCTGACCTCTTCTGCTGAAAATATATATAGGTGATGAGGTAACAAAGAGTAATAAAAGCTAATGCTCCCTACAAGAACAAAGGTAAAATACTATTGCTGGGGCATGCTCTGGAGGGGGAAAGGAGAGTTTGGGGTTAAATTCCGTAATGCCTGGACCTACCCTTTAAATGTTTGTGCCTCTTTGTAGGGGTCAATTTTGTGTTTTTAGAAGATTTAATTGGGAATAATATGTTTCACTCAGATAAACATTTGGTATGTGTTTCCTTTAAATTATAGGCACTCATATATATAGAAACAGAAAAACGCATACACTTATTAGTGGTTGTTTTTTTTTGCAATTAGATGGATCTCAGATTTCTCATCAATAGTCTGCTGATCACTCTCAGAAAGAGGTTCAGGTAGTCAGTACAAAGCAACTCGTTTCGCTATCAACATGACAGAGTGAATAGTTACCTTAACACAAATCTAATGTCTGCTTGTTAAATAGCATGACTTTGGAAACCCCACCACTTCTGATGTGAATGGAGAGTCATTGCTATCAGTTGTCTTTTGTTTATCACTGCACTGTAGCCTACAATGTCAGGTACTAACTGATTTACAAATCAAACATATACTAATGGCAGGCAAAATTAATATAGCATCAAAATCTACCGTTGATTTTGTACTAAAATGCATTGGATATACTGATGACTCAAGATTAATAGGGCACATCATTGTACTAGTCTTTGTCTTATAATGCAGAACATAGAACTTGTATCAGATATCTAGATTTCTCTAAAGCCGAATTATTATTATTATTATTATCATATTAATAAAATCCCCATTTATTAGCGTCCCCCCCCCAATTCTTCCCAAACCACCACATATAGTAAGGCTCTAATGCTCATTTAGTCTAGGGGTATTAACAGAGTGTAATACCTACATTATTCCTGGCTTCCTCAGTAACTGGTACTCCAGCCCTTGAATGTGGATGGGTTCTTGACAACCCATGTTCAATGCAGGACCGTTGGTCCTGTATTGTACGCAATGATGTCAGCGAGGGAGCGGCCGCAAGACCAGAGAAAGAGGCTTTGTGGACCGGTTGTCCCGAACTGGTCATCCGCTGTCTACTCAATGGGGTTGATTTACTAACCTTATAAACACAACACGAACATGTATACACCTCTGTAGTGTGTTACCTCCCAGCATGATCTATGGGTGGAATCTAAACACCTTTGTAGTGTGTACACACCCAACAGGTGTGTTGTGCAAAGCCCTGCCCTGAATTGCAAGGTGATGTTGTGTAAATTAGCTCTACATTGTGTTGCTTGCGTTGATGAATGCAGGAATGTAAATGCATGAGCTAACCATTTTTGTCTAAACTGTGAAGCAGCATTATATATGCATCATGTGCATGATTTTTCCATATATGGCAATAGCGGAAACATGTTTATAGAGACTTTTCGGTTGATAAATATGCTTTGCTGTGTAAAAATCACACGCACCTGGTGCGTGCGTGTGTTTAGGTTAGTAAATCACCCCCAATGCCTCCTAGACTTAATCATTAGAGCTTTGCTATACAGAGGGGGAAGATACTAAAGAGGTGATTGCAATTCACCTTTAATAAGCATACGTGAAAAGTGAAAGTCATATCAAACACTGCAAGTGATTTAAACTGTGAGATTACTTATAAAACAGTATGCATTCCCTTAAAACATAGAGCACCATTGAACTAGCATTCAGAAACCATAGACTGTGCAACACAGATCAAATAGAATGTGCCATTTACACTGCGTTGCTTTTCAGTACTCTTAACCATAATGCAAAAGAAAAGCCATTTGCTTACCAACGTTTTCTTCTCCTTGTCCCTTCCAGATTTATCAGCTTTGGTGTCAGTCTGTGCACCCTCATGGACTGTATTTGCATGATTATTTTTCTTCTCCTATAATAGAATGTAACAGACATGTCACCTACAACCTGCTATTTTTATCACTATACATTATGTAATATAAATAGAAAGGTGTAGGATCAAGCTAAAATGGCATGTATTGGATACTTTATACACATGAGCTCAGTCATTCGGTGACACATATTAAGTTAGTCGCAATCTTCTATAATAACAGTAATGCCATTATAAAGCATGAATGTGTTATTCAGACCTGACCTATAAAGGGTGTCCGATCACCAGTCTATGATACTGCTGTCTCAGGGTCTGTAATCTGCAGATAAAATAGATCTGTAGATTTCCAGAATGTAAGACTAATTATCTCTATATCAGCATAAGACATTGTACAGCACACTCCAGTGAATGATGACTCAAGATGCCTTCC
Organism: Nanorana parkeri; assembly: GCF_000935625.1. Taxonomy (NCBI): domain Eukaryota; kingdom Metazoa; phylum Chordata; class Amphibia; order Anura; family Dicroglossidae; genus Nanorana; species Nanorana parkeri. The sequence goes on from NW_017306336.1 coordinate 2,394,258, forward strand.
ACATACTGGTAACCTGATGGTCCTTTTATCTTGCCTCCCACCAGCCTTTCATACTGCCAATTAAGCACGGACCCTGAGCTGCGATAACCTTCACATAGCAAAGATACATGCTCTGTGCTATATAGAAAGACCAGTGTCTACCTTCCTTTAATCCCCCAACAAGAATAAAACCTACCTTCTTGGTGTGCTCACAATGATAAGTGCCCTGTCCCATTTACTGATTGAGAGAACAAAAGCCTTGATCAAACAATACAGAACAATAGAGAACTTTAGCAACCATTTGTTTTTTTTTCTGGATAATGGTTCAGATGAAATCTCATCATCATTTCTGGACACAGAAGTGCAATTATCCACATTAGTTCCATGCTTCATAGATTTTGCTTCTTCCTGAGAAGGTGACGTGACACTTCTTTGTAGAAGACCACTGAAGCCCCCAGTTCAAATGCTTTCAATAACTGCTGCTTGAAATCCTGTGCTTGAAAAAGCAGAGAAGGATGCTCTGTCCACTTGCCTTCTTTTAAGTATCAGTTTTCCAAGAAATAAAGTCTTGTTTCACCAGGATTAATGTCATATGTGTGTATGATCCACAACGTCCCAGGACAAAACCTGGCTGGATCAACTACAGTTGACAGCTTGAGTTCTTTGAAAAGCAAAGGCTTACTCTGAATACCCTGCCATTACTGTGTGCCTGTAGCTGCAAGCAATCCCAGGCACTGATCAGTCAAACACACAAAACACCAGAGTCTTAGCATCTCTAAATGAAGCACTGTTTGTACCATATTGCTGTCAGGAGACTGAACCATTCACATAAGAGCCAGAAAAAGAGAATAGATTCTCCCAAAAACTGCTGTCTTATTCTCAGGCATCACAGATGAGGGACTTAAAGAAAGTCAGCAGCACATAAGAGATCCTGCATCCTGTCTTGATCCTAGAGGAATAATGTTGCAGTAACTGCTAGGCATGTTTAAAGTCAATTCTTTATACACAGATATTGAGAAGCAGGCTCAGCATCCTGGGTGGGAACTCAGCTCCTCGCTTTCCATGTAGTGTATGAGTTAAGCAGATAGCAGGACTTAGTCATTTATGTTAGTTTTCTAGCCAATGGCTGCAGTGGCGGACTTAAGGAACAAGTGCCTAAAATTGTTTTTGCCCCCCACCCCCGGCTCTTACAATGCTTGCACTGCCCACCTGAGAGTCCCACTGACCACTTAACAACCCACATTGGCCATCTGGGAGCCTGCACTGACCACCTGAGAGCCCCACTGACCACCTGAAAGCCCGCACTGGCCACCTGAGAGCAGGAAAACAAGCTCAGTGCCCCCACTGATTCTGCATTATGGTATATTTAATTATATATTACAATGTAGTAGTAATAATAATAGAAATAAAGAAGTGCACAATAAATGCGCTTGAAAAATCCTGAAACCCTCCCCCCACAACCTTTTCCACAGCACCCCTACCCACCCACTGGGCAGTGGAAATATTTTCTTCCGCAAAACCAGTTCTTGGTGCCAAAAAGGTTGTGGACCGTTGCTATAGAGGACTACAACTCCCAGCAATACTTCATGCGGCAATGCACAATTGCTTCAGTTAAAGAAGACTACAACTCCCATAAATACTTTATAGACAATGCAGAATGACACCGGCAATAGAGGACTACAACTCTCATCAATACTTTAAACGATAATGCAGAATGGATTTAAAGGACTACAATTCCCAGCAATACTTTATATGGCAGCACAGAATGGCTTTGGATAAAGAGGATTACAGCTCCCAGCAATATTGTATACAGCAATGCAGAATCCTATCTATAACCTTTGCCATTCGGCATTTCTGTAGAAAGTATTGCTGGGAGATGTAGTCCCCTATAGCTGGTGCCATTCTGCACTGCTGCAATGCAGAATGGCACCAGCTATAGAGGACTACAACTCCCTGCAATACTTTATTTAGAAATACAGAATAATTCCATCAGTTATAGAGGGCTACAAACGATGTCACAGAAAACACAGAACCTAGTCACATAGACAAAAGCAGTTACCTCATGTGACTGTCTATGCAGCAGGGAGAGTAGGAGGTCTGTGTGTTCAGGTGGCTGCTTACTAGCTCCTTCTGGCCGAGGCCCCAGTCCTGCCTCAGTGTGCCTGCAGGCTGCTCCGCAGTACATCTATGTATCCCGGCTCTGTCCGGGCTGCACTGGCGGTAGTTCCGCCCCTGAATGGCTGTATGTGTACCACTAAGAGTGCTCCTCACAGTTTTAAGAGTTACTTCTGCTTCTTCATACATACTTGGTTTATCGATTCATTTTAAGATTTTAGCAAATAATATTTCTTATGTAAAGCATGGAAAGTTTTAAAGTGATATTTAAGTCAAAAGGTTTTAAGCTATTTCAAAGACTCCATGAAAAACCCACAATGGATCCTGCTCCTTGATGTTTAAAAGTATGTTTCCTGCAGAATCAGCTGGTCCCATCAGCACTGGTCCCGATATCCTGTGTTAGACTGGGTTCACAACTAGGCGTATAGAATATGCGCATTTGTTGCGCGTTTTTACGATTCGCTGTAAAAAACCTGCGCCAAACGCGCATTTCCGAGGGCTACCTGGCTGTATCCCAATGGATACGCGCGGCAAATACGCCCCAAAGAAGCTCCTGTACTTCTTTGGGCGTAGGGCGTTCATACGCGCTGTAAAACGCCCAGGTGGGAACCATGCCCATAGGCAATCATTGGTTTTCACATGTTGAGCGTCTTACAGAGCGTAGGAACACGCTGTAAAATGCCCAGGTATGAACCAGGCCTTAGGGTGGCTCCTTTCCCTTGCAGGGTCCTATGAAGCCACCCTTGTGTGCGCTAGTAAGCTGTGTGTATCTCCACTTCTCCTTTTTGCTTCCTCTCTCCTCCCTTTTCTAAGATAGTAGATGGTCAGCTGCTGGAAACAATGATCTTGGCTTCCATGAACTTCTTGTCCAGTACAAGTGGAGAGAGTTGGAGCCAACTGTTCAGAAATATGATGACTGTAAATGTTTGGGCAAAAATGTAAAGAAATACTTTGCTGGGCAATGTATATTTGTTTGATTTGGAATCATTATTGGAAAAAGGTTTGAGCATTTAATACTATTTGATTGTGCTATTAAGCTGCAAGGTAAGCCACTCCCTAGCTCCCCTCTCCTCCCTCCTTCTTTCATCTCCAAGCTAGTAGATGGACAGTTGCTGGAGACTTCTGTCCCTTGAGATCTTGTACTGCACAGGAAGTTCAGAGAAGCAGAGCCGAGAGACTTGGATTTGGCTGTTTGGAAACACACTGATTGTAAGTGCTTGGGCATAACTCTAAAGCAATACTTTGCTGGGTAATGTATATTTGTTTAATCTGGATTTATTATTGAAAACAAATGTTATTTTAATACTACAGTAATACCTTGGTTTACGAGCATAATTCTTTCCGGAAGCATGCTTGTAATCCAAAGCGCTTGTATATCAAAGCGAATTTCCCCATAGGAAATAATGGAAATTCAGATGATCTGTTCCACAACCCAAAAATATTCATATAAAATGTATTACAATACTGTAATACAATCCTGTACAAAATATAAAGAAAAATAAACCAATTACAGGTACCTTCGTGGCTGGTGTGAGGGAGATAAGAGAGAGGAGGATTATTGTGTAGGACGAGTTTCACTATCACTAACGGAATCACTGCCATCTCTTGGCTCTATGGAATCTTTTTCATTTCAGGAAATCTTAACAAGGAATCTATCCAATGACACTTGCCGTTGCCTCCTTTTGAGGATTTCGGGGAAATGTGACGTTGCATTGCCGTTAAACACACTCATCGCTCGCACTGCTACAACATTATTCGAGTGGTGCTTTTCTACAATTTTAGTATTGCAAGACATTGTTCGTATATCAAGGCAAAATTTTTCAGAAATGTTTGCTTGTCTTGCAGAACACTCGCAAACCAAATTACTTGTAAACAAAGGCATTACTGTACTTTAAGGCAGAAAGAAATTTGTTTGTAAAACACATTGAGGTGGTACTGAACATGGCAGTTCACCCTTTAGATGTGTACAAAAGAAAAAATATTGGGGCAGATGATTGAGTGTTCCCAGAATGTTTGTTCCTGATCGGGATTGTAAACAGTGCAGGTTATGAAGACTTTGCTGTGAGTCTAGATTGGATCCCAGATACCGACCACACCCATGCACACAGGGCCGGCCTTAGGCCTTCAGGCGCCCTGTGCGATAAAGCTTTACAGCGCCCCTCAGTGGCCACACCCCCAGTAACCACACCCAATTCCCCCAATATCCGCACCATTTAAAAGATACCTAATTTGTTAAGCCGCAAACAAAAATATATTAAAAAGTATGATAAAAATAAAACTTTTATTAAAAGGTATTAAACTTGTAGGCACAATATAAGTATTCTTATTAACTAAAACAGAAGGCAAACAATAAATGTCAAACTAAAATAGAGTCTATAAAAATAAATTGTCAGGTTGTCATGCCGATCCCTTTTTTCAACTAAGTATATTTAGAAAAGTAAAAATAAAAAACAGAACACAAAACCCAGACTACGTGTAAATGAGTGAATTACTATTTGCCCAAATATACGAAAAATGTATTCAGGCACATAATAGATGCCGTCATCCGCCCTGCCTCCAGAACACGCCAATGGCTGAATCCAAAATAGCATAACAATTTGTTTTGATGAAATGAATGAAAACGTTTTTAGTTTTCTTTCATTTCCTGTGAAATTAATTTTTAGTCTTCGCACATGTCTAATAATACGTGGGGGGGGGGGGGGTAGTTTTCACTTTTTGTAAATAATTTTTTATTATTTTAAAAATAATTTTGTATTATTTAATTTATTTATTTTTTACTGTTGGGGGGGGGGGCTACAGGGAAATATTAGGGGTCTAAACAGACCCCTCACATTTCCCTTTTAAAATAGAAAAGAAATTGAGGACACCAAATCATCAATTTCTTTTTCTGCAGCCTCAGCACTCAATGAATGGGAAGCACTCAGTACAGAGGCTTCCCATTCATTCAGAAAATTATGATCGAGAAATATTTACTAGTTTCTGAATGGGGAGGAGCCTCTGTACTGAGTGCTTCTCCCCATTGAGGAAATCTGGAATGAACAGGAAGTGATGTAAATCACAGCCTGTTCATTCATAACTGGGGACACATAGTACTATGTGTCCCAAGTTATTTACAAACACTGGAGTGATCAGACGATCACTCCAGTGTTTGTCCTTCTCAAACGGAGGATCGGTAAGTATCATTGATATTTACCGATCCCCCGCTCTGCCGCGCAGAGCCGCTGTCATCCTGAAGCTGACAGGATGACAGCGGCTCCGATCTCCTCCCCGCTCGGCCATCCTGACAGCTGCTTAATGCAGAACTCTGGGCAAAACTTATTAACCCTTGAGGCTAGACCCCTATTGCAAGGGTTAACTTCTAGTTTTTGTCTAGTTCCTAAACTAAAAAAATTATACTCACCCAATTCTCGGAGATGGTTTGCTCTTAGACCTGTCCTTTCCACCTCTCTCTCCATCTGCTGCAGTGATGCCATGTCCTTCGGCGTCCTTACCTCCTATACGCAGTGTATAGATAGAATGTGATGACTCGAAGATCCTTAGAATGCTGCAGCGGAGGAGGCTGGAAGGACTAAACTCTTAAGAGCAAGCCAGTTCCGAGGATCGGGTGAGTATAATTTGTTTTAGCACCTAGACAAAAAGGAGCACTTAACCCTTACAATGTGGGGGTAGCTCAACTGCAAGGGTTAATAAAAGTTTTGCCTGGAGTTAATGCAATCTAATGTAGCGCTGTTTTATATCATAGAAACAAAATGATTCTGTCCAGTGGATTGAAGAGTTACTTTTCAGGTACACGCACAGATATACAGAGATGGAGTGAATGGGATTATGTCTAACAGAAGGAGGGTTAATTATCAGGTGTATTTAGTTGTTCAATTAAGTAGAAGGAAGTGTTAGGTTTAAATGTTGAAAAACTCCTGAAGAGGGAGCGTTGTTTGCTCGAAAACGCGTTGAGGATCTTACTTGCTTTTACACTGGATTAAATGACTTGTTTATATGATCTGCAATTTGTTATCCTGGTTCCTGAGCTGATGGATGTTTAACTAAATGCTGTTACTGTAATAATTGTAACATGCACGGCCACACGATAAGGTAAGTCATACCTATGTGGTTTTAATTGTTCACCCAGACAGCTACAGTTAGATAATGTGTATCCTTCCAACAGTGAGTTTGACCTGAGGGTGTGCAGCAGACGAGTGCGTCCTGGAATGGCACAATTTATTTAAAAAATAAATCTATTGTGCTGTGGTATATGCCCAACTATTCCCTGTAAACAGTCCCTCTTTCACATCAGAATCCACCTTTACACCAGACACCCTCCCCTTCCCCCCGCCCCCCCAATGAGAAATTGTGAGAAACCCCTTAGAAAGCCAGGAGGCACCCTGATTGAGAAAGGCCGCCTTAGGGTGTGGTCAGGGTTCAAGTTGCCGTTATAAATCTTTTTTTTTTTTAAATAGGTTCGACTTGCTGGCAGGAAATGTACTCATAAAAACAACTGCATGTGTAGTCCACAAGACAGGTCAGTACCTTTAACACTGATGTGATGCAGTAGCCTACTGGTGGTCAACTTACTTGATATAGTGGGTCGCAAATGCGGCCCTGACATCGCCAAAGGGCCACACACCATCTTTAGGGAATTTTACACTAAAGAAAGTTATCTAAAACTGCACACATGCTACATGAGAGGGTCCGAGCCTGCAGACAAATATTAATTTTTGAATACTGGAGAAATGCGTCAGAAAACAGTCATAGTGGAGACACATTACATGAGACTGCTAGAGATCACCGCTATTGCAGCCCCTTTACAAATCAATGCTTCCACAATTTTTGCTCCTATGGCTCCTTAAAACCATTTGTGCCACATTTGACCTGAGATCCATTATAAAAATGTATTAAACAATCTAACTACTACAAGCCAGTCTGAAGAATATTTTTCCTTCACTGGCTTTAGTAGGCACCAAAACAGACCATTGTCTGCCGGGGCACCAAGGGCTGCACAATAAGTGCCAAGGGCTGCATGCACCCCATCCGCACCAGACCACAGGTCGAACACCAGGACTGTAGTCAGTTGAACTGCAACATTATATCATGTGGAAATTTCAATCTGCTATTCACAATTAAAGTAAAAGTTCAAATTAAAAGCTCTACTGCCATCCTTTATTTGGCTTGCAATACAGAACCAGACAGCAACAGACCTTCTACTGTATATTGGGGTACAACTAAAATCAGCTCTGATGCAAAATGTTATCAAGCCTGCAAGCTGAAACAAATACAATGTTTTATGTGTGCACACAACATTACCAGGTGCAATAATTGTATCAGCATTGGTTTTCTAGTGATAAACCAACATTCAGTGTTTGACAATCTTAAACAGTAAGGCTAAAACAAGAAACATTGTAGGAGGAAATCTACAGCAACAGTGGTGTTCCTACACTTTTTGGCACCTGAGGCTAACGGTGCTCAGGGGCGTCCTGCCCAGCTCACTGACGTCACTGGTTGCCAAAAGCTAGGCGGAACTGACTTCAGTGAGCTGGGAGGGGGAAACAAATGGCAAATACACATCAATTCAGGACTAAGATGCACACCGTACAAAAGCAAACATTTCCCAGCACACTTACCAGCTAGCCTGGAAAAAAACAAAAAACAAATTGCGCTGTCTATTAGGGTTAAAAACAGAGGTTTTAGTTGCACAACTTTTGCAAATTTTTTTTTTTTTTGCAGCTAGCTGGTAAGTTTGCTAGGAAATTTTTGCTCTTGTACAACGAGCTGTGCGGGACATCAGCCAGAACGTAGAGCTCTTAGCAACCTAAGACACTCAGACTGTAAAGGGGGCGGCAGGCACACTCGATGGCTCTCCCCCCACGTGACCCAGTGAGCCTCACGCTGTTTCATTATAGGGACATCCCTGTACAGCTAGATTTTTTTTAAAAACAAGTAGGTACCCACACCAGTACGTTGACTGAGGAAGCATGACTTTGCTGTAAAACCTATAGCACTTTCAATTTGCATAAGAAGCAGGTCTAAGCCAAGTTTATGTCCATGCAGAGGGGATGGGGAACTGGAGAGCAATGCAACAGATACTGGTCAAATTGCTTATCTTAGAATGGCAGAACAGTGGTGACTGGGGCAAAATTTCTAATTAAACAATGATCTCATCATGAGCGGCTGGTCAGCAGGTATCTGCCTGACACCACGGATGTGATATTGTTGCCCAATGCTGCAGAAAACAAATTATTTCATTTCTGCATTCTTGCAAAGGCAAACTAAGATCCTTGTATGACATTGCCGTGCAAGGTGACATTGTTGTATCCATGTTGGCAATGGAATCCATTCATTTTTCTTCTGTAACCAATTAACTGTAGTCTTCTCTGATTTCCATTTGAAATATAGATCAACTTCACAGACTGCAATGTATTGTAGCTGTACACAATGCTATTCACTATTTTTAGGAGTGGGGGTGCAGGAATAATATAATCACATCAAAAACCTTTGAAGTTGATACATGAGAGCCACGAAGACTGCACAGATTGCAATATATATTTAAAAATAGCTCTAGTATTGTCAGCTTCACTAGGGCATTCAGTCCAACGCATTACTCATAGCAAGAGCAGCTGGTAACCTATACTGAAAAATAAAACTGATGTAGAATATTAGAACACACTCTGCAATTAAAAAATAGTAGAAAAACATACTGACTTAACTTTTTAACCAGTGTGTTGAAAGTATTCTGAAATGTTTGTACAAACTGAGGACTGGGTATAGGGATTAGGTATGTTACTTATTATATATACAGTGCGTATTGATGCAGACATACATATACTCCTACTTTACATTTTAACATTCTCGCTAAATATAAATTATGAAAAATGCTCCATTACATTGGTGGTCATTGGGAGAAGGCTCCCCCCTTACAGTGGAGGTCAGTAGAAGAGAGCTACTTTTTATTGGTACTTGGTGATGGAAGGGCCCACTCACACAGTAGAGGTCAGTGTAGTACACCACTATTGGTGGTACATGTGAATAGTAGTCAGTGGGAAGAATGACCCTACATTGGTGGTCAGTATGAAGAATGCACCCTCATGCTGGTTGTTTGTGAGAAGAATTCCCCTTCTTATAGACCGCCAAGATAATCATTGGTGTCAGTGGTTGTTAAAAGACAAGAGGAGAGGCTTCATTGGACCCACAGCACTGGCTTTACCCAATGACATTGCACCAAAAATGAGGGGAAATCAATCTGTCACAACTTATTGCTCAAAGAACCCCTACCAAGCAAACCCTAGGGTTCCACGAAACCCTCACTGAGAAAGGATGACCTGCAGCATAGAAATAAAAAGCAGCACACATCACTCCCAGACCACTTTCTTTCTGGTGAATTAGCTGCTAATGCATGCAGGCTGAAACAAAGCAGCTCAAAATAGGATTGATGATGCAGTTTGAGAATGAAACTGGCCACACAGTGCAGGCATGAACTGTACTACTAAAACACTCAACACTGACCCTTATACACATACCACAATGGAATGAGCTTAGGAAATTATATTAAATAAGGTAATATAGGAATTGGCCAAGCTTAAAATCCAAAACTACCCAAAACAGATTGTTTGTATTAAATGGTTACGGCAAGTCAGCTCAGATGCTGCTTTCTTACATCTCTCAAAGGACTCAAGTGGTGAAATATACCCATCAGAATTCCCACTTCTGCCCAAATGCCATGAACATTTACAAAGAGAGATGATGACATCACACTCTACACATGTAAACATATACAGCTAAAAAAAAGGGACAATGTGGCCTTTGTAGAGGACAAATATACTGCATGGAGATCTCACCACTAGCTTTTCAGAAATAGGATGCCAGCGGGTGATTTAAAATGAACTTTCTCATTGAGGTGGAACTCACTTAAACCATGCCTCTGTAAACAGTCATTTGAAAACTATGTAAAACATATTTATTATCTAAGCTGAAGTGTCTCAAAACCCTATGATTAAATCACTGCAAAACCATGAATACTTTCAGATTAAGTTGTTCACTTTGCAAGTGCTTATATACATTAAAACTGAGCTTTCATGCTACAGTAAAAATATCCCTGAACTAGAACAGTACACATTTTACTACAGTTATGATTCCCCAGATATTAGGGAACTACAAGTACAGTAAACTCTGTTATTCGGTAGTCATCTAACCCAAAAAAAGGAATGTTCAGATACCAGTGCCGATACTTGGCATTTTACCTACCAGGAACTACCGGGGTTGCATCGGTGACAGGGCTCTGGCGCTCCACCACTGTCCTGAAATCATTAGTCTGTATTGTTTTAGAAAAACTGTCACATGACAATAAACACAAATGTATCAGTACTTGTAAGTACTCGGCAAGTACCAGTACTCGTACTTGCAAAACTGGTATCTGTGCATCCCTTTATTTATAAAAACAAAATCGTACATTAAAACAGGGATGTACAAATCCCAGGAGCTCTGTGTGCTCCTTAACCCCTTCATGACTGAGGCCTTTTTTTCATTTTTTGCACCCATGTTATATTCCACATTTTAGGCCTGAAAATTACTTAAAACCCCCCACACATTATATATTTTCTGAATGCCAAGACCCTATAAAATATAATGGTGGTAGTTGCAAATTTTTATGTTGCGCAATATTAGCGCAACTCCTTATTAAACCCCAAAATTTAGTGATACATTTATTTAAATGCCCCAAAACACAACAAAATACCATTTTTTTTAAATGAAATATAAAAAGATGAGGTTACAACGAGTAAAACAATACCCAACATGCCCAGTTAACAAATTGCGTGCGTCCGTGAAACGGAGAAAAACTGCAGTACCGCAAAAAGTCCACAGAAGACGCTTTAAAAGCCCCCACAGGTCATTAATTTAGAGATACTCCAAAATACTAGCCCTAGAATTATTGCTCTCACTCCGGCGTGCGCGGCGATACCCAACATGTGTAGCGCGTTCGTCGTTTTCATACGTAGGCGCACCCGACGTGTGTTTACGTGGCGACGCGCGTGCTCGCGGGGGACTTTAAAAATGTTTTTATTATTATTATATTTATTTTGATTTTAATTTTTAAAACTGTTTTTTTACTTTACTTTGACTGCTATCACATGGGGGGGGGATACTTGGTATCTGTACATTCCTACCCTGTGTACTCATTGTTCTGCTGATCTGCGGCATGTATTATCTTGGAAACGATCGTATGTCTGCTTGTGTCTATTTGTCTTACTTTGCTTTTGATTACTGCATTTCAATATTAATATGAAGTCAATACAGAGTTGATGTTATGATATGGTATAGTATGGGGTATGGCATTAGTTAAACCTATGTTTAATAGTAACTCTCAAGCAACCAGCAACTACATTTATCCGGAACCTACCAATCCCTGTGGATGCCGGATAACTGGGAGTTTAATGTACTATGGTACATTTTCCCCTGGATAGCAGCAATGGTCAGTAGAGGACTGTCTCTCAACCTGTCCAAAAATAGCCGTCTTGGGAACTATGTAATGTCTATGGACAGTGACACAACCAGCCAAAGCTAGACGGTGACTGAACAGATTACAAAACTTTGCCAGATTTGTTTTTGGTTTGCACCATACCCCCCCTCACACCAAGCCAGTGTCATAAGTATCTGTAGTGTTCCTCCCCATAAGTAGTCACATCAATTGTGCTTGGGGCCTGGCTTCCACATAAAATGTCCAAGGGTGATTGGATGATGACTTAACAACACCAGTAATTTCTTCTGCCCCAGATTTCCTCCATTGCGGTCAGCTACTTACACACACAAAAACTAGCCAGCAGTTTAAATATTTACAGTGCACAGTATAAAGAGCCAACACCACAGCAAGGTTAAGATGTATGTCACAATTTAAAATGCAATGCCACTACAACAACAATAAAAATCTTTAGCCTCTCTCATACTTACAATACTAAATTAGCGATGTACAGTAGACAAGTGATATAGTTCACACTCCAAAAACCGTCCTTTGAAGATGCAGGGATCAACTTTCTTCAGTAATCCCAGTACAAGCAACTTTACAGTATAATTGCTTCGGAGACCCATTCTTAGTCCAGTTGATAGAGATGTAGCATAGTGTTAGATGCAGGTTGAAATCACAGCCTGCAATATGCTATTATCCCTCCTGAGGGGTGGAGCTGCGTATTAGAAAAGATTCAGCTATGCCCTTTCATCAGCTAATACAGATTATCTCTATCCAGGTATAGAAAGTCATTTCCTGGCCTTAGAAAAGACAAACATTAGCCTTCCTTTCTCCTAATATATGATAATTGGAATGATTCTTCCCTAGTTTTAATTAAGGTTTCCATGTAGTCCTCAGTAAGGTGAAATATTAAGACATACAATCTTGTTTATATAAGAAAAGAAAGCTGCAAGGTGTACTAAAATGCTAGGAGCCAATCAGTAATCATGTCTCATTGCCATGAGTGTTCTAAACTGATGAAAGAGGTTTCATGGTTAGAAAATTAAACCAATTTGTTTTGTTATTGTCAAATAAGGTCAGCTGTGTTAACTAAATCATTGTAATAATAGTTATACAAAATGTAATACAATCAAACTCATTTCATAAAGCACTGCAAAGAGCTGAAGACTTCCTTGCCAAATGAAATAACCCTTAGCAACCTGGCTTCAGCTTAGCAAAGTCTGATCAGTGATAATGAAATTCTAGTTATTTCATAGCCAGCGATGCTTTTGAATGAATATGCCTACACATGTGCTTGTTTCTTTTTACAAAACATACACAGCTTACAAATTCTGGCCCAAGGTTATTACAATAAAAAACTCAGAATTAAAACAAAAATCTCAACGGTTTAATATTTGAAAGTAAATAAAATACAACAAATATACATTGTCCTAAAATGATTCTTGCAATTAAAACGAACATGTCTTACTCTCCAGGTACATACCATGTCTTCTGCCTTTTTGCTGCTCATTGCTGGAGAAGGGAAACCTTCCTTGTTTGGACAGTTGTCTAAATTAGAAAAAACAAAACACTTCTACTGTATGTATCCAGATGTGTCGCAGACCACAAGATGAGCTTGAAATGTTTTGCAGTTTCAAAGGTAAGCATGTGACTTGTGCGGTGGAACTTGAGGTCCAATCACTGTAAAATGACATAGGTTTGAGCAACTCCACAGGTGCGAAGTTGACCCATTGCCACTGTAGGAGGCAACATGCCAATGCTAAATTTAGCATGGCTTACAAGGCTTGTAAATATAGGAGTGAGAGATGATACTGATCCAGTGTAAACTCAGTCATAACACAGGAAAGGTTCTTGATTGCTAACTCATTATTAGTATTTGATAAACCTTAATAGATGACATTAGCATTTCTTCGACAATACAATTTCTTTAATACCTCATTAATCATTCTCTCATTTTCAATAAGAATGGTTTCGCATTGACCAGGTTAGATTTCCTTCTATGCCAGTGTAATATGTATTGTTAAAGTGGATGTTTACCCTACAATTAACTTGTGAAAATTAAACAACCATGTAGTACATGTACCTTGATAAATGTATTGCACCAGCTTTGAATTATGTCCATGGAACCAAGGAACATCTGCGACCAAGTGCATCAGGTCCACATACAGAGGACGATGATATCATCCAGTGTCAGCAGAAGAACTGGAATCTTTTTGACCTCCTTCTGCCGCAGTAGCTACGAAGAAGCTTTAGGGGAGGAAACTCATTGAATCCATACCCAAACCACGTGCTACCAAGCATCCGCTGCACTGGCCCAAGTAACAAGAGCCCTGGACACAAACCACTCACCTTTTGATCAAGAAGGGAGTCCAGAAGATCCACATCTGGGTCCCCTAACTTTGGTAGCTCTGCATAAACATCCCTGGAAGTAGGGCCTATTCCCCATGATCCAGACCCTTACTGAGACACTTCCGGTGACTCCACCCAGATGATAGACATATGTCTCGGGCAAGAAAATCTGCGACTGAACCCAGATAGGATACCCGCACAGAAGATCCATCCAACAAAGATCGATCGTGCACACAGCCAGCTCAGCTAGAAGCCAGCTGCAGAGGGAGAGAGAGGGGGAGAAGCCCAGCAAGTACAGCAAAAGCGCAGGAACAGATAGCTGCAGTTATGGCAAAAGGGAACCCAGGGGAGAGGGGCAGATCCAGCCAGCTCACAGTACTCAGAGTGAGAAGGGAGAAGCAGGCTGCAGCTGAGGGAGGAGAAGCCCAGTAAGCACAGAAGCCTGGGAACACACAGCCACATCAGAAGGGAACCCAGGGAAAAGGGACCGATCTAGCCAGCTTACAGGGCAATTGAATAAAGGAGACTGCACCATATATGTGTCTGCTCCCTATAACAACACAGCAGGGAAGAGAGTACTACTTACCACTGCAGGTAGAGGATAGGGTACCTTCTCTCACATCAGACCGCCTCCCACCAAAGTGGGGGTGCCGATAGCCAGGGGGAACACTGTGATAAACCAGCCCAGTCGGTCATATGCGTCCCCTGTGAGGAACACTCACAGACTACCCCGGATCAAGGACGGGGCTGTCGCAGCCGAACCAGCATGTAGCGAAGGATCTGCATGAGCTCGTAGGCCGAGCAGGGGAGACTGCAAGGATCTATATTATCCAGCCTATCATTCAGTTCAGCCGTTGATTGAAGATCAACAAAAAAATACAGTAAAAGAACCAAGATCCCCAGCAGGAAGCTAGGTCCTTACTCCTCAACGCTAGGCAAAAAAAAAAAGGATATATTTTACTTACATAATTATGCGGCTAAATAGTTTGGAACATTTTTTGCCTACTTTGCTGCATGTTGAGATCATTACTGTAGTGTTAATTCCAGAAAATAGTTAAAGCATTTTGGTAATTAAGTAGGTGCGGATACTCCATTAGACCTAATGTGGCCTTTTCAAAATGTATTCTTATTAAGTGTGCTTTAATACATATGAGTTTACTTAACATGCTATAGTATAAACATAAATGGTATACAATAACCTAAAACAAATATACAAATCATCTACAAATTACCCTGTCACCTGCTAGAACTTTGCTTGGCTCAAATAGGGGCTTACCCTTCAATGTTCATTAACCCCTTTGTGACGGGAGAGGTACACTGTACATCCCGTCACGAAGTGCCTATATGACTGGCCACGTACACTGTACGTGACGAGTTATATCAGGCTTTGTAATGCCGGTAACCGCTGATTCTCAGCAGTTACCAGTTATTAATGAATGTCTCAGTATTGAGGCATTCATTAATGAAATAGTTAAGCTTTTGTAAAAGCTTTTTTCCTTCACTAATGAAAGAATAGAGCCGTTACATGCAAATACGGGACCGCTAAATAGCGATCCCGTATTTGACAGCTGAAAATAGCAGAGGTAGCAGAGTGAGCCACCTCTCTGCTATTCGTTTTGACAGCTCGATAGCCCGATGTTTATGATACATTTCACCAAAGAGATACAATGTATCTCTTTGGTGAAATGTATCAGACTTCTGATAGTCTGGGCCGATCAAAGACCTTTTAGTGAGATCTGAATCTGACATGCTGTCAGGATCAGTCACTAAGGTTATTATTAGCTGTTCCTAAGTTTGGAGCAGCCTAATAATAGGCAAAAAATGTTTTAAAGTTATTTTTTCAAGCAGTCAGTGTGTCAGTCATTTATGAACAGAAACTGAAAATAAGCTAAGTCATGAAGGGGTTAAACAATGCAAGTGACTTCTCTGTTCCCATGTGTTTTCATAAGGCACCAGGAAACCCTGTGTGTTCCCATGTGCCTCTATTAAAAGTCCCTCAGGTCCCACTTCAAGTGTGTGCACACATACATCTTTATTGCTGCGATATTGCAGTTAATGTGGAAATTCTTATTTCAGAGGCATGTAGATGCCACTTAGAGATACCTGCTATTGTTATGTCAGTGTTAGAAAATTGACTTCATGATGGAAGAAAAAAAACCCTAGAATAAAGTGTGCATTCAGCTTAATAACATACTCCTCAGGTTATTTTTGTTCACTTAACCTGGTTTGTTCCCACATAAAATCAGGAGCTTCTGTAGAAACAACATTTAGTTTATTACTATTAATCCAATGGTTTCCATATTTTATGAGTCACTGACCATTAACAAGAAACAAAATCAATTCTGAATTTATTTGTGCATGGTTGCCGAGTGCAGTAACTCAGAAATGATTGCAGCCAGAGATTGAAATGGCTTGTGTTGATGGTCTTCTGCGCTTGTCGTAGCTGCTTCTCTGCCCATACAAGTCAATAGGAAGACAGATGCAACTTAAAGCATATTTATACAACTTAGAAAGAGGTCAAATGCATCAATGAACTGTGAATGATATCAAAAGCGTCTCAAATTGATCTCAAATGCAAGCTTAATTGATATCAAATGGAAGCGGAATGGACCTGAAAGCAATCCACATTTGTCAACAGCCAAAAGCCAGTTGACATTGGCCAAAAGGGGTAAGCAATAAAAGCCTCCCCATTTCTTTTAATATAGGTTTTCTTTTAATATGATCCTGCATTATATTTAAATAAAAATATACAGTGCACTTAGCTCAAGTATTATTCTAACCTATGAAAGTCACATTCCAGACTACCATATGCCCATATCTGGTCCAATCATTCTTTTTATTCTGTGTATAGACCGTTATATGGAGCTACTATATTTGAAGCCCAGAGAGAACAGAGAAAGCTAAAATCTTCGTTTTATGTAACCTCACTGCCTATGAAGTGTTGTGAAACTTAAGTCATAGATCTGTCGCTGGAGAGCACAGAGACCAGGAATTCTGCTATAAATGTCTGGCATTCTTTTAATGCTAAGATGAATAAGCAGGAACGAATAGGCGAGTTAAGCTCTGAACATTAACGTGATATTAAAGTCAAACGTTTTTAAGCTTTTTCAAATGCTGATGAAATCACTTACAAAGGATGCTGCTCCTTGGTGTTTAAAATTTTGTTTCCTGCAGAAACAGCGGATCCCTCCCTGAAATCCTGCTTTGGAGTGGTTCCTTTCCCTTGCAGGGTCCTATGGAGCCACACTTGAAAGTTTAAAGGAGAACTATGGGGGTCAGTGCTTTTCCCCATAGTTCTAAGGGTAACAGGAGGACACAAGCTAGCGTCCTCCCGTCACCCAAAGCTCAGTATACCACGAGCTACAGCTCGCGGTATAATGAGACGCCGCAGCCGGAACGGATCCCGACAAAGCTGTCTGGATCCACCCAGTTGCGTGAGTGAATGCTGGCTCTATCTAGAGGCGGAGCCAGCTGTACCCACCCCCTCTGTGTCCGTTCCGCCAATCAGCGCTGCAGGATTGGACAGGGGAGGGGAGGTAAATCCCTGCAGGGAGCCGTGAGTGACAGTCACAGCTCTCTGCACGGATAGATCGAGAAGTGAGCAACGGTATGTGTTCGCTCACTTCCCGATCTACTGAGCCGACCTGTGACAGTTTCATTGTCACAGGTCGGCTCAGATTATGAGGCTGAGTGAAAATCACTCGCCTCATAATTCTCCTTTAATACTAATTTAGGTGTAAACCAAGGTGTCAAAAAAAAAGCCTTTTAGTAAAATGCCATTGTAAATCCAGTGAGCTCAAGTAAATACTGATTGCACAATAATGTTCAATAGAAAACAAATAACACAACTTAAACATGATTTGTATTCTTTTATATGGCTCACACACACAAATAGCATTATTTCATATAAATAAGCACAATGGAATTAAAGTCCAGGTAAAGTGCATTTTATTAGCAAATATTAGTACATACATTACTGGAATAAAGGAAATGTTTAACCCCTTTAAAACTCACAGTTTATAAAGCATCATGTGCCACAAATGTAAAGATTTAGGCAATTATTTAAATACAATATTCAAAAATGGGTAAAAGCTGCAAAGTACAAATACAGCAAGACAGAAATTGTATATATACACACACAAAGTTTCTTAACAGGAAATTCCATCAAACCAAGATCATTGGAAGAAGAATTGGGTAGATTGAATAAATAACACTCACCTCTGTGTCCCCATTCTGCTAAGTGTTGCTCTAAATACATCTATGCTCTATAGTCCTATGGCTACCTCTGCCAAGGCATCAGATTTTTTTTTGTAGACTGCAAATCGTCCTACACTCAAAGGCCGAAGCCACTGAGTAATGGAACTATTACAGAGCTGAACCAAACAACTTCTGTCAATTACAGTATACAGTTAGAAAGTCCCAACACTGTGAGGTGTGCGGAGTGACAACAATTTTCCAAGCCTGCAGCTTTGAAGCTCTCGGTGTCACTTTGTGTTTCTGTGTTAAAGGATAAGCAGAATGGGAACATGAAGATGTGTGATACTTAATCACTACACATCTTATTCTCCTCTGCCTTATGCTAGTTTTTTGGAGTTCTCCTTCAGAGCGCAGGAATACATGTCATCAAGTAAGTTAGATGTCCATCACATCTTGACACAAGCCTTTACTACAGTCTAACCAAACAAAAGTTACTTAAACATACAGAAAAATAGAAAATGCAGACAATGTACAATAATTTGGAAAACACTATAAAAAACTTATAAAAGAAAAACCTTTCACAGATATTAAAAGCCTGCAACCACATATGGTATGTCAGTTGAAATTTTGGAACAGATCTAGTGTGAAATACATTTCAGGCAACATCATTTAAATTCAGGAATTCCTTTAAAATTAACACAAGTACCAATCATATTATGAAATGAACAAATATTCATGCAATAAGGAGCTACAAGGGTGTCATGCATAAAAGTGTTTGAAGGAAAATACTTTTTGTTGCCCATACTTGCATTGGAAGCATAAAAAGGCATCTGTGATAGGTTGTTAATCTATATTATTTTAAACTGTATAAACAATAAGGGGCGCTTTTGTAAACTGGTGGTATGGCCTTATTTCGCTTTGGAGAGTCTCAAAGAAAGTGGACCACTAAACCCATGAGTAACAAAACAAAAAAAAGGAATTTTAGGAGGGACCCTATGCCATGTAAAAAAAAAAAAAAGTGTGTGGGGGTTCCCCCTTAAAGTCATACCAGGCCCTTAAGGAGGAACCCCATCCCCAAAAGAAGCTTTATTTATTTGAATAAATAAAAAACCAAAAAATGTCAAGAGATCTACAATCATGGACTGTTAACTGCAGAATTATGCCGTGAAAACTGAAGTGGACAGGAAGGCTCTACGAATGATACGAAAAATGCAGGTGCAGTGTGAAGTAAACACTGTAGTGTTTAGTGAAGAGCGGATAGTGATTTCTCCATTATGGATGGGCTCCTTGTGAAGGGCTGCAAGGAAAACCATTAGGATGTCAAAGCTTGCCTCTAATGTGGCAATCGTTGTCCCCACCCAATAACAAACAGCACCACCATATGCAAATACAAAGATTTTAAAGGGTATGCAAAGGCATGCCCCTCACCACATGACAATGCATGGGTCTGTCTCAGCAGTGTTTTAAAATGGATGAAAACAAGCCCGCTGGGGTTCAGCATTGGAACTGTTGTGATGACCAAGGTCCAGTGGTCAATTCTTTAAGAATTTTTTTTTTTTTAATTTAGAGGTTTAGAGCAATGTATAAGAAGAACATTACAAGATAGAAATTAGTTATATAAAGGCCATGCCTATGTAATACAACAGCAATATAAAAAGGTAGGGGAGCATGACCCTTAAAAAAGAACCTAGTAACCTGGTGATGCTGAGGTGTGGGCTTGTTAAGGGTTTTATTTATGGGCATGTGCAGTCCAAAATGAGATCCAGCAGGTGTTAAAAAAAAAGCAAAGAGGGATAAGGGGAGGATAGATGAAAGGTGTGCAGCATTAAAAAGAGAGAAGGGGAGGGAGGGGAAAGGGAGTGCTTTGTATGGAAGTACATAAACCATCTAGGGGAGACATGTCTACCAGTATGGAAAATTTAGATTAAGTCCAGTAAGCACAAGCCTGAGAGCTCAATATAGAAAATTAATGTCACCTATTTTTCGTCAAAGTGAAGATAGCGGACGTGGATATGGGCATATTTCCAGTGTCCATTTTTGCATAGTTTGTACAAATTGGGAATTCCAGGTATAGGAATGAAGATACGTGCTGCAGAAAAAAAAGTGCATATCAAGTACTTGGTAATATGAGAGGCAGGGCTTGTGATAATGGAAAGAAGGGCTACCTAAGGTGAATTAGGAATGAAAGACCCTGGGACTTGCAGGAATATATCAAACATTTAGCTCCAGAAGGATTGGAGCCTCCACCAGCTGTGTAGCATGGTGCAGAGTTCCTTAGTACTGTGCCAGCATCTGAGTGACCTGTTCAGAAATATTCTGGGAAACAAGCTTGGGAATCTGTACCATGTAGTCAGTATTTATAGCCTTGTTGATAGCCTCCTTTTCTAGCAAAAGATAATTATGCATGAGGATAAAGGAAGTCTTAACATCCTCATCAGTAACCGTTTAATTGAGATCTCATTCCCAATTGGCATGGAAATAAGTAACGGAAGAGGACTGATCCCGATAGCAGGATTTGGTACAGTGGAGAAAACAGGAGTTGGTAAGGCGTGTAAGCAAGTGCGTTGTCTATGAAGTTGAGCCTTAGCTTGTAGAAAGTGATAGTAATCCTGAAGTCTGAAGTATCGGAGCCAGTGTCCTTGTAAATGAGATGGTCAGCTAGCATCTCCAGGGAAAGCAGGCGGCAGGCTGCAGTGCCCTCCCACTTGTCAAACAATATCTCTCCAATCAGCCACACGAAACCGAGGTCCATTAAAAAACAACTTTATTGTTGTAAATTCCATACAAACTTCAACATACAAGGTATACAACACCATAGTATCTCTCCCACTCCAATGTCCCATGACGCGTTTCACCACCTGGGCTTAATCATAGAGACATTGCTGTGGGAGAGATACCATGGTGGTGTATACCTTGTATTTTGAACTTTGCATGGAATTTACAACAATACAGTTGGATTTTTATGGACCTTGGTTTTGTGCAAGTGATTGGAGAGATATTGTAGCAACTCCAGGGGTTTGAGTTTGTGGGTAGTAAAGAAGGAGGAAATATGGGATTTATGTCATCATATAAAGAAAGAATTCAGGGAGCCTGAAAGGAATACAGAGTTGTCCACACATGATGCCCTAAGCAAGGAGTGTCACAGTTTCAGTGGCAGGGTTAGGCAAAATGGGAGACATCAGGACTATAAGCATGGGGAGAAAGGGATTCAAAGGAGGGAGAATGGAAGGATAAGTGACAGGTAAGATTCTATGGTCACCCAGAGCTTGCGGTCTCCATTGTGTCACCTATCTATGGTATGCATGAGAATGACTGCTCAAAATACAATTTAACCGAGTCTTTTGACCTGGTAAGTATTGAGTATCACACAGTCTTGCTGCTTTATTAGACCAGATGTACTTCAGCAGAGGCAATTGTAGTTAGCTGAGGAAGACATGTAGGGGCCTGAATAGGGATTGTTTGGAACAAGTGAAGATGTGTTGGAGAGTATCCATTTTGAACAGGGCCAGTCTGCCTAGCTAGTAATAATAGAGGTGGGTTCACAGTAGAAATCATTGTATTGTGGTGCATAGGAGGTGGGTTAGTTCAGTTTAGATTTCTGAGGGATTGGCAGGTATGCAACTCCCAAGGTATTTAAATGGCATGGCATGGTTATGAAAATGGAAACTGACTTTGCAGTTATGACCCCTCCCCTGTGAAAAAGGTGATATCAAGGGCCTCTGACTTGTGCAGATTAACCTTGAAGTTGCTGACCAATCTGAATTTAGGAATTTAATTTGGTAGGGATGGGAATCAGATTCTGGGGTTGGTGACATAGTAAAAGCTCATCAGTGTAAAGGCCAGGTTTGTGGTAAGGGTTGTGAATTGTTATCAACTGAATAGAAGGCTTGAGTCGTATGGCTTCTGGCTAATTTCCCATGGCCAGAATGTATGGTAATAGTGGGCAGCTCTGCATGGTCCAATTCCTAATGTAAAACGGTTCCGGTAGGGTACTGTTTTCTGCAACTCATGCAGTAGGATGGTAGCATAGGGTGCCAATCTGGTCTATAAGTGTTGCGGGTAATCCAAAGGTTGTGAAGAGGAAGTCCCAGTTAAGGCGATCAAACATCTTCCCAGTGTCAATGGAGAGAAGGCAGAAAAGAATGTTGTGGGACTTGGCATAGTGTTTGAGGGTCAACGTTTTCATGGTATTGTCACTAGCCCCTCAGCAAGAAACAAAGCCTACCTGTAACTTGTTGATGAGGGAAAGGATATAAGCTCAGTCAGTTGGCAATGGTTTTTCGTGTATATTTTATGGTCTGTATTTACCAGCGAAATAGGCCTGTAGCTGGCACATTGTCAGGTCTTTGTTTTTTGGATATCACCATGATAAGTACCTCTTGAGATTTGGAAGTGAACAGGCTGTCTTTTGAGAAATAGTTAAAAGTAGTCTCAAGGCTTTTGTAACCATCAGGTCTAATTCACAGGTTTCTTATCTGGCTATACCGTGCTCTATATGCAGTTATTTTTAGATTCTGCATATATTACACTGTAATTAAAGAAAAAAAGCCTCATCACTCTGACATTATGTAAACCCAAAAATATTTTTGGGATTATAATTTGGTCCGCTTTGCTATGTAAAAACCCTATAAAATATATGTGTATCCGAGTAAGCATCTACAATCTGAAGTTGTGTGAACTAGGACTTGGGGCAACAAGAGCTTACTTCAGACACTTTCATTCACCAAAACCCAGCTAACTCCTAGTTAATTGACTGAGTATTCCTCGACACAAAAACTAAAACATTAACATTTTTTGGTTTATAGGTCATTTTCAACTGGAAAATTATATGATAACCCTTTACCATAACAAAACACTTTCTTAATCCTTTAGGGCTTTGTTTCCCAATTTCTTTCTAAAAAGTATAAACAAAGGTAAGCGTAGTAAACAGTAAAAACTAAGCAGCCTAAAGGGGTCAAGTTATATATTCTAATGACACAGCCCAATGCATTTATATAAGAGGGTGACAAATGAAAACCATTTTGTATATTGCCCATTGCGCCCTCTAGATGGAGTGTATACAGTTTTGCATGTGGGTGACTGGCCCTAAATGCAAGGTAGATCAGAAAAAAAACATTTTAGTGTATTTTGCTTGTAAGAGCTCTCATATATAAAAGCTGGTAGCAGCCCAAAATAAATAAGGCACAGGAACACAGGAATGGTATCTGAGATGCATGCAACTTGATGCAGGCACAATACACTTGTGGAATTCATGCATCAGTGTATACATGACATTAGGCACATAGTTGATTAAAAATTACAATATTTTATTTGTTCCCATCAAACAACAAAGAATATTTCATTGAACAAAAGGCACATTAGTGAAATGTAAAGGTATAGACATAACCATGATCTAAAGGTAAAACTCAAAAGGCAGTATTTCAGTGCTGCTTTATAAAACTTCAAACACACATAGGTGAGGTTAACAGATAAAACCTAATGGTTCCGATACAACTTGTTCTAATCTAAAGATCCAGAGATAAAAACACTAAGCGTTTTACATGTGGGGAGTGTTTTGTGATATGCAAATAATACAGTTCTTACCTCTGCTCTCAATTGCTGCTAAGTTGTGATACCTATTCATCAATTTAAAGCTGAACACCAGGCAGATATAAAATATTTGTATTCATGAATAAGTCATCTAAATGTATTTTGAACATGACTTGGTTTCAGTCTCTTGTAATCCTCTGTTCAGCAGTGAAGACGGTTAGAGGGAGAAGCAGCTCTGCATGCACATGTGCCGACAAAAAACAAACTTAACAGAAGCAGAAAACAGAGTGAACAGAAGGCTGCCCTTTCAGTCTGCTACTACTCCTTCACTATCCAGTCAGCATGTTGGAGGTGGGTAGGGGGTCACCACAGCTTTCTGTAAATGCAAAACTATTAGGAATGGTAAACAAAATTCCTTTATATGTATGTAATCTATGTATTTACTGGTTTGCCTGGAGTTCATCTTTAAAACACCTTTTAACATTTATTAAATCTCTTATTTCCCAGAAATAGGGTTTTTTCCAACATTATCCATTGGCCCAACTCACAGCTAACGTTTAAATAAGTTTTCGCCAATTTAGCACTTCTCTACCTTATTTACCATCCTCCTATGTACATTATCCTAGCAAAATCATGTCATCCCTACTATGAATTAGGCCAACTGTTTCTATGGACAGAAGAAGCTCAGATGTCGGACATTTTTTGGAAAGACAAAGTCACAAGTTGCATCAAAATTATGTGTAAGTGACGCATTCTTTTTAAGCAAGCCATTCAAAATGCTGATCTGCAAAAAATGGGGAGCAGAAGTAATGCTTACATATTTGGATTGCCTGAAGTCTCATTTAGGATCACTCCAGGGTACTTTTGCTCAGTGTTAATTGCTTAGAGAACACAGCAATGCACACAGAGGGTAATGTAAGCACTGCACTTGAATCAAGCAGAGGCTTTGGTTAATGCTTAATGAAGCCCCCATAAGCCCATGGTCAGGGACCTAACATTTCTTACACTTAAGAGTGCTTAGGTGGATTTTTTTATGCTTCTTTATAAACTGAATATAGTAATACCCAGTTACAATAAAAATTGACTATGGACTTTATGCATTAAATTTGTTAAAAAAAGAAATTAAGCAGACCTATTGTCATAAATGCAGCAGCATGGGGTCAGTCCAGCAGCTATTGTGAAATCATAGAAAAGTGGCTTCTGTGGCAGTGGTATTTCAGAACCACAATTTCTTCTCTGACTTTCAATTAAAAGGCTAGAAGGTAGGGTCATGTCTGACAACAAATCCAGCTTTGCACAAAATCCTTCATAAACACAGAAATTCAAGCTATTAGTTATAGTGCTATTTAATAAACCCAGAAAAACTTCATGCTGGTACAATAAGGCTACTTGTCCAATTCCATTTATATCTGGTTTAGAACAATTTAGTAAGAATAAGTTATACAAAATAAAATAACATTCTATAAATGTATATGTGCTTCACAAAGGAAACTACATTTCTACTTTGGTTTGAAATATGCTGAATAGAAAACAGTTTTTCTTTTTGAAAAACAAAAAGAAAAGAAATATCTTTAAGATTAGGCAATATATCAGCACAACAAACCACATTTTATCAAAATTATCAGGCATGTTGGGGTAGGTGAAGTGACATAGCATATATTTTAGATTACACACACACAAAGTCACAAAGAAAAAAGTAAATACACACCCATGATGTACTTACTTTTTCAATATATTAGAACAGGTAAACATTAGATCTTAATTCAAATGGTGCCATACAGATAAAAGGGGATATACTTCTTGATTAGGCCCGAGGAATGATGGGGAGGAGGTATTTTTAACTGTTTGTTCATTGTGTTTCCTGATGGAGGAACCAGTCATCTCTCAGGTCTCTGGTCTGGATGTCCTGGTCATAGCTCCGTTTTGAATCCCAGGGAATCCAAGGTGATTTTGAAACACAAACACAAACATTTCAAAGAGCTGACGTCAGAGACTGGCAGGCAGTTATACAAAATGCCAACAAGAAGCCAATTCTGCTACATCTTTTGATATCATAGTGATGTTTTTATTAAACAAAATATTTAAAAAAAGGTACACTCTCTTATTCAAGCATATCACCTTTATCTGAAGATATTGTTTGACTAATGTTTGCCTGCCCACATATGTTGAAAATGTCAATAGTCCCCATGACAATATATATATATATATATATATACATACATACATACATACATACATACACACACACACACACACAGATATCTATATATATATATATATATCTGTGTATAGATATAACTATCACACACACACACTTTCACATTCCCCACCGAGCATTTTACATGTGGGCAAAAAATAAAGCATGAGAAAACAGACTTACTTGGTTAAAAAATATTTCTTTCAATGCTACAAAAAAAAACCCATTCGGCAATGGTGCTATAGAGATACATGTGAGATGACATATCTGGATTACTAATATGCTTTCATAGTGGTCCCAATCTTTTGCAAAAAAAAAAAACCCCAAACATCTACTGAACATGGTGGGGAAAAATGGAGCAACCACTTCTATACTAGATTTAATTTTCTAGCTATAATCAGAACTGTGGCAGCTCTGCGTCTGGTTTGATGTTATGAGCAATGTCTCCACTCATTCTTCCTTTATTTGTATATACATCAGCCTTATTATGCCAGACTGTTCATGAAATGTTAGTGACTTACACTTGCAAAGATCATTACCCTGTTCATGAAACAGCAAGAGTACTGCTCACATACAAAATACTGTATTATATACAATTAAATATGACAGATCCTATACTACTATACGACTCTTGCCAACTTACATTAACAACAGTTCTCTTTAAGAAAAAGGGTCTAGTTGCTTGAAACCATAAATAAAAAGGTGAGTCTTGCATGGTATACCAACCATTTGGAGTGGCAGAAAAAGTAGATGAGCATATGGCATATGTAGAAGCAGCATATGCTAATGAAACTAGCCACAGGCCAGCCACATTAAGGACTTTAGTTCCTTGACAAGTGAAGCTTTTATCCTTACAAACTGTAGCTACTCAGTTAAGACGTGCAGACAAAGTTACAGAAATGTATGTATAGTAGGCACAGCAAATTAGGATAATGTACATTAGGAATAGTTAAACAGTCAGAGCTAGATAGAGGCGAGTAAAGCACTGGCTATTTAATAGGAGTTTGCGGAGCTCTGTCCACATATTGTGACAGCCAGAATGACTCCCCTATTTTTTATTCTATATTATGGACAAAACACATCAAACAGAGAAACTTTCCTTCTAGGATCCTGGAAAGAAATAGTAGGCCAGTGTGATTGTTTCTACCAGCATCCACGTAGCAGTAAAATATCGGTTATGGATGGGCTTACTCTTAAAGAATTTGTTTTTAACTTGATACATAAAAAATTAAATCTAATACATATTAACATTTGATATTTCTTTAAATAAATCAAACTAAAGCCTAGGATTCTGAAATAAAATATGAATTTTTGAAACAGCAGATGTGAGCTCAATGTGAGGTTATATTAAGTAAGTCACTCAATATATTTTTCATACCCATGTGTTGCTAGGGCCAAGTCAAGTAAGCCTAAGTGAAGTAGTGTTGAGATCATTTACCATTTAAGTAATAACATAAAAAGGGATTAAATACCAAGTTAAATGTACTGTTCTTAAGGCTGCGGCAACTAAAATGCTTGTTGGAGATAAGAACCACATTAGCGGGACAACAGCTAGTACCACCAAAACAAGCCCTAATAGGACATATGTAAAAGGTTTGCATCACAAAAGTATAACACTGAATGCAGGAGAATCTGAATGTAGTTTCAATGGATCACAAGTTAAATTAAAAGAGAACAAAAACTTCTTGTAGTGCCGAGGCAAAGCACCATCTTTTGCATGAATGGTGCTGAATTACTTACAGAATTAGGATTTAAAAAAAATATTTGTTCGTTATGATATTTGGTGAGAAGCAGCTGCTCTGCGTTCACATAGCCGGCACTGCTGTTTTTGTTTCACAGCGTGAAATGACGAACCATATAAAATTTCATGTAAGTCCACTCATATACTTACCTCTCCATCATGCGGAATGGTTACAAGTTTGCTTATTATCTGCAAACAACCAAGTGGTCTGTCTGGGTGACGGATCACAAAAGTCCCCAATAAGAATTTCTGGAGCACAACTGAACATGGAAGAAGAGAAGACATCCGTCTTTTACCATGCCTGTTAAGTCAGTGTTGTCGCCAGGATGATTACAAGAATTAACACCAGGACGGCCACACAGATTATTATGAAGATCATTTTCTAGAATATTAGAGATAGAGAAAAAAAGGTTAGAAACAACTAATAAGAGGGAAGAAAATCATAGAAACAGCTGTTCAATTATATCTGACAGTATAATATGCCTCATTTATCAGCATGTACTAAATATAAACTGTCTGTGCTGCCCCAAAACAACCAACCACATTTAAACCTGTGTGATGGACGAGCTTCAAAGTAAACAAAAAAACTTTACCTTCCCTGACTAAGCCAGGGGTGCAGAATTACTATCGCCAGACGCCCGGGGACATGCAGTTCCAGGTGCCTCGCAGGTGTTTCTTTCTACATTCAGCCCTGCTGTGGGCAAGCAGGGTTAAATGTAGAGCAGGGAAGCTATTTTGCACAAGTGATCTGGGTGACTGACCAGCCGATCTGATCACTTGTAAGCATTCTGTTTGTCCCCCCCACCATGATCCATTCTCCACCACCCACTGTGGTTTTCAGGGTCTCCCACTCTTCTGGGGGACCTGGGACCAGGGCAAATTACTTCAAGGGGGAGTGCGGGAAGCAGATCAGAGAGCCCCTGTGTGATAGCAATAAAGTTGAGTGGAAAAAAAAAACCTGGGAAAAAAAAAAGTAAAACAATAATAAATATAAAATAAAAAGTGATAAACATTTAAAAAAATTAAAAATGTTAAAGAATAAAAAAAAGTGATAAAGTAAAAAATAAAAACCAACCCTGTTGCCTCCTCTATCTTGCATGCGAATGGGCATCGTGTGTGTGTGTGTACTGCCCTCATTTCACTGTGCACTATATTGTGGTAGCTGGGTAGAAGTACTCTCCACCACGCACAATGTGCGTTAAACTGCACTTACCAATAAGAAACGCTTCTAAGTATGGTTTTGGTTAAAGGTATTTTTTTGTATCAGGACATGTAGATTGTCATAAGTTCCAAGGACTAAAGGGGGGGCCCAATCTAATTGTCCCTCATGACAATCTACTTATCCTAATAAAAAAATATATATTTTAACCAAAACCGCATGTTACCATGCTAAGAAGCATTTCTTATTGTTGGCTTCTTTAGTCCTTGGCAAGTAGTTTTGTTTTTGTTTTTAATTTCCACACCCCTGTTGAGCCAAATCCTGCTTTGTGTTTTAAATTACCCCCCAGACACTGCAGCCCAGAGTGAGAGGATTTCAGCATTGGGGGCAGTGTGGTCAATTCAAAAAGCAGCAGGCGGGATTTGGTTTGGCCAAGTGCTGATTCACAAGCTACAGACTTGTAAATCAGCAATGACAATGCTGCAATATTTTTTCATGTTGCTGTAGTATTGGCATGCACAGCCTGCATGAGAGTTACAACACTTCTCTGAATTCTGGATCAGTGCAGCAACTTTACCACAACAGATCACAAGAAGCTGCATTAGGTACATTCCACTGTCAGGCTCCACACGTATTTGTGGGACTTTAAGTGCTGATTATATTAAGTAGCATACCCCATTTTTGTGTATTGGAAGGCCATAGTTCTACTTTAATAATTTCATTGGTTTTGAGTGAAAGATTGTTGTACAAGCATAAAACAAATACATTTAACAAACACAGAAGCCTTTTTTTCTGCATACATTCACGGTCAGTAAACATGATTTTATACAAGCTAAAAGGTGAGCCCTCCACCTGTGAACACACAATGCACCAGTCACAGAACCCTCCACCAGTGTTGACCACCCATCTGGACATGCATAGTGCTCAGTGTCATGGAGTGAGCTATTCCTTTCCGGAAGCTTTAGACTCTCTTACTTTAGATCTTCTTGGAAGATGTTTCTATTAAACATTTTAATGAACAAATACATTTTTAATATAGGGGAAAAGGAGAGAGAGAGAGAGAGAGAGAGAGAGAGAGAGAGTGGGGGGAGAGAGAGAGAGAGTGGGGGGAGAGAGAATGATTGCAGCACATGTCTCAGGTATGATACGGCCAAGTGCCTGTGCTGATATCCCAGTGGAAAACTTCAAATCTTCCAGGCTGCGACCAGTTGCCAGGAATCGGAGGGTGGCTATCAGGCGTTGGTCGGGGGGTATGGCTTGGCGCAGCACGGTGTCATCCTTACGGATTAGGGGGGTGACCAGACTCAGCAGTGTTCTGTATGCTTCCTCCGGCATACGGAGGTAGTTTCGATAGTCCTCCGGATTGTTCTCCCTCAACTCATTCAAGAGACAAACATGGGAGTAAATGTCACGCTTCCGCAGCCAATTCTTGCACCATAAGCGGGTTCGAGTGGACTTGCGTTGGCGCTTCATTCGAATAGCAGCTACACCTAACAAAATGGCATACATTGCGGAAGAATCCAGATCCATCATTTGCTAGTATCAAACAACTGTGGGGACGAATGCAGTGTGGTCACAGGGTTTTAAACACATAATGTGAACGACAACGCCCACTTTGGCGTGCCGTCAGCCCATTTCCGTCGGCCGCATAAGATCGTACGACAGTTCTGGACTGATCGTACGATAATCGTACATAGCTAGTCGAAACAAGGTGGGACACTCGGCCGGCGGTCGTACGATCGATTATTTGTCGAACGAAAAGTTTCGTACGACAATCGTTAGGTGTATGGGCACCTTAAGATTTAACCTGCAGCAAACACTAAACATTTTTCAGCTGAGGACAATCTACAGAGACATTATATGTGGCACTTTGCCAGGTGTCTGATCACCAGAATACACCAGAAACTTTAACAGGCAATGTAGGATTAATATTTCAGAAAAATACAAATTTTGCAGCTAAGGCCCAGCTACAGAGAAATATGTGGCACTTTTCCAGTGCAGACTCACCAGAATAAGGCAGTAGAAACTGCATGAGATGCTTATGGTGATGGGCTAGAAGTGGTCCCAGAAGATATTAATGATGGAAAGCCAGCAGTGGTAGAAGGAGCTGATAATTTTGGCAAACTATTGTAATGGTGGTAGGTCTGCAGTGGTGGCAGGAGATTGTTATGGTGTCAGGCCAGCAGAAGTAGAATAAGGTGGTTATGGTGGCAGATTAGCAGCAGTGGCAGGTGATGGCAATCCTGTAAGGTATAATAATGTTTTTGGGGTTGGGTTTCAAGAATGCTACAGGACTGATTTGGTTGAGTTAGTTAACTGTTTCAAGGAACAGGCAGATTTATTTATGTCACAAAACCACCCACTGCATTGAATACACTCTCTGACAGTACACTGACTCCAGGGCAAGCAAGCATGTCTTGCATATTGGGTAAGCTCCAGACAGTGATCCAGCTTGCAAAACAAACGACAAACGCACTCAACAATTTGTTACCAGTTATACAGTAAGGTGCACACGAAATGGGCTTTGAACAGTAAAACAGCAAAAAGGCATCATGGCACACTCACAAAACCAGCATGTAAAACAACATGTCTCACCACTAAGGATAATGACAGAGGTTTGGATACACGTCTTCAGCCGAGGATGTGTAAGCCGCACTGCCTCGCCAAGGCACCTCTTATAGTGCGGTCCTAACTCTAAACTATGAGAGTCTCCATCTTGGAGCACATGGGGGCAGAAGATGTCAAATTGGGTGCAGGTTTGTCAGGAGGACGCCCAACCTCCTTAAAAGGTACAGAAACACACAAGGGATCCCGCACATCCTATTGGCAGCTGAGAAACCCCATGCGTCGCTGCACCAAATCAGTCAAGCAAAACAAACGACAAACGCACTCAACAATTTGTTACCAGTTATACAGTAAGGTGCACACGAAATGGGCTTGTTGAGACATGTTGTTTTACATGCTGGTTTTGTGAGTGTGCCATGATGCCTTTTTGCTGTTTTAGTGATCCAGCTTGGACACCCAAAAGTCCATGGGATCCTAAGATTTAAGACTGTCTGCATCTGCCCCAGACCCAAGGTAATCTGAGATTATATGGTTTATATACCAACACTGTCTGTCACTTTTGCCAGCAGTCAGGCCTGGCTGATGCATTCTAAAGGATGACTTTAAAGCATTGCTGAGGCAGCCGCCACCATTGCTGCTTCTGTTTTCAGCAACCTAAGGGTCTGAGGCACACTGGCCAGGAAAGGGGATCCTGCTACTCTTTGGGATGTTGTAAGAGAGGTTTTTCCACAGAAAATTAAATCAAATCCATAAGGTGCTTCTCCTCCTTGTCCTGAATTCTGCGTTTCTTGGCTCTTTAAGGTTCATTGCCTGCAGTATCTCGCTCCACTCACAGGGTTTGAGTACAACTCCCAGTGTTTGGGAAGGATAAAACATACCCCTGCAAGTCTGCCCCATGTACTCCTCCCCAACACTGGCACCCCAACCCTACTTCTCCGCTTCTGCTCCTCATACTCTTCCTGCTGCTGTTTTGAAGGGATGAAGTCAGTTGTAAGAGGATCCTCTTATTCCTTTGGCAGCTGTGCTTCAAAGTAGTGTGCACCAGCAAGGACAAGAGAGGTATTGCGTCGATGACCCCTGCCCGCTTGAGGATAACAATTCTAGTTGCCATTCTGGTCTGAATGGTGACAAGATGGTACCTGTGTGCTGAACCGGAAACCAATAACAGGATGAAAAGAGCCCCAGATTCTCAGAGCCTTTCCTCATTCCATACTTACACAAATATTCATTAATGGTCGACTGATGTAGGTGCAGTCACTTCAGGATGACCAACATCACGTTCTAGCATACTGATGAATTCATATGAGGTGGTTGGCAGGCAGCTCATGTTGCCATTGTAATTTGGCCTGGTGAACATTCACTGGGTGTGACTGCCTGAAGTGGCTGCAATAATGGATCCAGAGTACTTAGCTGAGTGCTCTGCACTGGTAGGTTTAGGATGTGTGATCAGCATGAGGACAACAGGTTGACACTGTTGTCACATATGACCTTGAATGGCACAACATGGTTTGACATCACCTACCTCTCTGCCTGCTCCTAAAGAATGCATGGAATCTCTAAACTAGTGTGGCTCCTGTCACCCATACTAGCTACAAAACAGCGTGGCAGTGTTTTGCCTGGGTTTTTATACAGGCTCTTGGTAGCTTAGGGGATTGGTGGTACTGACTGAGCTGTTACCATCACCAAGGTGATGCTCCCTGCACTTCTCTGTAAGCTTCCCCTGCCCCTGGATGACATCCTGCCTCTCCTTTACTTTATTCCTCTACAATTTCTGGCACACAGAAATGGTCTGCCACCTTTTCATCATCCACCCTCCTCCTTACTTAAGCCCACTTGGCAGTAATTTACAGAAAACAAGAATTATTGAGCATTCTACTGCATCAACCTCCCTGGCAGTATGATTTTTTATTTTTTCGTTCTATTTTTTTCGTGTTTTTTTAAAAACTTTTGAATCTCCCGCTGGTTCCGCCCACGGACGCTCGCATGGGACGGAAGATGGATGCCGGCATCGGCCGGAGAACACAGCGCGGCTTGAGGGACAAGGTAAGAGACACGCTGTGTATTCCCAAGTGTGGCTCGGGGTTACCAGTTATGGTACGGAAAATTAACCCCGAGCCACACTCGGGAATACCGCCAAGGAGGTTAAGTAATAGATGTAATGCAGAAATAATCCAGCTGACTCCTCCATGCTAGTTTGCAGGGCAACAATGGGATTAGCCATGGAGGAGGAGGAGGAGGAGGAGAAGAAGGAGGAGGAGGTAGAGACTACATTTGCAGAGAAGAAGAAAGAGAAGGAGGAGAATGAGGAAGATTTGATTATCCACTGCACAACCCACTCTTCATGCTCTGGCTGTGTGTACTGTACTGTACTGGCTGTACTGCCAGAAGAAAAGGCAGACATGGCCTGTCTCTCAAAGATTTTGCCTGAACACAGATTAAGTCTGTGGATGCAGAGCCTGCTATTAGCTGCCAATAAAGAACCCCAGCATCTCCCAGGTTGAAAACAGACAAAAACCCACTTAATTTAACCAACAGAGAGGAAAATTAATAATTAAACAGAAAACATCCACTGTGGAGGACCAGCTGTGGACACACACAGTCAGAGCAAATAGTGATGCATTGTTCCACCTATAGCAGCCACCTTTCCCATAAGGCAAGTGCACCTACTGGTAGTTGTATGCCCCCAGGACATAGACTATATGCTCTGATGAAGTGATGCCACAGGCTGGCCCCACCTACCAAGCAGATATATATGGATTGAAGGCCGAATATAAAACCAGAGATTTATCCAGGGACAAGCTGAGATCAAAGGCTGGTGGCTGGCAAAGGGTAATCCAGGCATAGGCTGAGGTCCAGCTGTCAGCAGGCAAAGCGTAATCCAGAGG
The DNA here is from genome assembly GCF_000935625.1 of Nanorana parkeri. Classification (NCBI taxonomy): domain Eukaryota; kingdom Metazoa; phylum Chordata; class Amphibia; order Anura; family Dicroglossidae; genus Nanorana; species Nanorana parkeri. The sequence goes on from NW_017306336.1 coordinate 2,428,422, forward strand.
CAGGCTAATGTCAGAACTGGAGACAAACAAGGAAATTTCCAGGGACTGGATATGCAGAGACAGAGCATGGCTTGTGTAGCAAGAAAGATCACAAGCAAAGAGGCACAGGTTGATGATGCTTAAATAGGGAGCCACTACAAAAAAAGCCAGTCCCAGGGTTGGAGGTCTGTGGTCAGATAAATTAAGCCACAGCTAACTAGGCTAGTGCTGCAGCCAGCAAGACAAACAGGGACAGGATAATTAAACCACACCTGACAGGGCTGCAGCCAGCAACAAAGGCTGCCTGAACTACACAGGCTGCCTGACATCCTCAAAAAGAACCCTATACCCCAAGATGATGTAAAGAAAGGCAAAAACTCCTTATAAAGCATAGTCCAATTTGCTCCAACAGGGGCAGAAAATTCCTGACTTGTCCCTTATGCAATCTGATATTACCTGGATCAACAATCGCTGATGTCATTACTTATAAATGTTAATATTCAGTTTTATTCCGTGCATTTAGAATGGCTAGCACTAGTTTCTGAGGTAGCCGAATCCACATTTTCTCAACTATCAAATGTGAAGAATTATTTCTGTATGTGGAGATTAAACTTCTTTTTTCCTTCAGAGGCAAAATGTGCCCCTTTTTCTTTGCAATAACCTTAAGGTGAATAACTTTGCACCAAGTTCACTATATACAGTATACCATTTATGTTTTGATTCATGGTTATAACTTCTCCAACCTTAGCTGCCTCCTTTCAAGGGAGAGCAAATGCAGATCAGCTAATCTTTCCTCGTAGCTGAGGTTACCCTTCAGCTTAGTTGTCCTTCTCAGCACTCTCACCAGTTCCACAACATCCTTAAACTGGCAACCAAAAGGGAATTGGAAATTCCAATTGAGGTCTAACTAAAGCTTTGTGCAGCTTTGTACAACCGAGCTCAGTGATGTGCGAACTTGGTACTCTATTGACTGTGGTACGGATCAGGCAGCGCCCCCAGAATTCCCATTTACTGGACCATTTTTTTTATTATTATATTAT
>NW_017306336.1:2431135-2483471 GCF_000935625.1 Nanorana parkeri
AATTCCCATTTACTGGACCATTTTATTTATTATTATATTATAATTTTTATAATTTATTATATTATAATTTCTTATAATTATTCATTATATTATAATTTATGATTTTGTGTTTCAAACTTTATCATACCCGGGATGTCTACTGGACTCTTGTTTGGACAGATTTAGGTGAGTTATTCCCAAGATTTACTAAGAATTACAGGCCTACAATATAAAACAACAAATTGCCATGAAAAACAATGTACCGCTTTGGCATACTAAAATCCTGCATAATCATACCGCCAGGGAGGTTAATTCTCAGTTTAATATTTTAGGGTATTTATATGTGTCCATTCATTTCTGAGATTTACACAGTAGTGCCAGACAGCACGAGCAGATGGATGACCTGAATTTTCAAACCTTCAAATGGAAGCATCATCATAGACTATTTGTCTGAGGAGTACTGACATTCATTCATGGCTGATCATAACACAAAACCTCTTTATGATCCTTTCTGCAAAAAGTAACAATGTTTGTTCAACTTATTTATGGATATAAGTCCACTTAAAACCACATGAGTATAAGATAAAATGTAATCCTGTAAAGCTATAAAAAGTTTTTGAACTGCTTGTCAAAGCGTAAACAGGGAGTTCAGCAAGACTGAGAAAAAATATCTTGTCATTTATTTGACACCAAAGAGCATGACATTATAGTCAAATTACACAGGGTCCTTTATACTATTTTTACTGTTTGAAAGAAATAGTATGCATAACAAGATTATTTTCATGAAATCCCTCTATAAATAACTGGTAGCTAGTGATACTATTTGTAGAATGGCATATTCTTTTCTTAATATCAGAATGGGTTCTGATATAACTATTCTTTCAGTGCAGGTGAAAAAGAATACTGATTATACGGAAAGGACAAAAAACATTGTTTTTATAAATCACATGTAACCTTATTAATATAACCATTTCCTTAAAAATTTTAAGTTAGGTGGATATTGAGGTGATTTACTAAAGGTGTAGGGAATGTTCAAATACCAAAGTGTAAAAAATGAAACTATGTTGGCTGTAAATACTCAATCATATACATAGCACGTACAATAATATAGAGGTTAACCTCCGCAGTGCCACAGGCTGATAGCTTCCATGCCACACCGCATTGAGGCAGTAATTGCTGCAAAAAGGGGCCCAAACCAAGTACTGAGTACATATGCATGCTTATACTTTTCAGAGGTCCGATATTGTTCTATGTACAATCCTTGTTTTATTGATTGCATGTAATATTCTAATTTTCTGAGATTGTGGATTTGGGGTTTTCATGAGCTGTAAGCCATAATCATCACAATTATGACAAATCACGGCTTGAACTATCTTGCTTTGCATGTAATGAGTCTATCTCATATATTAGTTTCACCTTTTAAGTTGCATTAGTGAAATAAATGAACTTTTGCACGATATTCTAATTAGTTTTACATATCAGGGCATAATAAAAATCATCTGGGTCATTAGTAGGCCCTAAAATTAGGTAAATACGACCTCAAATGAACAAACAACACATGACATAATACAACATGTCATTATTTATTTTACAAACATAAAGCCCAAATGGAGAAGCCATGTGTAAAAAAACGAAGTACAGCTTATGATTCCACAGCATGTAGAACGCCCCTTTAGCAGCAATAACTTGAAGTAATAATTTTCTGTATGACTTTATCAGTCTCTCACATTGTTGTGAAGGACTATAAGCAAGTCAAATCCAGCCATCTTTGCTCATCACAAGTATTCATACCATTTGTTACTAAGGGGATGCTGTATAAATGTATTGGCAACTTCAGCCTTTCACTCTTCAGAGGCCTTTCCTTGCATTTTATATTTAAATTGAAGTATAATTAATTTTAATATTGCAGACTCTTATTAAACAATAGCATCTAAAACCAAAGAAAACTTTTTTTAATGTTCATGTTTGATGATGACAAATTGGAAAGATTGAACTTTTCATAAAGTAGATTTAAATGGCATTTTAATGTGCTGTAATATATACAAGGCTTTCATTTGAAAGCTAGGGAAATGATGAAAGCTTTTATAAGGCTATAATCTAGCCTACCTAGCAAAAATAGTAGCTATCACTAAGAATGTTTATCTTGTCCTGTTAATGAATCCCTGGCTAAAGTTAATGCCCTTTGAGGACATGAGCATCAGAAGCCCTTATGTGAACTAAAAGCAAGGGACATTAGTTTGAGGCACAGAATATTATCAAGAGACTCTAGCAGGTACAACCTAGCTATAAATTAAAATAGCAACTTTGATTGCCCATTGGCTGTCTATTTTTATAAGGAAGTGTGGTTGACATTTTTAAAAATGATATTAAATAGACTACTTTCTGCTTAAAATATATTATTTTCCCTCTTATCCAATACTCCTTTGAATGCACATTTTCTATGATTCAGTTACTAAAACAGTAGGAACTCCCCTGATAATCTGCACTGTGCCTAATTTACAACATAACAACTCAAGTATTGTATTGTAAATATACTGGTGCCAATTCTTTATGTACTGCATTATATGTTATTCTTTATAAATCTGAATTTATATGTCACAGGTTACAGAGATAGAGACTTTTGTTCCTGAGTTTGTAAATATACATATACATGGGAATACATTTTTTAAGCTATATTGTACACAGCTGGTGGATCCTATCAGAATAGAAACAGGAACCACCAGTCATGACTTGTTTTAAAGATGAAAGCTTTTTTATTATCCTGGTTTCCCTTCCTGCTGAATTACTGACCTGGAACCAGTATTTTGAAAAGGGTTTACAGGCTTTTCTGTCTGCATGCTTGTTCGAGCTACAGTGTTTCTATCAGAAACAATTCAAATAATTTTCTGTGGCATGCACTGAAAGACAGAACAACACGCAAATCACAAACTGGTAAAATAAGGCAGCTACTACATAGGTTTAGCTAAGCCATAAGTCTCCACTCCCTGCAGTGATTCCCCTTTCCTCTTTTTGTTCCTCCAGAACTCACTGGAGAGACAGACAGAGGAGATGGTGGGCACAGCTGGCTCCAGATCTAGAGATGTGTAGCATGCTGTGGGACAGCTGGGTGGATTCTGACAATGTTATGGGGATCCATTCTGGCCATAGCAAGGCTCTGTGTAGTCAGCATATAACGGGCAGTAGCCTACTTTATTGGGACTTTGAGTCACAGGAGTACATTAGCAGGGGTAGATATTTTAAAATAGCATTTTAAGTGAGTAATAGATGTGTCTGGCTAAAAATGCTGGTGTAAGTTCAGAAATACTTAGAATTACGGAACCTACTCAGATACTACTGCAGTAAAATGTCTTCAAAAAAACAGAAGACGACCAGTTAAATGTGACTAATTACAGCTGGCTATTAGTTGTTAGCTATTATTTCAGCTTTCTGTCTGTCATGTACCTTAAAGGGAACCTTAGATGGCCTCTCTTGCTGCTCCAGTCCTAAAACCATTGGAGAGTGGAACAGGTGCATAAGGACAAGGAGTGGCATGGATGACAGAAAGTAATGGCGAAGCTGCAGTTAGGTCTTCTGACTGGAAGCAGGTGCAGGACGCATAATTCAAGTAGCAGGGTCAAGACAAGCTGGGTCAGCAATAGAAAGGCAGCGTGGTACCAAATTAGCAGACAGGACATGGTCAGGAAAAGGCTGGGTCATAACTTGTGGACAGCCTGGTATCAGACAGCAGGCAAAAGAGTAGTCCAAACAGGCCGAGGTCAGTGGAGGCAGAGCAGTAGCAGAAATTCAAGGCAAGATGGGTTGATAACAGAAATCAGGTCAGGAAACAGGTTCAGAAACATGTTAGCAGGGAACAGCTGAAGATCAGTCAGCATAGAGACTAGAACGTCTAAGCCATAAATAGCCTGTTTGGCACCACTGTTAAAAATGAGTGCATGCGCACGTCTTTGGATACACCATAGAACACATGCACGGATGTGTGCACGCCTGTGCAGAGGCTCACGGCCATGCACATTTCTATGCACAGTACTATGCAGAGGCACAGGCGTATGACTAGAACTTTGGCTGCATAAGCTGGTTCTGGCTTCCTGACATCATCTTTATTTTTAGGAAATCCACAGTAACATCAAAGAAGTGGAAATTGCACTCGGAAACTTAGAAACCAGGAGAACTAACCCTAACTTTCAAAATTGAAATGTCTTTTAGAAGCATGACAAATAAAAGTTACACAACCATAGGATGCTTGATATTTAACATTTGATCTTTCTTCAGTGTACAGGGAATTTTTAGATACGTTTTTAGCAAGGGAATAAAGAAGAACAGAGACAATAACAAGCAAAAAGTGTGTATTGTACTGAAAGCATTGTTGGGGGAGTAAAAGAGACAAAAAAGATAGAGAGTTGAAGGGGGGACATTCTCCTGTAGACATGTGCACTGGCAAAAAATGTGTTTCATTTGGTTTTGATTCCGAATTTGCGTTATTTCGTTTTTCGGGATTCGGGTCCGAAATTCAATTAGTTTCGGGATTCGGACAAAATTAGTTAGCGGTAATCTGGATGAAATTTTGTGTGTTGGACGAAGTTTAGTTGCTGCAAAATGACATTAGAATTTTTTTTAAGTCTGCTGAAGAGGAAAAAAAAAGTGTGAGGTTCCCCCCAATTGATACCAGACTCTATAGGTCTGGAGGGACCCCCCAAGTTGAAACAAAAAATAAAGTGCCTGGGGTTCCCCCAAAATCCCTACCAGGCCCTTTAGGTATGGTAGGAATTTTAAGGTGGGAACCCCCAGCCCCCCAAAAAGGAGAAAAAACTGTGGGGTCCCCCTAACATTCCTACCAGACCCTTGATCCAACCACTGGCCCGGCAGGGTAGGAAACGGGGGCAGTCGAGCACCCCCCCTCCCTGCACCTTACCAGGCCACGTGCCCTCGGCATAGGGGGAGTGTCCCCATGGTGATGGGGACAAGGGCCTCTTCCCCACAGCCCTGACCCCGTGGTTGTGGGGGTCTGCGGGCAAGGGGGCTTATTTGCATCGGGGTACCATTTAATTAAGGGGGCACCCAGATGCCGCCCCCACTTGTGAATGAGTAAGGGGTACTTGTAGCCCTACCAATTCACTAAAGGGTTAAATAAAATAGTTATTAAAAAGTCCAGACTTTTGATAAAATCCTTTTAATTGAAAAAAAACAAAGAGCCAATTTTTGACTATTCCTTTAATTAAAAAATAAAATAAAAATGGCTCCATCGATGGAATCCAACATCAATCACGATGCACGACGCCCGCCAACCCATCGTCCCGCCGCACGACGACCATCCAAACCCGACAAAAACTCGCCGCAAAATGACATTCCTGCTCGAAAGTAAACAGATGGGCCGAGCAAATTGTGACATCATGGCTCGCTCCCGCCCATTTGACATTCTCAGCTGTCAAATACTACATAGCATTCAGGAACTCCCGAATGCTACTCGTGAGTTTCCAAATGCCATTCGGGTCTGTGAGCCGAGGTGACATATGAAAAGAATATTGACCCCACGCACTTTTTTTTTGTTTCAACTTGTGGGGGCCCCTCTTAACATTCCTACCAAACCTAAAGGGTCTGGTATCAATTGGGGGGAACCTCACACTTTTTTTTTTTCTTCTGCAGACTAAAGAAAAAATTTCTAATATTTTGCTGCAACAAAATGTCCTCCAACAAACAAAATTTCATCCAGACAACCGCTAACAAATTTCGTAATTGGAAATTCAGGTTTGTTTGCATTCTTTATATCTGTATTTTCAGAAACTTCGTCTGAATTTCGATTCGGAACTAAATGAATCGCATATGTCTATTCTACTGCCTCCTCTCTCTATCTAGCTCAGAGTATATCTAAGACTAATGAAGACCAATATTGATTAAAGCTGAACTCCAAGCACAAAAACTTTAATGAAAATATATTACTCAGTAGCCACAATAGATATAAATCCTCTTTGTGTGCTTTTGCAAACACAGTTATTACCTTAAAATTATAACAGTGACCATAGCTTGTTCCCAAAGCCTGTGCAGAAAACAGAGCTGTGGGAGGAACCTAGCAGGGCCACCCACTATGGACTGCCAGCAGACAAATAGAGGAGGTGGTGGATACAAGACCAGTCTTTCTGCACAAACAGACAGAGCAGCAGTGACTGGTTCCTTAACAAAGGTAAACTTTCACACTGGGTTACTGCACAGATCTGAAAGAAATACACAAAACACATCAAGATCATGGTAAGAATACACATGCCTCTTGCATTTAGACAATATTTGCTTATCCCAGAATAGAGCTTTAAATGTAAATTTATTGATGGTGACATAACCAATATCAGTGACACATAATTTTAATATGTTTGAATTTTTGTAAATAACTACTATTCATTTTGTACACTACAGCCATGCGTTTAGTATTTTATTACATATAGTCTTAGAGAACCATGGTAATCATGCTTATAATTAGGGATGCACCAATAACTATTCTAGTATCTGTGCTGATGCCAAGTATTTGAGTGAGTACTTGTTCAAATGCTCCAATACTTACCCCCAAAACCGGAACTTCTGGTCAGGGGGAGATATCTTCTGACCGGCAGTGCCAATCAGGAATTCAGGTGGGTAATGACCTCCTGGCTTCCTGATTGGCTGGGAAGCCGGCTCCATGCTTTCAGCCAATTAGCATCGAGCTGGCCAAACAGCATGGAGATAGCTTTCCGGTCAATCAAGAAGCTGGGCCACGGATAATGACATGCTGCCCAGCTTCCTGATTTTCCTGGAAGCTGGCTCCATGCTAGTGAAAGTACTGGTATCAGCGAGCACTGAAAGATAAATATCGGTCCCTGTACTTGATACCGAAAAACCAGTATCAGTGCATCCATACTTATAATATTCATATACATTTTCTGCACATCAGCCTAAACTGTGCTTAATATTTTAGCAAGGAAAAATGTCTTAAATACTTACTGAGATTACTGAAACAGAAAGAACTTGCTAGCATGTCTCTGAACTATCTTTTGTATCTTTTGAATCTAATGAGCTGTGATCATTTTCTCCAACCTCTTATACCTTCAATTAGTAATGTATCATTAATATCTGCATCGAGGATTGTGAAAATTTATTTTGTCAAGGTGGGGGAACACAAACACTAATTAAGACCAGCTGTCTTTTTTTTAAAGTTTCTCTGCACTTTCAACAGTAGCAGAAGGATTGTATCAATCTCAGATGATTTAGTTTAAGTTGTTTTATGTTACACTTGAGTGAGACACAACAATGCCTATAGGAAATATTTTGATGCATAACACTTTATCAGTATGACAGAATGTTACAAGGTTGAAAATGACATTTGGAAGAAATGTAACATACATTAAAAACAGTTAGTGTCATTGTTCATTTGATTAAATATGTTTTGATTTATTAGATAACATAGAATCAGAGGAAACACTGAAGCTTGTAACTTCCTGATGCTGTGGCATATGGCATTATTCAACAATATACATACATTTGGTATTTAAAACATAGTCTCTTTTTGTCTTCTGAAAGAATATGACTTTGAATACAACATAACTTAATTAAAGATAGATGCAACATAGATGATAATCATAGGACACCACATCCTAAGAATTTCTATTTTGAGAGAGATACCATCCAATTATAGAGATGTTTTAGGTGTCCAAAATAATATGCAGGTGAATTGAGTTTTACAAAAATAGCCTTATATATTTTAAAAAATCAACAAATCATTAAAAGCATAATTAAATGAGAACATATAAAATATAGTAATATATTTTATACAATCATAGTGACAATTAAAATCCTTATATCAGCATAAGTTGCACATTGACTCAAAACCTAATCCCTTTGTATCCAATATCAGTATGTTTCAGCATTATGTCACCAGATCACAGCATATATACAAGGTTACAAGTTTAGATGAGGTATACTTGGTGTGAGGTGGTAGTAGTGTGATATGCTTTGGAGACAGAGTCTGCTTCCTCAGACCAAATTGTGCACTAATTGATATGCCATCAGAGAAACAACATGTGTGAATCATGCCCCCCTCTCTCCATCACCATATGTGGCTAGATCAGAAATTGTCTCCCCTGGCGATCACAGGGGACACCAGGATGTTTATTTAAAGCTCTACCACTCAAAACATCCGCAGGGGGTTCCAATCATGAGTGTATCCAGGTGAGGCAGGGGAGAGAAAGTTATCACCACTGAAGGCAGAGGGATGTCCCCCTGTGAATTCCAAGGGAGACTATTTCTGATCAGCCACACATGGTGATAAAGAGAATGGGCGATACATACATGTTGTTTCCCTGGTGACATATGAATTAAATAGTGCACAATCTGGTCTGAGGAAGCAGACTCTGTCTGTAAAATGAGTCACACTACTACTACCTCGCTCACTTCCCAATTATCTAAGATACATCTAATAGGCAAGGAATTGTCAAAAAGGACATAGGGAGCTGGGCACTGCCATAAGCAAAATCCTTATAATTCATATAATCCTTTCCAAACCAATCCTTACAATTTTATGCTTTGAACATGCCCTTAAGCTGTATGTGGTGTTACAGAGCACTACAATTTAAATGGACAGCATCAGTGACCATACTCTAGCATCACCTAATTTGCACGTGTAATTGATTTATTGCTTCCACATTATTGCTTGACTTAAATACAGAATCTGCAGCAGCTCTGATTCATTATACCTTTTATAAAATGACTCTGTAGATAGTTTTGGCTACAATACCTGATTTTTGCATCCCACTGTAATAGGCTAGAATTAACTATTGAAAGTAGCAGCCACAATGGATCTAAATGTTATAGGAAATTGTACTATTACAAAAATAAAGCTGAAGCCCTCAACAAATTGGTTAGTGGCACAACAGTTCGATAGTATAGTTTGTGAGTGCGCAAAAACGCTTTAAAACCACAACCCCACATTCCCTGAACCCCCTGCCATCCCTATTTTCCCAATTATCCCCAAAATATTCAAAATACAGGTCACGGCAGTATATGAGCATTTGAATAGGCAGCTCTACAGTGTGTGGCATTTTTTTTACTGTATCTGTTGCCAATAACCCCTTTATAAATTCTAAATATATTATCAAAATATAGTGTTTAACATACTAATATATATATATATATATATATATGTAAACTATAAATTTATATAAATCCTTTCAACACCATATACAGAACAATACATAATGTACAACATTTACATCCAAGTTTTTTTTCTTGTTATATCCAAATTATCTCTATATACAGTACATACAGTATACTTGTGATTACAGTGTGCATTACAGTCACTATGATGTTTGAATTCTCTTCACTCTAATAAATATAAAAGTGCGCTTGTGTCAAATACTCTTATAAAGCAATCTGTGTTCCACCTTTGATTTTATCTTGTACCAAGTCACCACATCACGTTTCTTGTATTGAACTCACCATCTATATTGTGACCTTAGTATTAACAACTCTTGTCTCTTTTAACCCCGTGTATGGTACTACATACAGCAGATATTAGTCTTCTAGAATGGAAAGAAGGCAATGCATTCAAATTTTCCTCATAGATAAGACAACAGAAGAATCCATAGTGTAAACCTGTTTTATTTAGAAAAATAATAAAAAGCAAGGGCACATACACTTGAAATAGTCAAATCAGCATAAAAGCATCAAACGAACTTGAAAACATACAGCATTCAATTCAATCCAATGTTGTGTAAGTAATGTCAGCAGACCCTGGTGGGTTTTGGATATAAAAGGAAAAGACTTGAATGTACTATATATGTTGCACATTATCTATTGTTGTGTATATGGTGTGAATAGATTTATGTAGATTTGCATATGTGCATATTTATTTATTTAGTATTTAAAATGCTGTGCTTGAATAATATTTATAGTGACTGTAACACATGGTGTACTTACTGGTATATGTTTATAGAGCAAATTTGGATATAAAAAGGAACACTTTGGATATATACAGGTGAAACTCGAATAATTAGAATATCATGTAAAAGTAATTGCAGTAAGTGCTGCAAAAGGGGCCCAAACCAAATACTGAGTACATATGCATGCTTGTACATTTCAGAGGTCCGATATTGTTCTATGTACAATCCTTGTTTTATTGATTGCATGTAATAATCTACTTTTTTGAGGTTGTGGATTTGGGGTTCTTGGGGTTTTCATGAGCTGTAAGCCATAATCATCACAATTATGACAAATCACGGCTTGAATTATCTTGCTTTGCATGTAATGAGTCTATCTCATATATTAGTTTCACCTTTTAAGTTGCATTAGTGAAATAAATGAACTTTGCATGATATTCTAATTATTCGAGTTTCACCTGTATATTGTACACTTTTTGTTGATGTCAAGGGGTTTATGTAGATTTGCATATGTGCATATTTATTTAGTATTCAAATCGGTGTGTTTTAGAATATATTTATTGGATTTAGACCTATTCTTATGCTATTCACAGCAGTTTCATGCTCTCATTTGAATGTATAAGGTACACACAATTATTAGTGCAGTCACTAGCCATTGCCTGTAGTAAAAGTACCAGCCACTTGGGTACCACATGTATGAGGAAACTGATGACCATGCACCAGTGGGAGTGTCACCACAATTAATGAAATTGGCAGCAAAAGGCCCACATTACTCCTCATTTCTGGCTTTCTACCTCCCCCACAATAAGATGTGATATCTGCACCCACTGTAATATCTGGCAAGCGATACAAAAGTCTCACCTGGGTTTTGAGGGGCTTACCATATTGTACATCAATAAGGGAGGAGTGTCAGCATGGGACTACACTGAGTAGAGCATGCATAGACTTAAACTCTAACCCCACCCAATCATCTCCAGCTGCATCGTTGACCAATTAGGTGTCTGCTCCACAGCTGTTGGAGTGGAAGAGAAAAATGTCTCATAATCAACCCCTGCCCAGTGTCTCCCTGCAAGCCAAGCAAAACCGCTGTCTTTACAGCTGCTACTTTTTCAGGTGGTTAAGTCAGCCACCTTTTGCAGGTTTATGACCTGTGCCGCACTGTGGAAGGTGCTTAGCCACCCTTTTTTTGCCCAGAAGGCCATCCCTGCCCTTCACAAGTGGACGAAAGGTGACCACTGCCTCTTTACAATCAGTGTCAGAGTCCACATAACCACAGACACATGGTCCAGTAATCATGGGCAGAAATGTATATCTACTGTATGGCACACTGTGTACATTTGATGATGGGTAAGAAGGATGCAGAATGGAGCACAATGATTGCAACCCTGTGTTCTGAACCTGACAGCACAGTCACCTCTTATCTTCTCCTTGATAGCCTCATCCTGTGACTCTTCAGAACCAACAATCCCCCAGGTGCACCAGAAGCTATGCTGCTACTGCTGTTTTGCAGATGGTATGCCTATGGTCTCCTTATTGAGGATGCATGCAACATCTTGTCACCATTTAAACAGATGATCAGAAAGAAGCGGAGGAGTACAAGGAGAAGTAGGGGGATTGGTGTGTTTGTGTTAAAGAGAAGGAGGAGGGTTGGGTGCTGGCAGTGAAGAGAAGGAGGAAATTCCGAGTGGCTTCAAGGGGCATGTTCCATCTCTCCCTGATCCAAGGAGAAAATCAAGCAGGAGCTTCTGCCACCATCCAAAAGGGAGCCCCATCCTGGGGATGCAAAGCAAATAAGCACTCTGCCACATTTCCCAATGGTGGGTGGTTCAACCACCCTGTAGCCTTTTTGGTAAGGGGGAATGTCTAATGGGAAAAGACTGGACATCCTCCCACAAGGCAGCCTTGGTTTCACACTTATTGCTGAGATAGGCAAAGCTGCCTGTTGTGTGCACTGCATGACACATTTATCTGCAACAGTGGTATGCTCCAACGCACCTTTTGTGCCCCCCTGTTTACCATAGCTGCTATTACATTTATTAAATCACATCACTGGATCCACTGCACTGGAGGTATAGCTGCGGGGGAAAAACTTCTGGGAAAAGACTGACCACCCTCCCACAGGATGGTTTTGGTTTTACTTTTGTTACTAAATCAATCAAAGCTGTCCTTTCTGTGCAACAGCTGCCCTTAAATTTAGTTCAAACATGGACAGAATGGCCTTAATTCAAAAGCAAAGTTTCTGCATTGAGAGGTAGTAGGTTTTTCTAAACTTTTTATTTTTAGAATATTTAGTCCCAGACAAATACATCACTTTGTACTTATGCAAAAAGTAAAAAGGATGCTTGCCCTTCCACAACACAGAGGAAAAGGCAGGCAGCAGGAAAGGTGTGTGTGTGTGTGTGTGTGTATGTGTGAGGGGGGGGGCTTATGGCCAGGAGGAAGGACAGGCCGTTATAAAAGTTAAGTGTAAAATTCTTTGACCACAGGTTGCCCACCCCAAACGGTTTTAATATATTTATTGTATTTATACAGAACTGACAACTTATGCATTCCTTTACATACTGCACATTCTCGTTAGTTGCTGCCCTCATGAAGGTTCTAATCTAAGGTCCCTATCTCATATATAGATGCATGTTCATACTAAAGCCAATTTACACAGGAGCCAAGTACCAACATGTCTTTGGAGTGTGGTTGGAAACACACGCAACTAGGGACTCCCACTGTTGCAAATTGGGAAGTTGTAGTGAAGTTGTAGTGAAGAGGTAGTGAAGTTGTGACTGACACAGGAGCTAGTGAAGTGGCTGACAAACTATTTCTCTTTTTTTTAATCCTCCCAGGTGCAGATAAGCCACTTTCCTTTTGCTGCTAATACACTCTTTCCCACCTACCACCAAAGTGTACATGTCAGCCATTTCTATGGACTCCTAAAGTGTACTCTTTCTCATCCAAGATGCATACAAGCCATTTTTTGCTGATGCACCTTTGTTTTGTGGTCTATGTTACACCACAGCAACAGGTACTCAGTCTTCATGATTCTGATCATAAGGTACATATCCCTCACTATTTTATTGCACAGAAGGCTACTCCTGACATTCAACCACATGTGATATACCATGAGGCAGCAGCAGAAATGGGATGGGTATGAGTAAGAGAGTGTGGGGTGCTGGCAATGAGAAGGAGGATGGGTGTTGGGATGCTGGCAGTAAGAAGAAATGGTAGTTTGGGAGATTTCCAATAGGACATTTTGCCTTCTTTAAACTAAGAGGAAAATCATGTGGGTATCCACTGACACCATACAAGAGAAGTCACAATTTACCCCATTCTGATGCAGTGCTACAAAAAATATATTTGCTCCACAGAAGGGGAAACATCACTCAGCATTAAAAAAATAAATATTAAATTGAAAATGCCAGCAAAACATTGTAATTACTCCATGCACATTTTGAAAGTACCTTCATTATGATGCAGTTTGACAGGAAGACACCAGTTAATTGTTTTTATTTTTATTAAAAGCTAGTGTAATTATTTCACAGAAAAAGATAGCAAATCATTGAACTGACTATCTGCTCATTATTTAAGCACTTATATTAGGCCATAGTTTGACAGAGAGGCAATAGTCAGCTTTTAATACAAAACATAAAAATGTGTTTTGTTTTATATTAAAAAGCCAGCACAATATTGTACTGACCCCATGCACAGTATTTAAGCACTTTTCCTACGGTGCATTTTAAAATGGAGAGACACCAGGCAGCTTTTAATCAAAAGTTAAAAATGTGAATGTTTATTTTACAGAACAAAAGCCAGAAATAATTCTGTACTGACTCTATACACATTATTTAAGTACTTTTATTAGGCTGCATTTTGAACATGAGAGACACCAGACAACTTTTAAGTAATTTAAAATTAGAGTGTATTATTTTACAAAACCGAGCAAGCAAAATATTTTATTGATTCCATACACTGTATTTAAACAATTTTTACTTAGAAGTGTCTCCAGAACATCCATTCCTTACGCAGGCCCAGGAGGCCATACTGTGGCTTTACCTTAGCCCAAAAAAGAAACCACCATGTGTAATCTCCCCGACCAACATTCATATGTGCCTTTACTCATAAATCTTTGCTAATAGACAAAATATCTTTGCTAATCCATTTAGATCATGTGTGTTTCACCCAAGCCGGGAAGTCTGAGACAACACTCTTTAAACTATTTCCCTGGTGGAATACGTCAAATGATGTGGGATTATCGCGTGCCTCTTTTTATCGCTAATGAAAAGACATTTGATAAGATAGATTGTAGAAACTCTTTGACAGACAGGCATGGGCCCAAATACCTCACAGAGAGTCCTGGCCTCTTACCACAGATTGTTAGCTAGACACAGGGCCAAAAGACTTTGTCTGATCATATACAAATTCAAAATGGAACTCATCAGGGTTGCCCCCTGTCCTCTAAATTGTACATACTTATGGGACATTTAGCCAATGCCTTACGTATTGACCCTGATATTAGATGGATCACTCTAGCTTATAATTGATATAATTGATCAATATACATGGATGACCTCTTACTTCATGTGTCTTCTCCCCACATATCTATCTTTTCCATTTTAAAAGAATTTGCTCATTTTGGCCAAATTAGCAATTTTACAGTCAATTATAATAAAACAGAGGCTCCCATCACCTCCCTCTTTTAAAGAAGTTGCTGCAATGAAAGCTAATTTCCCTTTTAGATGGAAAAATTGCACTATTACATACTCAGTCACTTCCATACCTTCTGACATTCCCCTGGTGACCTCAAATAGAGACCCTGTTACAAAAGATTTGGACCTCTTTCAAAACTTACAACAAACCCACTTTTTTGTGGCTTGGCCGCCTCTCTGTCCTTCCATGGACTCCCATCCCCACTTTCTAAGGGAAAATAAGGTGGAATTCTTACCTACAGAAGGGATTATTATCATCCTCACCCATTTTTCTAACACAGATATTTGGGAATCCTGAGTCCCTCTGCTCTTGTAATTTCCTCATGTGGAAAAGATATGACAAAATATGGACTGTAGAACTGATAAACTCTTCCGCAAGGTAACCTTCCAGCTCTTTCTAAATGTCTATCCTCTTGCCACAACCCACAAGTGAAATGAATTGAACACTCCCAACTATTTCATTATGCAAAATCCTTTCAATCTTTTGACGATTTCTATAGATCCGCCAACGCTTTCAAATGCTTGTTTCTTCAACCTACCAGAACACCTGATTTCTATTTTTATCAAATTATTCTTAGGGAGTCCAACCCACATGCCCCTGTTGCAAAACTGAACCTCTGCCTCTTCTGCAGAGCAGCTGACCATTACGTGAGTTTCGGTCCCAGCAAGATCCTTAAGTGAGTTTCTTCACACCATTCTACACCACACCGTGGTCCTTTAGCCTTCAGCCAGACTACTCATATTGCCCTTACTATCTCGTTACAGCTTCAGAAAGGGTTGCTCCGAACACAAGCCATCATTGACTCAGGAGCATGTAGTTGTTTCATTGATGGGAACTTTGCCCAACATCATCATATATCTTTTGTGAGTCAAAACCCAGAGACTTAATATTTCAAGCCTAAAATATTAAACACTAAACACCAACCCTGACACACCAAACCCCAATACTTTTATTTTGAGTGGTTAACCTAACTGAACATAAAAAATAAATAATAAGTATGATGAAATAAAACCTCAATTAAAGTAAAATAAATATGAAAGGTGGACCCAGAGGCTAAACAGCAAGTTGTTACTGACACACACAAAAGCTATTCCTAAAAAGGACTATTGGATCTATACATTGTGAACACAAGGGGCAGTTATTAATCATATGTAATTCACCACACTGCAATCCATAGTAATGTAGCACAATAAAGCACAGTAGACAAGGGGGAAACACAGCAATTTACTGTAATGTGGCACTATACAGCACTGAGTATAGCACTTTTACACACAACTGTATAGTATAGCAGCAACTATCTCGCTCTGTAAAAATTGTGTGATACTTGCTTATCTACTTTAGGTCTCTAGCACTGTCATGGAACCAAGAAACAAGATGGAAACTAAAAGTGCAGATAAAAAATTAAGGAGTTTAAGGAAACCGACAAAAAACAAAATAGCAAAACAATAGGTAAATCCAAGATTAAGTCAGAGTTGAGCCAGAGGTCAGAAGCTAAAGCGGGTAGTCAGCTGAGGCAGGTCTGGAAAAACAGAACAAATGAGTACAATAGCCAGAGATATTTTTTTAGTACAGCTCATATAATTATTACATTTGTTTAATTAATAGGCAGAATAAAGTTATAGCTACCCATTCTCTGTGATCAGAAATAGATAGCTAATAATACAAGTGGAAATGAATGAAATGAGAATATTTTCTTGTGTAAAAAAAAAAATCACTCTTTAGTGCTTCTGCAGGAAACTGTGCAATTGTTAGAAGATTAATCTCATGGGTGTAATTGAATGGGAAGAATCACCCAAGAATCTCCTAAATGCGAGATTGTTGAGTCATTAGGAGAAGGAGACCAATCACTTATATTCCTGCTACACAATTAAATTAAAGAATTGCGTGATTGTAGGTTATCATTCTCTCTACCAAAAAACAATTTGTGAAATAGCATAAATTAATAGTAATGTGACACAAAATAAATCAATCAGATTTTATTAGTGTGTTTTGGCTACTAAAAATCACCCCTGTAGCTTATAGCAATGTCATCAGTTCGTGGATCTTCTTTTTTCCAGGCAACTAAACTTTTTTTAACCTATCTTGTACATTACATAAGTGGGAATGAAAAATATGCCAGCTATAAGTTAAAAAGTGCCTTGTCACATAGGTATAACATAAAATTATAAAATTAAGTAACAAAATTAGTTTTCAAAACTGCAGTTTGCAAAAAATTGTAACATCCCCATTAATTAATTACTGACAAAGTGAATGTGTAGTGGTTTTGTACACGCTTCCTTTATTAATTTACTATATTGAGGACTAAAAACTATCAACATTCCTATTTTTTAGCCATGTAAATATTACATTTTTCATATTCATATGTTGCATTCTATTTTTGAGACATTAGGTAGCACTTTTGTGTAATTTTTTAGATATTTTTTCTGCCTTTTTATTTGCTTTGTTGTAAAAATTCTATTTATTGGGGAACTCTGCAGATCAAGCTTTAAGTAGAGTAGTGACCCATTCTGTGAGGATCCATTCACACAGAGTGCTGTGATCTGCACTGTTCAGCATCAGGAACAACATAGGTCACAGCTAGGACACATAGAAATTAACTGTTTTTTTTCTGAAGTGAAGCTGATGATACCTTGTGAAGGAGTGAGAGTTGAAAATTCTGGAATAAATTATGTGTCTCTAAGGTGTTGAGTGATAAACAATTTACCTTGTAAATATCCATAACGGTTTGTCTTGTGTGAATTTATGCACAAACAGGCTATCAGGGTACCATGCACAGGCGTCCTCACACCACATGTAGGTACCCGCGCAGGATGACCAAATTAATATGCCCACACAGGATAGGGTTCTATGCACCCAGTTTATTTGTTAAACAAAACTACAAACCCCCTCAACCCCCCACAGGTTTAGCAGTGAAGTAACAAACCCACCGTTGGGACAAACACACACCTACAGCCAGGGGGAATAGCAACAAGGAGGGGTAACAGGCCTGCAAATATACGGCAGGCCTCAGGATACAAGAAGAGTGGTCAGGTACAAGCCGGGTCGTTAACAGGAGGGCAGAGCAGTACAGGAACAGGATTCAAGGAGAGTGGTCGGGTAACAAGCCAGGTCGGTGACAGGAGGGCAACGCGGTACAGGAACAGGATTCAAGGAGAGTGGTCGGGTAACAAGCCGGGTCGGTGACAGGGTTGCAGATAGGAAGCAGGGTTCAGGTTCCAAGGCACAGGCCAGGGGAGTCAGTCAGGTGCAGGCGACGCAATACTGAGCCAGCTTCCTGACTGCAGGGAGGGCCTAAATACCCTCCCAGGAAGCACCAGGTGATGGGATGATCAGTCACAGCTGGGGCACACCCGCAGGTGAGTACTGGAGCTGCAGGTTCCTGACAGTTCCTGGCTGCTGGAGACACCCGCAGGCGACCACATGAACTGCAGGACCTGGCTCCAGCGCCACCTGGGGGTGCTCTGGATCCTGACACAAGCATTATTTTGTTCTTCCCTTACACATTTCATTTGAATGTTCTGATTGCAATATCACATTATAGCCACTAGATGATGCTAAAGGAGCATAGAAAATAACAATTTATGCTCCATAAAATGACCATAATACAACCCCATTATGGCAATTATTGGTGGTCTACAACTGTTTCAAAACAAGAAAATCAACACAGAGTCTTTTAGAATGTTTGAAAAGATGAATAATTGTCCTTATTTATACATTATATTTTAATATGCTTTTGCTAATTAGCTATATATCTCCATATGTTTGCAATCAGTTTATTCTTTTCATTGTTCTTGGATGATTTTCAGATATATGTGGATTTTAAGCAGATCATTTATAAGAAGCTTGTAATTATGCTTCATAATGACCTTGTTTAAAAAAAATTCATTAGTGAGCATGTGAACATGCACCAAGTTGAGGATGCAAAGAATGTCCCAGCATTTTGCAAACTTTCTTGATAGTTAATGTAAGATCATGCGTTTGACTGTATAAAAAAAATCAAATTTTAACAGAAAGGGAGGAGGCAATGGATCACAGCTAAAATATACATAGCAATTAGTGATGGGCCGAACACACTGGAGTTTGGTTCAAGTTCGAACTTTCAAACATGAAAAAAGTTTGAACTCAAACTTTAATAGAAGTCTATGGGACCAGAACTCTGAAAATCAAATGTCCCCATTTTGAAGCCTTATATGCAGGTTATTGGCCATACAAAGGGTATGATGATTTGGGTATTGCCCTGGGGTACATGAATCAATTAAAAAAAAACCTAAAAAAAATACAATTTTTAAAAGGAGCAGTGATTTTTAACATTGTTTAACCAGTTGACATCCGCGGTGTTAAACCCCCCTTCCCATCCAGGCCATTTTTCAGTATTCATCGCTGCGGTACTTTGACTGACATTTATTCCGTCATGCAGCGCTGTACTGAAATGAATTTTATACCCTTTTTTGGGGACAGATAGAGCTTTATTTATTTATTTATTTATTCACCACTGGGGGTTTTATTTTTTTACTATATTGAAAAATTACCGAAATTTTAAAAAAGAGTCACATTTTTTTTTAAAAGTGCATGGGGTTCCCCCTCAAAGTCATACCAGGCCCTTAAGTAAGGTTTTGTAGGAATTTTAAGGAGGAACCCCACCCCCAAAAATGGGGGGGGGAAAGACATGGGGTGCACTAAAATTCCCAACCAGACCCTTGATCTCCCCCTTGGCACTGGGAGGGTGCTTTTCCAGGGTCACCCCTGGAACAGCACCTTGTCCCCATGCCGATGCCCTGGGTGTTGGTTGTGGGGCACCTTGTCCCCACAAGCCCTGGGTGTTGGTTGTGGGGCTGTGAGCAGGGGGGATTATTCACATTAAGGTACCCCTTTAATAAATGGGCACCCAGATGTGCCCCCCCCTTGTGAATGAGTAAGGGCTAATTGCACCCCTACCCATCCACTAAAGGGTTAAAAGAAATTGAAAATAAAAAACATCAGACTTTTAAAAAAAAATCATTTTATGATATCATGATGACTCAATTAAATAAAAAATAAAACAAGATAACATAAATAATAAATAAAAAACCAGACACATGCCGTCCGGTCCACTCTCAATGAGCTCCAGCCACAGAATGGCATTCTGACAGAGGCTGGCAAAATATAAGCCATTGGGTGGAGCTAGCTTGCTCCACCCAACTGTTTACATTTGTACTGCACCTGACAGGTGAGCCATGATTGGGCAGAGTCATCATGACTTTGCCCAATCATGGCTCTTCAGTGCACTGTTCCGTGATTGGGCAAAGTCTTGCACCTGACCTGTGTTAAGGTGCAAGGCTTTAGCCAATCAGGGCTTCACAAGGCACTGTGTGGTGCACAGTGCCTTGTAGGGCACTCAGCAAAACGCCCTGATAGCTTGCGTGTCCGCCGAAAAACACGAATTAGCGATGTTCTAGTCGAACTCTTGTTCGTCTCGAACATCGAGCCCATCCCTACTTGCAATAAGGATAAAGGATACAGTTTAGATAGCTCTTACAATTATATCACAGCAGGCAATAATAGTCTCTAAAATCTCTACCTATCAAAAATAGAGGATGTAGCATGATATTATTAGACAGCATTACATACTGAACATCTTTCATATTACCAAGGCAACCTGGGTGATTTGACTCAATAGTAAATCAAAAAATAGTATTTGATAGCTATACATGTAAGTGAATTTTTAAGTTAACCCTATAAAATCATTCAGTATTACCATCCATGCCCTCAGGGATCATAAACAGACTATCTGACAATACTATACCTGTACATGACTAGATTGAAGTTGCTACCTAACCTCAGGGTTTTGTAACGGCACAAAACCTTTTAGTAGCTTATAGACAATGTGGTAGACTACATACAAAATTTGCTTGGAAATAGAACTTCAAAAATAAAGATTTACTAAAAAAAGAAACTACTCAACTGGTTCCCAGCTTCAGGGGAGCACATGTGATATAACTGTACCCTAACATTGCATCCTGTGAGAGCTGGTCACTCAAAATCCAGTGAAAATGTTTCAGAGACCATTGCAGAAATGCATTCATGTGGAATTTTAAGTGGCCAGGAGGAGGGGAGGGGAGTTGACTTCACCTGCAGTTTTTGATCAAATTACATGTATTTATTTATTTATTTTCCATGCATGAAAGGTCTGCTTAAATTATGGTCTTTTTATCAAAGTGTATTTTTTTAAATGTTTCTTCATGAAAAAAATGAAGCTGCTATTCATTTATAGGAAAAAAAAACATTTTTATGGATGTTAAATTTTTTTCAGCAAAATGCTTTGGTAAAGAGTGTGGGTTTAGAGTATTTTCCTCTTCACTATTGACATTGAAAAATCTTTGGCTAGGATTTGGAAAATGATTAAAGTAAATATTATTTTCTAAAAAAATAAATAAAAATCAGGATCCACAAGCTGAAATGCAGAAGAAACATGACCAATATTTTCCTTTTCATTGTGCCATACACATAATAATTTAGTTATAAGATGAAATGAATAAATATATAAATCAAACACAAGCATGTAGTTCAATATAATGCACTCAACCTGCTCTGGCAAGTCTCAACCCTAAAGTTCTTAACTTTTTATTATTGTTATATGTTAATATCTGCTCTCTCATTCTCTGATGCATTTTTCATTCTGTCTTTAATCTTACATTGCTTGTGAATGTAATTTCAATATTTAAGATTTTTATAAAGATTTTTTAAATCATTACATTTTGTGATTGTTATGCTTACACAAAGAATGAATTACCTTTTTTTTCCATGTATTTTTTATTACATCTAATATTTAATTGGATCTGTCAATGGATATCCCATAGATAGTGACTCATTTAAATGATCATCTTTTTGATGCCTAATGAAAAACAAAAGAGACATACATATCTAATGTGACATCCCTGTCTATAAAGCAATATACATAATTTTTTTGCATGGGATCCTCTATTTATCAAGGGAGTAGTGTAGCCAAGTAAATTAGCACTTAGATTACGGGATGATGTCAATGTGTGAATTTAGGTGGCTAAGTTTACAGCTTAGAATCCTTTCTTGAAACAATCACCTATCTTAGACAGAATTGTAACCTCGCTCTTGCATTGTTTAGTTTGAAAGTGAGAATACTGTTATGTGAATGGTGATCCGGCTATTAACATGCTCCAAATGCTCTTTTTTTAATTGCTGGAGCAATTGTCCCTTCAAGTTATGCAGTGTTTTAGGTGGATGCACAACAGAATCTCTGAACTGGAGATTGGGATTGGGCCTTCTACAAGCCAGCCTGTTGTCCTCAATTTAATCTATTGTTATATTTTTGTGTTAAATATTGTTATGCATATTATATTATTTTATTTTATATACACTTAGAATTTTATATTTGTGTCTGTTTATAAAAAAATATAAATAAAAGATTTTACAATCTATCACTATAGAATTGTAGTTGTGGTCTAATATTCAGCCCATTTCACTTATCGAACTACATGTACACAGTGCACAGTTATTATGCACTTATCTTATGAGGTGAAGCGGTGCTGACTCAAGTCATCCAATTGGTGCAAGTAAAAATCATGTTCTAAAAATTGTTCATGTACATGCATTATCCTTTCATTACAGCCACCAAGTTTATTAAAAAATACAATTGACAAGTGATCATGCACTCATACAGTAATATCTCAGCGGAGAAACCTATATTCTTTTGAGAAATTGTTTGTCCCTATTTACCTCAGTGGTGTAACTACAGCCATAGCAACCAAATAAGCTCTAGTATTTTGTCATTATTTGCTTTTCACATAATTCAACCTTAGAGTTTATTATCTGCATTGCTGCTCCTCCCTTGCAGCTTCTACCCGCACCAGTAATTATTCATATTATTCATATAGTTCTGACCATGCTGATAGCTCTCCAACATATTCTGGATTTAAACTGACTTTAGTTCAACATGTATGTCAAGTACGAAAATATCAAGTGGTGGTCATATCCTGGGTATTGGGTGCCACACCCCTATGTTTGTCAAAAGAAAGAAGAGAAGAAAGTGGGGATTTGGAGGCACCAAAATGACAAGTCACAAAAAATCAAGAGTTGGCTAAAAGTATAATTTTATTGTTGCATGATTAAAAAGAAATGGCCATGATAAAAACTAAAATAGAAGCCTCCAATATCCACTCAGTTCCAGAATACAGGTAGTATGAACATGGTTAAATTATCATATAACATGATTGAATTTATAAATATGACATATATGCAAATTATTATGATAATAAATACATCAATTGGAATACATGATAGAAATATTTGACATCAGCAATTCATAAACCTTAGCTGGAAACCAAGGAGTGGATGATAGCAAATGTTCAACGTGTTTCATGCATTTATCACGCTTCATCATAAATGGAGGCAATGTGATAAAATTATATAAAAGCAAAATGAGTTGTCTGACCATACATGATTGTATAATACCCAAAATCATATAACAGACACATCATGAATAAATTATATAATAGCTGTTAGCCTTACCAACCCCAAGCAGAGCCAGTGGATGCATGCCTGATGCAATGACCAAGAATCAAAGAAGTAAATGTTCCCAGATAGTGGGAAAAAACCAGGACTGCAGTGGCTAGGTATAGAGGGTTAGTTTATTTGATCACTATGTTGAGACGAGAGCAGATGCCTCAAAATCACCGATCCATCTATCAAAAAAGCCAGAATGTATATAACATAGTCAAGAAAGGCTAAAAGAGATATCCCACTCTATCAAATGCTTTTTCTGCATCTATAGATATCTATAGATGTATCTATAGATATATCTATTAGTGTATCTAATATGATATGTACTAATATGTATCTATAGATACTAAGAGATGCATATGACCCCCTTCTAATCTCCATTTTACCTCCTTTTAAGTAGGATCACCTTGTTTTAAGCTGCTTTGGCATTCCCATTGTCATGTATTAAGAGATAAACAATGCTGATGCAAACCAGCGACACAGGCTCCAAGGCCTGATCTTGTCCAACCAATTTAAAAAAGTCCTACTGTTAATCAAATCTCTTAAAAAATTAGGTGGATTCAAGTGGGCCCAAATAGGCTGAGCATGTGAAAGGGAGACCTGGGGGTTGATTTACTAACCTTATAAACACACCACGAACATGTATACACCTCTGTAGTGTGTTCCCTCCCAGCATGATCTATGGGTGGAATGTAAACATGAATTTGCAAGGTGATGTTGTGTAAATTAGCTCTATGTTGTGTTGCTTGCGTTGATGAATGCAGGAATGTAAATGCATGAGCTAACCATTTTTGTCTAAACTGTGAAGCAGCATTATATATGCATCATGTGCATGATTTTTCCATATATGGCATTAGTGGAAATATGCTTTTAGAGACTTGTTGGTTGATAAATACATTTTGCTGTGTAAAAATCACACGCACCTAGTGCGTGCGTGTGTTTAGGTTAGTAAATCACCCCCCTGGTATCATTAGATTTTCTTGCAATGAAAAATTAGAATTTCCTTCCTTCTAGGCAAGAAATAGTTTGTGGAAACAAATAAGAACTTCAAAAGGCAGTCCAGTTTCAATAGAGCCTGTGACCTTGCCATGTTTACAAGGGGTGGGTTTCAATTAGAATTGTTGAAAAATTGAAAAAATGGCTTCCTTTAGCAGAGACAAGTTTCCTGAAAAAACACCTGCTTTATTTAGTATAGTTACATAGTTGCTATGGTTGAATAAAGACACAGGTTCATCTAGTTCAACCTATATGTGTGTGTATGTGTGTGTGTACACACACATGTTGCTGAGTTCAAGTGTTTTGAAGTTATCAATGCTTTCAGCTGATTATACTAACTGTGGAAGGGAATACCACATTTTTACTGCTGACTACTGATAGTCAAAAAAAAACCATTACACTGTCTGAGATTGTACTGGTTCTCATCCAATGTTTTTTTTTCTTGTACATTTCAGAGTTCTTTACCATTTATTCCTGATACTGCAGTCCCCATTGATGTTTGTAAATTGAAATTGTTAAGTTGGTAACCACGAAAATGAACAGAAAGAGCGGCAAATAAATGTTTTTGCTGATACTGAAAGCAACATGGGATTTGATGAAGTTGTTAAACTTGAGATTTTAAACAGAGACTTAGCTGCTGTCTAAGAATGGTACAAAAAATCCCTTTTAATTTATGCCAACATAAGATTTTGAAAAGGTTATTTGAAAGTATTATCAAAGATAGCAAAATTCCCGGGGCTGTGCCCATTGTGCTAGTCAAAAAGGTGGATGTGACCTTTCAAACTTGTGTGAGCTATAGAAAATTTAAACTATAGCACTTAGTGATGCTTACTCATTACTGTGGATTGAAGGGTCACTTGTGTTGTCAGGGAAGACCAGCTCTTTATAGCACCTGATCTGGTTAGTTGGTACTGGATTATTCCTTTCATCACTGAGAATATGTAAAATCTCTTTTTTTAGTTTAAGAGTTTTCTTTAATCCAAATGAATGCCTTTGAGCATATGTCTTTTCCACAAAAAGCAATAGAGTATTGCTTACGCGATTCAGTTGCAAAAATGTATTAATATTTCATATTTGTACATTCTTTTACTTTTGCAGATTACCTTCAGGATTTGATACACTGTCTGAGAAAATAAAAAAACAACACTTGAAATTAAACCAAAAAAGTGTCTATTGTTCAAAAATGTAGAAATAATCTAGGCTTATAGCCACCAAAGAAGAACCCCAAAAAGTAGCAGCTCAAAACGTATAACCTTCTAAAACCATCACTAAACTTTAGTATATGCCTGGGTTTTATCAGAGGTTCATTGAAAAAAAATTGCCTATGAGGATCTATTGCAAATCCCTGTAAAAAAGTCCAAAGTACAAAGTAAACATGAATAAAAGCAGCAATGATATGAGGCCTGAACAGAAAAAGCTAGTATGATTAGTTAAAGAAACGGTCCACCTTATGCTTAGCTTTCTTTATACTACCTTTTAAATTTACATGATGTTGAGGATATCAGCACAGAAGTGGCAATGCTGGAGCCGAACACCTCCCTTAACTGCCAGGGGAATAACTGCTACTGGAAAGAAGGGGGACATAATGGGGGCAGAGGGGTATACAGAAGACAGAGGGAAAATATTTTTAGAAAAAAAAATTTGTAAGAAGTCTATTACTACTAAATTGTAATATAGAAACAGTAAAATGCTAGGTCATAAACAATATTAAAATGCACATACACAAATGCCTGGAGCCTGGCAAATAAAATAGAGGAACTGGAGCTTTTATTATTCAAGGATGATTTTGACTTTGTGGGTATATCAAAAAACATGGATTGACTTCTCTCAAGACTGGGCAGCTATCATCCAGGGTTTACTCTCTTTTAGGAGGGTAGGCCTAATATAAGAGGTGGAGGTGCATGCCCACATGTCATGAGTAATCTGAAGGTGAGCAAGAGGGAGAATATCAACATTGAGGGTTGTGATGTAGCTGAGTTTCTATGGCTGGAGCTACAGAACACTACAGACAGCAAATTAATTATAGAAGTATGTTATGGGTCACTTAACATTAAGAAAAAGGACAAGAGGAATATATTTCCACAAGTAAAATTAGTTGGAAATCAATGTGATTATTATTGGGACTTCATATGTTTAGACATGAACAAACTACATGCTAATTTTATGGGACAAAGGGTAGAGGACCCAACTAGGAAAAATGCACTGTTAGATCTGGAAATTTCTAATAAAAGCTCATTTCAGATATGCAGATTAGAGATAACTTAGGCAATAGTGACCAGAACATTATTATGTTTGTAATAAGATATAGGAAGGATAAAAATGGGGGTACCATTAAAACTCTTAATTAAAAAAAATCCAACTTCAAAAAGCTGTGCTCTTTACTATTCAATACTAAGTGGGACCAATATTATTAACAAAGAACACAAGTGGGAGTGCTTTAAGGGTTTGTTAAATAATAGCATTCACCATGAAACCCCACTGAGCAACAAATATAAGAGAACAAAAATGAAACCTATGTACCGCAATACTAGTTTTAAAAACCCAGAAGGGACAACAATTAGATCAGATAAAATTGATTATGAGAAGCACATCGCTTCAGAAAGCAAGATTAACCCAAAGAAGTTCAATAAATATATCAATAGCAAAAAGGTACGATTAGTACAAGTAGGACCCATGAAGGATGATTATTGGACTTTCATCACAAATAACATGGAAGAGACTAATGTGTTAAATAGTTTTTAACACACAAAAAAGTCGGATATTTTAGAGGGAATAATAATGGTAACACAAATATAAAAAATACATCATGATGCTTTTCAGAAAACGGAACTGCAGTAGGCTAGAAAAGCTATGCTATAAACACGTCATCAGGCACCAATTGCATACACTTGCTAGTACTCAAGGAGCTCAGCGCAGGTATAGCCAAGTTGTGGATTTGGGAAAGACCACTCCCGTCAAACCACTTTTATTGTTCTATGATGAAGTGAAGAGTAACCCATATAGAAGGGCAGTACACAAAATGTATCTAGATTTTGCAAAGGCATTTGATACTTTTCCCCAAAAACTCTAAATTTAAAAACTAAGATCCATTGAAATGGAGGCAAGTATATGTACATGAATAGAAAGCTGGCTTCAGGACGAGGTTCAGAGAGTAATGGTAATTGACTCAGCATCTGAGTGAGCTAGGGTTGAAATTGGTGTGCCTCAGCATTCTGTCGTGTAGCCAATTCTGTTTAACGTGTTTATAAATGACATTAAGGTTGGAATTAACAGTTCAATTTCTGTGTTTTCAGAAAAAGATATGCAGAAAAAAAACTACAGCACATATTGCAGTAACATTAAAGAAAGACTTAGATAAAATAGGAGAATAAGTAGAGACTTGGCAGATGAGGTTCAACATTATGCATTTAGGGGCTAAAAATTTGCAGGCAAGATATTTACAAGAATGGGTTACACTGGAAGAAGTAGTGATGAAAAATATTGGGGGTCCTAGTGAAGCACAGACTTAGCACTAGAAGAAGTAATGATACAAAAAGATTTGGGGGTTCTAGTGAAGTAAAGACTTAGCAATAGCATGTAGTACCACATAGCCCAAAACAAAGCACACAGGATACTGTCACACATTTAAAGGATATGTATTTGAGATACAAAGAAATACTCTTACCCTTTTACAAAACATTGGCTCAAACTCATCTTGAGTATGCAGTTCAGGTTTGGCCAACAATTAATAAAAGGGATGTCTTAGAATTGTAAAGGGTCCAGCAAAGGGTAACATTATTGCTAATGATCAGTTAACCCTTGCAGTGTGGGGGTAGCCCCATGGAAGGGTTACTTTTTAGAATTCCTGGAGTTCCTCTTTTAGTTATGCTATGTGAATAAAAAACACGAAACATACAAAAATAGTTGTTATACCAATGTGGCTGCAAAAGTGAAAATATACTTTAAGGTTAGAGGAAAGGAGGTTTAATATAAAATTGTTAAGAGGTAAAAATAGTTTCTTTATAGTCAGAGCAGCAAATATGTGGATCTCCGTTCCCCAGGTGGTGGTAACACATGGCAGCATTTACAAATTCAGAAAACATCTAGATGTCTTCCAGAATTGGCATAGCATAGAGGAATATGTACAGTATATTCTTAGAATAGTTAACTTATTCTGACACACATACACACACAGGTTGGACTGGATGGACTTTTGTCTTTTTCCCAGCTTTATCTACTATGGAACTATATAACAGACAATGCTTACAAAAAACAGAGGACAACCTAGACAGCTGTGTTTTTTCATCTAGAATGACATCCCTCCCTCAGATAATCTGGCCATGTTCATATGAAAACACACTTGATGTGAGAATTAATCTATATATTTTATTTTTCCAAATTTGTTACAGCTGTAAGTGATACAAAACAGATCTCCAAGCTGTACTATTATTACCATGTGTCAGAACAAAAGCTCACATATTACTGTGTTTCCACATTCCATAAATAAAAAAAATATATACTTTATAAATCATTCCCTAGCAGAGAGATACTAAAAATATGGTAGAACGCCATATGCCATTATTAGGGATGGTCAATTTTCATATAAAAAGATTGTATTAGCTTATAAAACAGTATTCATAAGGGATTAAAGTTGAAGTTTTTTAAAAAGTGAGGGTTACAGCACCAAACACATAAGATATGTACATTGGTTGGCACGTTTTCCCTTAACTTGCATCAGCTACTTCTGGCAACAACCATCCCTTCACTGCTCCCCTCACAAGCACCAGATCTTACACTCATTATTACTGTGAGAGGCAGCAGGGAGACGAGTCTGTCAGCAGCTGCTATGAAAAGTTGCACTTATTAGAAAAATATATGAAAACACCACCGCTTGTATAAATCCAGCAAAATATGCTTCCTATAAATCTTGGTAAGTAACCTTAGTGTAAATTAAAAAAAAATGGTACCACTTGTTCATAAACAAAAAAGCGGTCAAAAAAAAGATTACAATACAACCAAATATTAGCTTATTAGCCTGTAGGCACTCTTTATTGTAAACAATTTGACAAAATATGCAAATGCGACACCATCACCAAGAATTCCAAATAACATTGACAACATGTCAACCACTTCATACACAAAATCAAATAACCAGCATCCACACTGCTCAATCACACATAAGCATTCTGATGAAGCCCCGAAGGAGGTAGGACAAAATGCATAAACGTAATTCAATGGTCGGCTTGACCACACTGTTCCAAAAAAGAAAAATGCTGATTTGATTGGGCAGAGAATACAACTATGGTTGAAATAATGGAATAGAAAGTCTGAAGAAAACACTGCAGCAAGAAGACAATAAGTAGGGTACTTAAGTAGGGCTTCATCCAAATGCTTATGTGAGATTGAGCAGTGTGGATGCTGGCTATTTGATTTAATTTGTATGAAGTGGTTGACAACATTGACAATTTTATTTTGAATTGTTGGTGGTGGGGTCGCATTTGCATATTTTGTTGAATTGTGTACAATAAAGAAAGCCTACAGGCTAATAAGGTAATATTTGGTTGTATTGTAATCTTATTTTTGACCGCTTTATTGTCTATGAACAAGTGGTATCATTTTTTTTGGAATTTTTCAGGTGGTCATCTTGATTAAAAGGTATAATAATGTTCAAACAGTGCTATTGCTCCATATGTGAAAATGTATATATTACCATTGAACTGTTGAATTGCAAACCATATTCCTGATGTTGCAAAGCAAATGCTACATAGTTGCCACCACATTTCCTCAATTCCACAAGTTCTTAGGTCAAGGATGCTTGTAAAAATATGACTCCAAGCAGTGAACTGGTATGTGTTGGTTCAATTCAATTGTTCAACTGAGGCCTAACAGAGTATGTCAGAATGTAAAGTTGCACCACTGGCCCGACTCCCTCAGCTCTCCCCTCTATTAACAGAACATCTCTGTGAATGAAGGAGTAGATTATGTAATTTAACAGCTCTCACTTCCATTCACATAATTAAATGAAGAACTAATTATAATAACAAAACACATCAAAATATGAGAAAAAACACAAGGCAAAGGGTTTTAGGTATTTATATTTATGTTATTTTTGTTGATTACATCATACATGATCATCATTACTGATCATACATGATATGATAAAAAATGACCAAAAATAGTTAAACATCTTTAAAATATGTAAGAACAAATATTCAATATTGCATATTATTATATTCTAGCAGGTAGAGATGTATGCTCTTTTTACTGATCTTTACACCTACTAGACATTAAAAAAGACTTGTTTAAAAAGATCAATAAGTCAGTGAAAAACAAAAACTTCAGTGACTCATCCCTAATTACATAGTTACATGGCTACATAGTTACATAGTATTTGAGGTTGAATAAAGACATTAGTCCATCAAGTCCACCCTATTAGGATCTCATTCTAGGAGTACCTGTACCCCTGTATATTACGGTCCCTTAAAAAATCATCCAAAAGTTTCTTGAACAATTCCACGTTTTTTTATTTAACTATTTAAAACTATTAATTTTAAATAGTTTATCGCCAATGTTGCTATCACCATTGAACATTTTGTACATGGAGATCATATCCCCCCTTAATCTCCTCACCTCCAATGTGAAGATGTTTAAATTAAGTAGCCTCGTCTCGTAGCTCTGGTTCTCCATACCCCTAATAATCTAATAAGAATAAAGTTTCAATAAGCAGCAGATGTATCTAAAAATAGCTACTTCTGTTGGAATGTCTCCTTAGCTATCCTTTAATGTGTTGTGAATTAGTGAAAACAAATCAGTTAAACTTCCTGACTGACAGACTACTCCCTTCCCCCTATTCCTATTTAGTATATGCTCTTTCTTACTCTGTGTTCCCTATACTTCTCTCTTCCTCCTACATTCTCTCTAGCTCTCTACTCTGTTTCCTCAACAGTGCACAGAGTCATGATGTGGACGTGCTTAGCTTGTAACTTGCTCACATCCTAAGGACATGTCACTTTGTATTTTGTACATTTATTGACATCACAGAATATATGACTCTGAGTGTACCCATATCAGCTCTCTCAGAAACATTATTTCTTCTATGTGCTGTTAAAAGTGGCATCTGAATATGTTGTACCATTTTCACTTACTTTAACTTTTTTTCAATATTGAAGTTCTTTTTAAGAACTAACTTATCAAAAATATAAAAATAAATTAACCAAAAATACCTACGTTTCATGTTTTGCTTTTTTAGTACCATGCAGTTGTGCACACAGCAACATCAAGCAACAGTGATAGTTCTGACACTTTATCATCTTTTGTAATAATTATTTGGTAATGTTGTACAAGTAAATTTAATTCTATCCAATCTTCCATAATTTGACAATTTGCTCATTACTAATGGGAAGAATTTTAAATTATTAGATGTATTTAAAACATACTTTTCTGAAACCACTATTTGTTTTTAAAAAGATTAAAAAAAACCTCCAAAAAACTGGATTAGGTACTGGGCAAGTCTACTTGCCCAAACTACAGTGTTACAAGCACAGGTTCTCAACCTGTTTTCAGCTTTTCAACTGACCTGTTTTTAAATTTTTTCTATTTTGGCCTTTTTCTTGGTTTTTTTTTGAATAAAGAGTATACCTGCTAATTTTATGTGATTTTATTTATTATGTTCACATACTTCATATTGCGTAACTGTTATGGTTTATATACATTAATAGAGGTGCATATGTTTTTTTTTACTTATAAAGGCTTTTGATCAACGAAGCTTTAACAATGTATTAACTGTATCAATTAAAAAAGAAGAAAGTGTTAACTTCATTATTTTGTTATATACAATATCACAATATATGCCTACTCTTGCAAATTGAAGAAATATTGGTCAAATGATTTAATTCAGATATTGTCATAATATAATGTTTAAGATATCAGAGGCAAATGATAATGAACTTTGTACCATTGTACTATAAATTTCAGGTGGTCATCTTGATTAAAAGGTATAATAATGTTCAAACAGTGCTATTGCTCCATATGTGAAAATGTATATATTACCATTGAACTGTTGAATTGCAAACCATATTCCTGATGTTGCAAAGCAAATGCTACATAGTTGCCACCACATTTCCTCAATTCCACAAGTTCTTAGGTCAAGGATGCTTGTAAAAATATGACTCCAAGCAGTGAACTGGTATGTGTTGGTTCAATTCAATTGTTCAACTGAGGCCTAACAGAGTATGTCAGTGATACTTAATATATGTTGTCAGTTGTCAATAACTGTGATGTAATATCCCTTGGTATCCTTGGAATGTCCTTAAACACATCAGTTAACAGTGTTATAGTAAAAGCATAGAAGTGAATCCAACTCATCTACTTGTGATGCAATTACCCATTCCATTGGGCATATAATGAAACAAAATCTTACCTTATATTGCCAAATGATCATCACACAGGGGTTTGTAAACTATTTCTTCATTGCTATTCAATAATTAATCCCGGACCAATTTTTAGATCCTGAGACCCTGGGGGTGATTTACTAACCTAAACACACGCATGCACCAGGTGTGTGTGATTTTCACACAGCAAAACGTATTTATCAACCAAAAAGTCTCTAAAAGCATATTTCCACTAATGCCATATATGAAAAAATCATGCACATGATGCATATATAATGCTGCTTCACAGTTTAGACAAAAATGGTTAGCTCATGCATTTACATTCCTGCATTCATCAACGCAAGCAACACAATATAGAGCTAATTTACACAACATCACCTTGCAATTCATGCTTGGCTTTGCACAACACACCTGGTGGGTGTGTACACACTACAAAGGTGTTTAGATTCCACCCATAGATCATGCTGGGAGGGAACACACTACAGAGGTGTATACATGTTCGTAGTGTGTTTATAAGGTTAGTAAATCAACCCCCCTATGTAAGTGATGCTCTCCTTGGAGACACATGTACATCAGTGATACATTTTGTCATCAACAGCTATCTATCTTACAGGGGGAAATTAATTACCTCTCAAGTCTCTGATCCTGCTAAAAGAGTGATCCAATGCATGTAAAGCTGCACTGAACAGCAAGGACCTTGATGTAAAAAGTGTATTCCAAGGAATCCAAAATTTTATAAGCATAACACGATCCATAGGTGAAACATGTCAGAGCCTGTTGATCTTGTTATGCTTGTAACATTTTAGATTCCTTGGAATAAACTTATCACTTCAAGGTCCTGGCTGCCTCTGTTGGCCAGTACCCGACTTCCTGAATGGGACCAATGAGTTTTGGCATATTAATGCAAGCGGTGTCTTTTTCATAAACTCTGCTAAAAGAGTGTTCTGTAAGTGAGCTTTGTTTCACAATGTAACTACAATGAGTCTGCACCACACATACATAAGAATCCAACTAACAGCATATGTAATATAATCAGGAATGTGTTCAAACTCTGGCAGCCTTATTGGAGCTGTATAAGCTCTACCCCCTCTGCAACAGCAGATAAAACAGATAACTGCTTTTGTGATCTATTGCTTTCTGAAAAGAGAGATCATTAGTGTACATGATTTTTTTGTTGCAGAGATAGATGAGAGTTGGAGAAAGGTGAAGGGGATTATTGGATCAGGTCCATCACTTGTCCAAGCAGCCCCATGAGAAAAGAAAAAAGTAAAAATTTAATGTATATACTGTATGTGTCAGATTTGTCATGGGAATACTATTGTTAAACTTTATTTTAAGATACATTTCTGGGGTTGCACACATGAAGTAACACCAAGTTATACTATTGCGCTGAGTTATACTGTAAAACAATAAGGGAGAATGCCATTGTTCCTTTTTTTTTTTTTAAACCAATGACATGACATTGCATGTAATACAATGTACTACCAAATTGAAGGATTATCATCCATTAGGAAAATGGATTGTTTTAGAAGTATAACTCCACATACAACTTTCTTCTGGAACTTGAGGCAACACAAGCCAGGCGGACTCTGACTCTTTTGATAAGATTTTTCTCTACCTAAGGTCCTGTGTGATAGCCACAGGGGATCAATCCTTTACTTGCTCATACAAAACCTAAGAAGAAAAAAGGTTTTGGTGAGTTATTTTATCAAAGTTTATTTATCTATAAAACTTCAATAGAGAAACCTGACTAGGGTCTTTTTTTCAATCATCACCAACTTATGAATGCTCTATAACACCTTTAAATTAGTTCTAATTTAAATAACTTAATAAACTCACTATCTTCAAATAATGTTAAAGCAAAGCTATATGGCATAGCGTGGTCATTTTATATGCAGTTTCCAATATTTAAATACATAAAGACCTCTTTGTAAAAGCTACTTTTATTTATTTTTTTATTTTCTAAAAATTACATTATAGCATGATACTTTTAAAAAGTACCCAAAATTATTCTTGGAATACTTCTACTACTAGTTAAGAACATATACAGTAAATGTATTTATTTTATATCATAATAGCATCCTACAATACATAGTTATTGGTAAACATAAAGGGAAATTGTAGCAGATTGTAAAGTGTATGGCCAGCTTAGATTTCTGCAGTCACCACCGTGAGATCTAATGGGGATGCAGAGGGTGAAATTCAATACCCAGGAATCAGTAGGTAAATTATATCTCTGTAGAAGGTCAAATTAACATACAGTGGCCTTGCGAAATGTTTTTTTTGTTAAACCATATATTTGGATGTATTTAAAAGGCTTTTATGGTACACAGCTGAAAAACATTTTTTTTAATAAGTATCAATTCCCTTATTTCATTACTTTGCTAAATTTTAAATGGAGTTAGTTCTAAAATATGCAAGTTACCTTTAAAAAAGAAAAACATTCTTCAGTGGTCTCCAAATAGCTGTCAGTTTGAAAATACCATAACAGTTAACATCTGTTTAGAACTCTCTTTCAGCACCAACATACTTTTAGGAATTAAAAAAAAAACAAATGTAATTGAATAACATCCAACTAACATAAGACATTTTTTTTTCACCACACCTCTGCGAGAAGTGTGGCCATTTGCGCTAGAATCAGCTGCTAGATTTTTTTCTAGCTTTTTTCAGTCAAACCACAATTGAGAAGATTTCACACATCCAAAAATCGCTTTGCAATCATTCATCATTAGTTTTGAAAACTGTTAACAAGGAAATGATAAACCTTTATTATGCCCAAAATGCAGTCTAAGAAAAGACAAATCCATCAAAGACATTCATCTGCAAGACTCATTGAAGCTGAACCTGAGGAAAATAGATTAATACAAAGCTATAATACATACATGTGTACTGTTTTACCTGATAAAATATTTATAATTCTCTGCAGTCAGTCTTGTGATGCAGCCATACATGACTCCCATTATAGACAGGGTTGACACCTCCACTGCAGCTACAGCACTTCAGTTAGAACTGAAGACAATAGCTGGCAAATTAGCCTCAAATGTGTTGGAACTTCTTGTCCAGCCTCTTAGAGAAAACACAAGCGCAGTCAGATATCCATGCTGCACATGGCTTGGCTAAAACAAGAAGGAAGCCACAGCTTTATTCTCTACCTTATTACAATACAACAGAGTATATACCATATATAACAGAACTTATAAACACTGCCATCTAGTGAAAGGAATTGTATACAACAGAAGTTGTTGCTATGAACACAGTAATGTGTATTCTAACAAAAAGGCCAGAACAAATATATAACAATTTTACTCATCTGGATGTTTATAATGTTCAACAATATCTGTGGGATTCTGTGAACTGAACTCTGCATTGTTCATTCATTCCTAATTACCAGACTTGAGTGTCTTTAGGTATAACTGTAGCACTGTAGTTGGGATGAAGGTGTTAGACCTGGCTATAATGTCTGGTGGGGTTGGCAGGATCACAAGACTGGCTGAAAAGAATATAAATAGAGTAAAACAGTACGCATACTGTATATTTCAGCTTCATATTTATCAGTTTTAGCAGCCCTTGCAAATGCATGTTAAAATGTGTTTGATGCATTAGTGGCCATATAAACCCCTATGTGTGGCCAGCAGAGGGTTTGGGCTCTCACTTAGGCACAATTCTAGTTTGTTAGGTCTTCTTCTGATCCAGTAAAGGTGCAGATATTGCTTTGAACTGAGCACCAGACAGTATATAACACAGCGCCAACGGATTAAGTCCAGGCAAGGAGAAAATCTGCAGTGATCGTAGTATAGACCGTAAATGAGACAAGCTCTCAAATAGGCTTTAGGGAAACCTCAACTCTGGAAAACAAAACACAGAGAGCGCCTCCATCGCGTAAAATCTTTTTAATAAAGTGAATTTAAATAGATGCAAAAATAAGTCGAGTTTAAAAGGCATGAAGCGATAAAAGCATGAACGACTTAGCCCGCCGGCTAATCTTCCTCCCTGATGGTTAACGTTTCCGAAAATCACGCCTCCTTCGTCAGAACCAATAGGGAGTGTTCTGTTGGCTCCCTTTTAAATTGCGGCTCAACTCAGGCTTACAATTAAAAAACACCTGGAGTCGCCGGGATTTAAAAAAGATGTTCCCGCTTTTGCAGAGGTCATTTAAGGAATACAAGATGTGTATTTGACACTTTTTTTTACGTATAAGACAAAAAAATACGGCCGTATTTGCATAAAACACATTTGATTATTGACATGGCCAAAAGGTTGTTTTTCTTTAAGTGGGAATACAAATACAAATATAGATGTAATATACATAGGTGAGCCCGTGTATACATCTGCAAGCAACCATGCAGTTAAAATAAATCTTAGTGTCGGAATCGAGAAACAATTAGTTATACATATAGAATATATATAATAAATAGGATTAATTAATTACTTGATTTTAAACTCTTATCCTACTGGTTGTACCTTACGAAATCAGAGATATACAGTATAATGGGAAATTCAGTCTAAACTAATACCACAAGGGCCAATAAAAATAAAAAGAAGATCAACAACAAATATCAGACTAACTTCTGCACACAGTTTAATAGATCGGCACCCCAAATATCTAAAATTCTTAAGAAACATTGGACAATTTTAAAGGAAGATCCATTTTTAGTGAGTAATCTCCCCAGAGCCCCCCAGGTCATCTTTCGGAAACCCCAAGATTTACGCAGCCTGATAGCCCCCAGCAAAACCAAGTCACAGAAAAACATAGGATGTGACAAAGGACTCTTTGGCCAAACTGGAAGCTTCAGGTGTAATGTAGCCAATTGTGGGGCTTGCCACTTTCACTGGCATAGAAAGAAAAACATTGAAGGGCCAAATGGCAAAATCTTTAAGATCAAAACAATTTATCAACTGTTCCTCCAACTATGTTATCTACGGGATCTTATGCCCCTGTGGAAAATTATATGTAGGAAGGACAACAAGAGCCATGCGTGTTAGGTTCGGAGAGCATAAGAGAAACATTCAGAATAAAGTAGAGGACCACTCGCTCCCAAGACATTTCCTCCAATCCCACAATCCGGAGGGTCTTAAACTTTTTGGGATTGAGATAATCTCCACAGATTTGGACGAAGGGAACAGGTATAAGAAATTATGCCATAGGGAAGCCTACTGGATATATACCCTAAACAGTCTGTTTCCAGTAGGACTAAATGAGGGGCTAGAACTAGCCTCAGCAGTCTAATGGCTAGGAGTGATAGGAAAAATTGTTCTAACAGTAATCCACCTTTTTTGTAATATACACCTGGGTATAACACGCCATGGATTATTCTTATTTTCCAATGTGATGTTTTTCATCCCCAAAATAACCTTTCTTCTATATATACATACACTTTTACAAAATTATTGAGGTGGCTGCTAAACTATTGTAGAGTCAGTACACATAATTTATGTGTATATATTCCATCCACTAAATGCATTTACTAATGGTTTATCTTCACCCATCTATTAGCAATATATAAGTGTATTTTTCAATGTGTGTACACCCTGGCTGAATCAGAAACCCGATCCCTTCCTCCAAAGATTATACGTGTCACTTATGCACACATAACAAATACAGAATAAATTACTACAACCATGCATGTGGCACGATATAGTTTGAACTCTTAAGAAATATCACAGACGAATGCTATATATACATTTTGTGTTATGACAGTTGTGCCTTATTTACGTGATGTCTCAGC
The DNA here is from genome assembly GCF_000935625.1 of Nanorana parkeri. NCBI lineage: Eukaryota > Metazoa > Chordata > Amphibia > Anura > Dicroglossidae > Nanorana > Nanorana parkeri. The sequence continues at coordinate 2,469,308 of NW_017306336.1, forward strand.
TCTGCTCTAAACCCGCCCAGAAGTTTCTCTTACACACATGCTATTATTGTATCGATATATAGGTAAGAGGTGGTTCTGCTACACCTTCTATATTGCTACATTTTGCGGCTGAGTGATACTGTAACCAAAGTCTTGATACAATCACAACAATAACGTTGTCATCCCATGAATGTAGCTACTGCAACTAATTCTTTATGATATTGTATATAATTACATGGATTGTTAGGAGATCCTTCAGTCACTGTTTTAACGGTTTAACCCTTTTTAGCTACCTGTCTAAAGTTTTCAATCAATATTTTAAGTAATCAATTGTTAATTTAGGATCCTCGTAGGTTTCATTGTTTTTTCATCTAATTTTACACAGATCCCTCTTATACACTTTTAATATGTCTTTTCTCTGTGCTTTATTATTTCCAGCATGATGCACTTTTCAAATCATTCCTGTCATGTATTGCTATTTTGTGCAGCTGTGTCTAGCTTAGACTGACTTTCCCGTTATATATCTCCGATTTCGTAAGGTACAACCAGTAGGATAAGAGTTTACAATCAAGTAATTAATTAATCCTATTTATTACATATGCTATATGTATAACTAATTGTTTCTCGATTCCGACGCTAAGATGTATATTAACTGCATGGTTCCTTGCAGATGTATACATGGGCTCACCTATGCATATTACATCTATATTTGTATTTGTCACTCCAAAACAGGCACTTCCCAAAGTACTCCCCCAGGTGAATAGAGGCCTCACCCCAAACTAGTCAAATATCTATACATTATACAACCTATGTTGTGCAGGGGTTTTTTGAGGGTACTCATATAGTTATAATTCGTACAAATTTGTTGATGTTCATATAAAAGGTTTATTACATAATTATGAAGATTAAAAACAATGCTCATATATATACATGATTCTTATACCCTACAATTATTACTTCTTTTCACATTTCATAAATATGTTATAATTCAGAATTCATATTTCACCATGCATATTCATAATTCCTTGATTTTTGTATGCAGTGTTGTATTGCTTAGCTAGTCCCCTCTGCATTACGCTTGTAGGCTTCTTCAGGGGTTATCGGTATAAATCTATTTGTAAATAGTTATCAATTTGGCACACCTGTAGTGGAATAGGAAGAAAAAGGGGAGGATTGGATAGGAGACACACTGTAATTTAAAGGGATTTATATATATGGCACATGAAAGATATAATATATGAGGAGGAATGATAATATGAATGGTTGGGAATTATAATCAACACACAGTAAGAAATAAAGGAACACTAAGATCACTGACACTTCTTTTATAAAAAGAATAACAATCACTAATACATGGGATACAAAAGGGTACTTCACATAAAACTAATTAAGTCATTATGACACACATTGGTGTAACTGAGGTTATAAAAACAAAGAGGCAAGTGGATGAGTGTATGATATAGGTACACAAATTTATTGTGTAGTTCGCATATATGAGTTACAAAACTTACAACAGTGTGTGAGGCATCCAAGATATGAGATATGTTAACAGTCATCCCAACACGTATATAGTTACATTTTTAATAGTAAGCCTAAAAAACCTTTTTCATAGAGCAAATTTTTTCTTGTGCGGCTTGCTAGTTTCTTAATGTATCGTGATTGCTGCTCTTTATTGCTTGTAGTTTTCCGAATCTGTATAGCTTATCTTTTTTAAGATCTACATTCAACCAATACCATTATATTTCGATACCTCAACGATTAATTTAACATCCTTAAAAACTCTATAGTTATAGATTAACAAGTTAAGAAAAGGAAAGAAAAGAAAAGAACTTGTGTACAGTCTTCCTCCAAGGCTTCGTCTCCGATGTTTACCACGTTCAGCCTTTATAAGTGTTCCTCCCATATCCCCTTGCCTTGTATCCTGTTCTCCAGGACCCTCACCCTACACGCTCCCCTTCTATCTGTTCTTCCCTTACCTCTCCATTCGAGCATACCTCTAAGCTATCCCACGGTCTCCACACCACTTTGTGAGCTTCTACTGTGTTATTTAGGCGCGCTGTCAGATATTCCATAACTTGCACGTCCTTAATTCTGGTATAGAGATCTAGTTTCGATGGAGGAAGTTTACGTTTCCATTGCAGTGGTATGAGACAGCGGGCTGCCGTGAGAATATGTGTAATCAGTTTCCTGGTATTCTTTGAGAGGTCCGGGAAGGGTAAGCCTAACAAGTAGTGTATAGGTTGCGGTGAGAGTGTCTGTCCCACTATTTGTTCTAGGATGCGTTTGACCTCCCCCCAGTAGGCTTGGATTCGTGGACAAGTCCAGAATATGTGAAAAAGGGTGCCCCTTGTATCTTCACACCTCCAGCAATTTGGGGATATCTTCGGGTTTAGCGTATGAAGGAAGTCCGGTGTATGATACCAATGGTACATTATTTTGTACTGGTTTTCTTTATACACCGAACAAATGGAGGACTTTGCAGCCATCCTCCAGATACATGATGGTCCCGGCGGAGCTCCTAGAAAGTGTGGCTGGTTCAGTCGGCCATCAAGCCACGCCCCCGTACACAAATTTATGAACTACTATGGATACTAAGCTGCAACACTCAGATTATATCTATCATCACGGTTATGTTTTAGATATTGGAGCTTCCCTGGACCCTTTGTGCGTCTGTGGCTCCGCCGTATGTTACTTTCTGGGGTGATGAGAGTTGCTCCTGTCCCCCTGGTTGTAGGTCTCTCCATGATACTTGACCCCTAGGTAAGTGGCTGTACAATTCAATCATAATAAGAATAAATGTATATAGCTGAATGGAAAACATTGAAAACTGGAAAATATGATTTATTAATGAATTAAGAAATCACATATAAACATGTTGATGAACAATGTATCATGTATTTACAATTAGATTTATACCGATAACCCCTGAAGAAGCCTACACGTGTAATGCGTAGGGGACTAACTAAGCAATACAACACTGCATACGAAAATCAAGGAATTATGAATATGCAATTTGTATTTGTATTTTCACTTAAAAAAAAAACAACCTTTTGGCCATGTCAATAATCAAATGTGTTTTATGCATATACGGCCGTAGTTTTTGTCTTATAGATAAAAAAAGTGTCAAATACACATCTTGTATTCCTTAAATGACCTCTGCAAAAGCGAGAACATCTTTTTTTAAATCCCTGCGACCCCAGGTGTTTTTTAAATTGTAAGCCTGAGTTGAGCCGCAATTTAAAAGGGAGCCAACAGAACACTACCTATTGGTTCTGATGAAGGAGGCATGACCTCGGAAACGTTAACCATCAGGAAGGAAGATTAGTCGGCGGGCTAAGTCTTTCATGCTTTTATCGTTTCATGCCTTTTAAACTCGACTTATGTTTGCATCTGTTTAAATTCACTTTATTAAAAAAGATTTTACGCGATGGAGGCGCTCTCTATGTTTTGTTTTCCAGAGCACCAGAACACAACCCTCTAATGTGACATTCAACTTATACGGGTAGAACCAAAATGCAGTACTAAATCACATTGCAGAAAATACTCATGGCAGTCTGGAGATTAGGAATGGCAGAAGGGAAAGACAAAAACAGTGATCAGTCCAAATTATAACATTTTGGTAATAGGAAGAGGCAGAGGGGGATCAAATAGGATTCATCAAACACTTTCTGAAAACTTAATAGAAAGACAAGAGGAGCAGATGGACATAAAATATTATTTTCCTTGGATGGGAAGGCCCAGGCAAGTGGTAGGGTATATTTGCTCAGTCAGAAGATAAGTCAACCCTGATTTCAAACTGGAACTGGCACTGACTGAATGCTTTGCATTCAAAAAATAAAAATGACTAATTTAGACCAGGTGTGAAGAAGCAGTGGCAGTGGTGAATATTATCCAGCATAAGGTGCAGGCGGGCATTTACATATAGCAGGTTTGAACATCCCAGGAATACCACAAAATGTACATAGCTGGAACTGATTGTTACACACACATTACCTTGTGCTAATAGTTAAATATGATTCAGGACACCGACCCTCTGCTTGAACAACAATATGTGTAAATCTTAATCTGTAAATCTTTTCTGTGTATTTTGTATTTACCCACTAATTACTCGGTTTTAACTTAATATCTGCTTCTGGATCTGCTTGTTATCTGATTCTGGAATTAAACTTAGATTACACCCAAACCCCATCTGTTTTTTGTTGCCATTGGTTATGACTTGGATTAGGTACTAGATTTATGATATTTTTTTATTACCCATGTTTTTCTGTGGCCTTCTTTGAACACTGCTCTACCACAAAATCCCCTGGTGGATGTTGCTCAGTCTTCTCCAATGGGGCAACATCATAAACAATGACAAGAGTATTGCTGCTGCATTGCATTTAAATTGGAATGGCATGTGTCCCTTATGGAAAAAGTATTGGATATATCAAACTACCACTATGAATAAGCCTACAGGTGAAACATGTAAGATGTTTAAGCTGATTGTGGGCTTGCAGTGCTGATATTTGCTGTTAAATACACTGTTATACTGAATTTGCGGTTACATACACTGTTATACTGAATTTGCTGTGAATTTCAATAAAGTCTGAAGGATTGGAATTCTCTGGATAGTGCAGTCTGTTTGTATATAACTAACTTAAGATATTAAAGATGCACGCTTTTGGAAAAGATATTAGGTTCTTTCCTCAGCCAAAATAATGTAAAAACACAGGTTTGCAAGATAAATTCTATAATGCATGTGGAAGAAATATAACAGGCACTGAAAGTTTGCATTTTCAAAACCATAAGTAAGCCAATAAAGGGTATTACTAAGGAGTCAATCAGGGGCGGATCCAGAGTCTATTCTCGGGAGGGGCACTGCCAGAAAATTAAGTTTTGCTTACAGAACGGTTAATATTTTATTTAGGGCAGTTTCTCGGCCAATCACAATTAAGCCGGCCAAACAATATGGAGCTGGCTTCCCTGGCAATCAGGAAGCCGGGTGGCATGTCATTCCCCGCTGCCGGCTTCCCAGTTACCCGGGAAGCCATCTCCATGCCAGTTGAAGCACCGGTATTGGTATTCAGTATCGGCGAGTACCAAAAGCAAAATATCGGTATTTGTATTTGATACCGAAAAACTGGCATTGGTGCATCCCTAGTTTTGATTAAAACTATGTCTTTTGTATTGGGACAAGTAGATTGTTATGAAGGGCAAGTAGATTCGGCCTCCACTTAAACCCTTGGACAAGTAGTTTGTTTTTTTAATTTCCACACCACTGATTACACAATGCAAAATACCATCAGCTATAGAGGACTATAAATCCCAGCAATAATACATTACACAACAATGAAGACTACCAACAGCAATAGAGGACTACAAATCCCAGCAATACATATTACAGCAATGCAGAATAATATAAAGCTCTGGGTTTGCCGCCTGATATTACCAGGGTATCAGGAGGGTTGTGCAGGCTCTCACCAGTAGTCCAGAGAGTTTCACTGGTGCGTGTGGGTGCAGCAGAGGCGGCTCTCTAATTAGGCTACCAGATGGCCAATGCGGACTGTCAGGTGGTCAGTGCGGGCTCTCTGCTGGTCAGTGGGGGATCTATGGTGGTCAGTGGGGGCTCCCTAATAATTAGTGGTGGCCCTGTGGTAGCTTCCAGGTGGGTAGTGGGGGCTCTGCTGTGGCCAGTGGAGGCTCCCTGGTGGTTAGTGGGACTGTCAGGTGGTCAGTGCGGGCTCTCTGCTGGTCAGTGGGGGATCTATGGTGGTCAGTGGGGGCTCCCTAATAATTAGTGGTGGCCCTGTGGTAGCTTCCAGGTGGGTAGTGGGGGCTCTGCTGTGGCCAGTGGAGGCTCCCTGGTGGTTAGTGGGGGCTCCCTAGTGTAGGCCGACCATTCATCCCTGATTTCTGGGACAGTCCCCGGATTGAGGAGACCATCCCCTGACAAATTATGCCCCCGGAAATATAAAATAAAACATATATATTTTTTAATACTCACCTGAACCCTGGATCCACCGCCAAGCCTAGCCTCCCATCTCCCACAGTCAGAAGCTGCATACAGTGTGTGCTGGTTACTACTTAAACCAGCGCGCTGTGTGCAGCTTCTGAGAAGATACGCTATTAGCATAGCAAGGAAGCCGGCTGCGCATTTTGCATCGCTCCCGATACGCTACTAGTGTATCTTCTCAGAAGCTGCACACAGCGCGCCGGTTTAAGCAGTAACCAGCACGCTCTGTATGCAGCTTCTGACAGCGTGGAAAATGGGAGGCTGGGCTTGTCGGTGGATCCAGGGATTAGGTGAGTATTAAAAACAAAAAAAAAGATTTTATGTTCCCGGGGACATGTAGGGCTCATTCACACTGGAATCGGTTGGCCCGTACAGCTCTGTGCTGCGTGCACAGCCGGATCAGGCAGCTCCTGTGAAGAACGCAGCCCCTGTCCTTCTCTATGGGAGTATGTGGCCGTACACCCCCTACGCTCACCCGCCTTGCACGTCTGTACGGGTGCATGTTTCCTGGGTCGGATGCAGACAGGATCCATCCTGTCAGCATACGGGTACGCTTACCCGCACCCACGTGCAGGACGGGTGAGCGGATTGCGGCATAAGGCCACGTAGTCCCATAGAGAAGAATGGGGGCTGTGTACTAATCACACGCAGCACCTGTCCTTCCCAGGAGCTGCCCGATATGGCCATGCACACAGCATGGAGCTGTACGTGCCAGCCGATTCCAGTGTGAATGAGCCCTTAAAAATGTCCCTGGATTTTAAAAAACTGGTCACCTTACCCTGGTGGTCAGTGGAGGCTCAGGGGGGCACTGGTTGGTAGTGAAGGCTATCCTGTGGCCACACCAGCCAGTTTGCCCAGAGCAGATGCCGGAGGGCCCGTCACCAAACCCCCCATGCTAAAAAAAATCCACCGGCAACAGGTGCAGTGGCTCCCTCCCACCACCGCATCTCTGCCCGGCCACACGATTATAGAGCCGCATCTGTAGAGGTGCAGGTGGCAGAGAGGCGGTGGAAGGAGGGAACCACTGCAACTGCGGCCGGGGGCTTCATTTAGTGGGAGGCGGGGGGGTGACAGGCTCTCTGGTGCCCGCGGGCCCTTGGGCAATGCCCGACTGCCCGAAGGGTCAGTTCACCCCTGGCTGGTGGTATTCAGCATGGCTATATAATCATTATACAGCCATGCTGAATACCACCAGCCCAGCTACAGTCCCCCAATCACCTAATTCCCCACAAGCCAGCCATCATCCACAGACTCCCCAACCGTACCTACATGCAGGCTGCAGCACCTCTTCTTCTGTGTCCTTGGCAGCCAGTGGAGGGGAGGGGTCACAGTAGAGGGTCCTCGCAATGACCCACATACCAGGATGTGGCTGCCTGGCGGTGCCTGCAGAGACAGGTATCGGCTCCGCCTCCACCAGGCTAACGGTCAATGACAGGAAGCTACCTGTATCATTCGGATCCCCGTACACACCAGAAAATACAACTGTCCCTCCTCCGTGTCACAGACTTTTACTGCAGTTCATTGTACAACGTTTTTTTACAATGAACGGCAGTGAAGTCTGTGACACGGAGGAGATACAGCTGTCACTACACACTGCGGGTGGCAGACCGTGGACGCAAGAGTCCGGACAGGGACAGGGAACCCCCCCCCCCCCTGGATCCGCCACTGGAGTCAATTTATAAAATCTACTCTGTGAACACGATTTGTAGCCGTAAGTACAGCACAATGTTCATCAGAATACCAATGTGGGCACAAGTTCATGTGCATTCTGTTACATGCAGCCCTGTGAATAAGGTAATGGGCAAGCATGCTTTGGCTAGTGTTCGTGTGCACAAATGTGTCAGCACTGTTGTTCATGTGCAAAAGACTTAGCTTTGGGGCATGCTTGCTAGGGCATTGTTTTCCCTTAATAATAAAAACCTTCCTTTAAAAACTACATGTTGTGTTTAATAGGTCTCAGCTGCCTCACACAACTGCTCTGGGTTCCACTCCACACTAGCAATGCACGAGAGTACTGTCACCTCCCCCTAATATACCCCCCTCCACTGGCCAGCCCCGCCCCACATATGTGTTGGCGAGGACGCCATTGCACAAACATATCCAGGAACATCCGCACATCTGCAATAAGCAGGACTAGGGGAGAGATAGCCACCTCAATTCCCCTGATGTGTACCTCAACGCAGTGGAATACAATGTGCATGGCATCTATATGGTCCTGCAGCAAAAGCCTACAGATCCTGCATGGTGACAGATCATCAACATTGACATTTTTTACAGATATATTATTCCAATTTTTTTTTTTAAATAGTCACTTAAATTTAAGAAAAAAATAAACAAAATAAATGATCACATCAGAATTAGATCTAAAGGGAATCAATCCCATTCCTTTGTATAGACATAGAGACAAGTTGATATGTCTAATAGAGAATGGGTACATACACTGAGTGGCCAGATTATTATGACCACCCCATCAGTACTTCGTTGGGCCACGAGATGACTTTGTTGGGCCACCTCGTGACTCCACGAGATGTTGAAAGGTGATGCGAGGAATCTGACACTGCACTGTTGCCCTTCTGTTATCTTGTACCAGTCTTGCCACTCTCCGTTCTGCCCTAACATTGACTAGTCACTGACGGCCACAATTCGCACGTTCAGACCCAGATTTTCGGCTGGCAGTCCAGTCTTTAAACACTTTAACAATGAGCCCCTCTTGAACATTTAACAAATTCTGCTGTTTTGCTGATACTCGCTCCATGGCTCGCGCCAACAATCAACCCACATTTAAAGGCTGTTAAATCGCGTTGTTTACTGTCGTGGTAAACAACCTGCTTCCCTATTTATAATGGTCTGGCCCTCTAGCAACTTCAGCGCGAAATTATAGCTAATTATAGATACTTTGCCTACAAAAGTCAGGTGGTCATAATAAACTGGCCACTCAGTGTATATGCTCAAGCTGAATTAATCCAGAACGTCCCATGTCCCAGCATTTCTATATCCCAAGAATTTGCAATGACTAATACATTACCATAGGTCATCTATAAGTTGGTATTTAATAATAAAAGAGGAAGGAAAAAAATTGATGAACATTTCCCACACCTTGACTAGATATCACTTCACATACCAAAATTCATGCATTCATAAAATTCCCACACTTTAACTAAATGTCTAAGGGGGTTATTCACAAAAGGGTGAAGAGTTTGGAGAAGGCAGGAAAAGTGAACAATCTAGAACAACATAGCTGAACTGGAGAATGTTTTTAAATCGGCTATTTTGGCCTAGATGGTTCACTTCTCCTATCTTCTTCAAACTGTTCACTCTTTTGTGAATAGCCGTGTACATGTCACTTCGCATCAGGATTCATACTTTCACATTCAGTCTTAGACTTAGCAATCCCAAACTGATTATATAAATGGTTTATGGCTTACCATCTCGTGTAAGCAAGGGGATTCACTTAATAATAGGAAAAAAATGGATATAAAAACATTTCCCACACCTTGAATAGATATCACTTCACATATCAAGATTCAGAACATTTCCCATTTTGGGTCTTTAGTGACCAACATTGCATCTCCAAACTGTCATATAAGTCAAGCAAGCAGAGGGGAAAAGAAATAAGGTGTAGGGTGCCCTTCTTGTTGGTAAAAATTATTGCTCTCACTATGACATTCATGGCGATATGTAACATGTGTAGCGCAAATGTAGTTATTGCAGGTAGGCGCACTGACGCATGTTTGAGCAGGAAACGTAACTAGTGACACTGGAAGTGATGTAATATACATCACTTCCTTGTCCAGTGATAGGAGGATAGATCAGCAGCTGGAAGCTGCTGAATCTCTCTCTGATCATTGTGGGGAGACTTTCAGTCCTGGGCACCGCATGGGGATAGTGGAGCCAGGGGAAACTAACGGCAGCCCTGGCGGAGGGCAGGGCACTGCATGGTACAAACAATACGGCAGCCCTATAGATGCCAGATCACTTGTCATTTTTAATGTACACCAAGAACACGTCTGCTGCAGCAACGGTGTTCTTGTATTAACCACTTCTGTGGCCCGCCGTCTATATATGTATTGCAGCCCGGAAGTGGTTAAAGTAGGGTAAGGTGTTTGTAATGCAAATCAGGAAGGTAACCTAGAATCACAGCTCTTCTCCTCTATTGATACAGTACATTATGTGAATATGACAGAAATTAGATTTTTCACAAGATCACCTAGTAAAAATAAAAAAACACAGCTGGTAAGCTGCAACATAATTTTTGTTTGTTTTTTGGAGGATTTAGATATGCTTTAAAGAAATGACATATTGGCAGAAATACTAAAGCAAACCAAGGGAATGTCTGTCAGAGCACAATGAAATGAGTCGCTTTTGGAGAGCATGTCTAACATCAGAAAACTGCATGATTTTTGCAGTATACACTTAACTGCTGTGGTTTGAAATAAATAGCACATACCTACAGAAGCAGCTGATAAAAGGTAACAAAACAAGCTTAGCATGTACTAAGCAAAATGTTCTTCTCCTTCAAAGAACATAGAATTAATTGAACCACAATAAATATTCAGTGAATATAGCCTTTTGAAAGCATTGCCAACAGTGAAGTTTCTTTAGAGCCACAATGAGTTTAACAGACTCATATTTTTTCCTTTGATGCTAAAGTTGTAATAATGAATCATTGCTTTGGCTGAGCTTATTCTTGGCTCTCTCTAATCAATGGGCACAGTACAGTGCCAAAGTTTAGGTCTGCACTCAAGCTGAATCTGGCTTTCTTTGCTCTGTTTTAATAATCCCCAGTTCAGTTGCCAGCTGCATAGAATTTAAATGTGGGGAAATTGTGTTGATCATTATAAAAAACATCTATTTGTGGAAATGTCCTAATTAATTTATAAATTAATTAACACAACACTATTTTTTTGGGGGAGGGGTAAGAGAATAAGAAACATGTTCTGTATTGTGAGCTAATATACTTTCAGTTAATGGACTTATGTTGCAACTGTTACATTTAAAAAAAAATCCAAAATATTAGTATTATTACCATGATTAGATTTGACCAGGTTCAGGTAAGAATGTCACTTCCTCAGTAAAATTGACTTACAGGGCTATTCACAAAAGGGTGAAGAGTTTGGAGAAGGCAGGAGAAGTGAACAATCTAGGACAACATAGATTAGCTGGAAAGTGAGCTGAATTAGATATTTTTTTCAAAACAGCTACTTTGTCCTAGATTGTTCACTTCTCCTGCCTTCTCCAAACCCTTCACCCTTTTGTGAATAACCCTGTTAGTGTTTAACTAAAGCTAAAGCTTTATTTTTCATTTTGGATAGAATAGGGAAGGGTTAAAACTGGTGTCATTGTTTTTTCCCATGACACTGCCTTATTAGGAAGATGTCCCTTATTTAGGAATATTTCCTGTCCTGTAGACTCAAAGGAAGTGAGAGTATATATATATATATATAATGGAACCATTTCTTAGACAGTTGTCACTGGAAAAAGTGCTCCCATTGGAAGATTTTCCATCTATTCCTGTTCTGGTGGCAACTCAAAATGTGGGATTTTGCTTCAATTTATTCCGAGGGACAATGGTGAGTAGGCCAATTAGAGAGAGTTAATATCCTTAATTGGGGCACAGTTATCAACCGCTCACCATGCTATCCCAATGTAAAAATAATAAAATGTTGCCTTTAAATTATGCTTTAATGCTAATTTGGGTCATAGGTAGCCCATTTTCTTTCTAAAGAAAAGCATAGGAGTGATGGCTATTGGGGTCAATTGAATAATTACTGTAGCCCATACTAGACATGCAAGTCATCAAAAAAAATGTTTGTTGTTTCACTTTGGATCAATTAGTATTTCTATTTAATTTTTTCCGATATTTGATCCAATATTCAGTTTGGTTTGTTATTCAGATTTTGTATGCATTCAAATTTTCTTTCAGAAAGGTCCACAACAGAAAGTCTCATGCCAATGCTTGTAATGCAACCCCCAACAGACAAAAAAATCTGATTGGGCAGAGAAGAGTCACATGCCTGATTTAGTTTTGTTTTGAACTAAATTTAGACAGATCAGAATTGTCATTAAAGGAACGTTTGGATTAGTATGCATTCATATGCGTTTGAATGTATAAATTTGAATGCATCCAAATTTAACAAAATTTGTAAAAATATCCTTTTGGAATGAAATGAAATTTACAAGTCAAGTCAAGTAGGCAGTCCTTGCTTTTGCATGTAGTATATCTACTACTTTACTAGGGGTAGCAAACCTCCGGCCCTCCAGCTGTGGTGGAACTACAAATCCCATGAGGCATTGCAAGATTCTCACAGACATGACTCCCGAAGAGAGATGCATCATGGGATTTGTAATTTCACCACAGCTGGAGGGCAGGAGGTTTGCTACCCCTGCTCTACTGGCTGGGTGTCATTTAACCAGGAAGACCAGTGACAGCAGCAGTAATGAGCTGAGCTTCTGCACAGTGTCAGGACGAGAAAAGTTGTGAATATTTCAACAAACGCTGTTTTAAAAAAAACATTTTCATATACATTGTTGTTAAATAGGCAAAAAAGTATAGTGCACTGAAAACTACATTGACAGTCAAAAAGTCTATAGTTAACAGGTAACACTAATGCCTATCACAGCTTTCTGTGGAACACTAGGGCCAATCCCTAGTGTGGAACAATCGGCGTTGTTTGACTGTCTTTTTCTTATTACAGGTATTTATATAGCGCCGACAATTGACACCTATTTCAAGTGCACTTAAAATGCAAATCTGCAGATTTACATTTACTTCAATAGTGTAGTGTAGATGACAGTTTTGAACTTGTGTTTGACCTGCTTTGTGTTTACTTGTATGCAGAAGTTACTGATGAGATGAGTTTACATGGCAAGCAAAGCAAGACAAATGCAGCCTTCTCTACATTTTGTGTGTATATGTATAAACTTGAGCAGCACTGTGTTTGATTGCAAAATACAACATCTATCAACATGAGCCCTAAGTAATGCAGATAATGTATATAGCATGGTATGCATATTCCCCTTCCTTGCAAAACACTGCATATTCTTGTTAAATTCATGATCTTCAGCATTTCCAGGATTTTGCCAGAAGGATTGTGATGTCACTCCCTCATACAATAAGCAGAAGCCTAGTAAAAAGGTACGTTTTTTCCCCCACAAGATATATTTATTATTGGTATTTATATGGTGCCGACAATTTTACACAGTGCACATTTACATCAGTCCTTGCCCTCAAGGAGCTTACAATCTAAGGTCCCTATCTCACATGCATACATACAGGGCCAATTTAGAAAGCAGCCAATTACCCTACCAGCATGTCTTTAGAGTGTGGGAGGAAACCCAAGCAAACAGAGGGAGAACATACAAACTCCTCAAAGATAGTAAAGGAGGGGGTGACATAACACCCCTAATGGAAAAATCCGGGTAATGCTGATAATTATAGTATTGTTATCCATTGTTAAGGTGTGGGGGACTGAGAATATAATGGAACCTTGTTTCCTGCAAGGTCTAACACATCCTCACATAGGTTGTGAACACTATGATCAAGAGTTGAGGACATAGATGGGGATATGTTTTGAATCATCTTGTGGAGTAGACTATCACATGCTGATATAGGTGTGTGGTGATTACTATGGCAATCTGAAAAATAGCAATCAATTCTCAGCTTTCAGCTATTTGCAATAGCCAGAACAGAGACAAATAATTCTCAGCTGGTTAGTATATAAAACCAGATGGTGTTTCAACACATTACCTCTGCCAGCTTACTGCTGAATGGATTCTGCCAAGAAAACCAAAGAATCAGCTGTAGAAAAATCTTTATATCAGAAAGCAACATCCCCAGTGTTTATAGTGCAAGGCACATGACAATAATTTTTTACATCTACTAGACCCAAATTTCTTCAGTATGGTGTTCGGTTATGTTTAAGTATGTAGATATAATCTTTTTTGCCTTGGCACACAACTATTAGAATCACTGCTGTTATGCACATTTTATACATATAGACAATGTTTTAGACATTATCGTTCTACACTAAAACAAAGACAAATGTTCCCTTAAGTCTCATAGCTCATGTTTTCCATGCTGATTCTGATTTTGGGTTTTCTTTACACTTTCATAGTTAAGGAACTTAAGGAAAAAATAAATATATACATTAAAAAATATATATCTATAGCTTTATAGATATCTATATCTATATA